>NC_138907.1:4557539-4875039 GCF_965231255.1 Vanellus vanellus
AATGAAAGATATGAAGGCACAGAGTACAGCTTCAGGGAACATGTTAGACAAAACATCTGCTGGTATCAGAAAGCTGCATTATCAGATCATTGTGGCCATGAATTTTTTATAAAGACATTTTTTTTTTTAAAGCTGCAACTTTGAAAGTGACATTTTGCGAGAAAGTTTTTGATTGAAGTGTGATGTCAGGAGAAAGGCCAGTCTAGTTTATTATCTGTGTAAGAGCCAATATTGGCAGCCTGAATCAACTCCTTTCTCCAAGCAGTTGAGTTGGCCATTCGCGTACTACAAGTGCTTTTTCCCTTCTGATCTTGGTGGCTGATAAAACCTCGACCCGGATTACAGGTTGTAGCTTTAGTACCAGGCTCCTCAGCAAGGAGTTTTCAAAGTTCGGTCCCTGAAGGGCTGCTTAATGACATGGATGGGGCGCTGCTGAACAAAATTCACCTGAAATGCAGAACCTTTGTGTTCAGAAGATGGAACGCAACACGCCTCACCATGTGCAGAGCACAGAGAGTTGAGCTCAGCATCCTGGCCGAATTCCACCTCGAGTGGGACCTGCACAGCCAGCGGGTACCTTGTCACCACTGTAACGCTGATACTGCTCTGTCAAGGACGGCCACAATTAAAAAGGCCGTCACCTGTTGCTTACAAAAGCTTCTCAGCCCCCCAGGCCGTACTTTGGGAGCATTGCTGTAAGCTATGGACATCTCGGGGCTTAGAGGGGCCTCCTACCTACTTAACATTCCTGACATTCGTAAGGGCGGTGAGATGGCATGAAATGTATGTGCATATTGTAACTATTTACATTAAAACGGCCAGGCATTTTCCAGTCTCTCACCTCTCCTGCCCCAGCTATGAATTTTCCTTCGCGTCACTTGTGTTAGAGGGTAGGGTGACCTCCTCCACTGCAGCAGCAGATACCAATGCCAAACCTGTCTCTCGTTGATCTGTGGATGGTCTCTCTCTCTCTCTCTCTCCAGTCAACTGCTTCAAAACTGTGCGTCCAAAAGTGAGCAAACTAATTTCCCATGCTGATTCACAAATGGTCACTTCAAAGAGAAGACCAAAATTTCCCTCAGTTTTTGGCCTTCTTCCTAAGCCTTCTCCGTGTGTGTGTGTGTAAAGGAGGGTGGGAGACTGGAGGGACATGTCCAAAGCACATGACCTACGAAAGGATTTAGTTGTCAGCAGCAATTTTTTATGTAATGCCATTCATTAATGTAATGGGCTGCAGAGAAAGCCGGAGACGATTGGCGCTCCGTCACTGATGCTTAGGGAGCCGGAAAGTAAGGGAAGGATTTTGCTGGCCTGCCCTGTTGCTGAATGAGGCAATTGTCAGGTGAGGGATATAGCTGCTGAGAGCAGCTGCCGAGAGCAACCGCACTCCCTGAGATGACAGCCCACGGGGGCTATGGCTGTAACATCGTTTTCCCAACTGCTGCCTTTGAGTAGCATTTAAAAACAGCAGGCCTGGCACATAGGACACGCAGATCAAGGTTTGGTTGCGTTGCTTACCTAGACAGGAGCTTCATCAGGAAGGTAGTTCAGTGTCCTCACCATTGTATAAAAATAACCCTAATGGGTTTTTGTGTTGGCTTCCTTGGGATGAGATTTTAGAAAATACTTAAAGATAAACGTAATGAAAACAGAAGCAGACCAAAGCTGAGATTTTGTGGGTTTTTTTGTTGTTGTTGGTTTTTTTTTAAATCCTGTTTAATTAGAGTTTGAGGTTTTTTATGAACTGAAATTTTGATTTTAAACTTGCTTATATTGGTGGAAAGAAAAAGCTGAGTATGGACCTGCGTTTCCCATAGGGCCTCTCCACTGGACTGGCTCACATCTGTGTATCCAGCTGTGAAGTTCCCAAACCCTGGGTTGCTCTGGTTTGGAGGGGGACGAGAAAGAGATCTGTCCTTATCTGAATACTGGTTACCAAGGACATAGGTATAGCTGCGAAAATGTGAATCGGAGGCTGCTACGTTTTGAACGTTCTTTAAAAGAGCACAAAGCTCATTTATCTGAAGCTCATGTTCCTTTGCTGGCTGCACACCCACACCTCCAGGGAGCCCAAGAAGAGCCTCTACTGGGTTTGGGCACTGCTTAGCTGGGAACTTGCCTGGGCAAGCTCATCTCTCCAGACCAGAGACTTTTTCCTCCGAACCAGCGTCCCAGTATCCTGGTAGGAAACATTGTGTATTTGGAGTCAGGAGGCTGGCAGTACAGCCCTCAAAATGAGACATCAACTAAATTCCTTCCTAACTGTTGTTGTCGTATGCAATGACCCAACACTGAGCAAAAATGAGTCCTGCAGTCAGTCCTGTCTCTGCGACTGTGTGTACACAGCAAGCGGAAACATTTAACTACCTCTTTTGGACATGCAATTAGATACTGTTTCATCTGAAAGCCAATATATCAACATATACTAATTGGTCTGTGCTGTTGCAGCAGCTATGGTTTTAACTGCAGAGGCTGAAATGTGAACATATAGTCCTTTTTTTCGCCTTAGCTTCTAGTTTGGGTTTACGCTATGCTCTGAAAGATTTCCTCGGCTGTTCTTCAACTTTTCTTTGTCTATGGGTGCTCTCCCTGATAGCAAAAACATTTCTGAGCAGGTAAGTGTTTCGGTGACAGAATAGATATGGTTTCTTATAGAGCATGTGTATGTGTATATAGATGTACGTGCCTATATAGACACATCAATTTGATAATATATGTAAAAATTCTGCCCCATCTACAGATAGTTGTAATATGGGAAGCTTGTAAACAGTACAGGCAGTATGTCTAGTCAGCAGAGCGAGCAGAATGGGCAGAGAGCTGGCATTGCAATGTAGTGAAAGAGTATGGAAGAATATATGGACGTGCAGCTAACAGGAAGGGAAGGGAAGTGGCTGGAGGGTAAAGAGATATAATGGGTCCCAAATGTGGCAAGCACATATGCTGCCATACAGCGAATGCAAAGTGCCACCGCTAGCGACAAGTGTATTGCACCTAAGGAAAACAGCTGTGCCAAGTGCCCAAATCCACACTCAGCCTCCTGACCCTGTGTCTCCCTGGTCTGATGTGGATTAAACTGGTCAGGTCTGAGAGCCTAGCAGAGTACGTGTTCCACAGAAATAATGGCTCAGTAAATCTCTGAAATACTTCTTGCATGGCTACGTATTTTGCATTTGCAATCTTGCATTTGCAAGATTGTTTTATTTTATTTTATCTCAGTTTATTTATTCTGCTGTGCTCGGTATCACACGAACGCTTTGATTATCTGTGTAGATCATTGCATGGTTTACTGCAGTTCCGTGTTACAAACCCTCCCACATAACCCTATTATTTGTTAATAATTTTTCTGGTTTGAAGAAACACCCTTTGACACTTGAGCTGGATCTCCTGTTCTTAGGCATAAATATAATAAAGTCCCCTGTGAAGAGCATCCCTCTTACTGGTCCTATCTGCTCTGTATATATTTGAATATATAAAATATTAATAAATGATTCCAAATGTTTAATCATATCCATTTGACTCTATGAGACTCTGCGTCTGTAGGCTTTCCATGTGAACTGCCTCTGTGTTATCTACATACTGCTGATTTGTTGTTGGTCTTGAGTTTTTAAAGCAAAATAAAACTGAGGTTTGCCGTTTGATTTGAATTAATCAGGTCTGATTAGACAGGAACAGATCAGGCTGTTCTGGAAATCCCTGAATTTCTTTAATACAATTTCATGTGCTATTCGAGAAGAAATAGTTCATATCTTAAGTAAGAGTGCTCTTTATTTACCACTGTTTTCTTCAGAGTGCTGAATCTTGTGGAGGGGGGCATTAAGATGATGTTCAGGGTGTAGGAAAGAAATAGCATTTTGTTTTATGAAAATATGGATATTTTAGAATGGAGTCACCTGGTGGTAGATCTCATAAATGTACATAAAGAGATGCTTCCTAAAATTATTAGTTTAGTTTGTTCTTCACATCACACCGACTTTCCATCTAGAAGCTTTGATAGACGGAGTCACAAAACCAAAAGGCTATATTTAGTTTAATAAGCCAATTTAAAGAGAAAGATTGGAATTGTGTACGGCAGAGGACAATTATGCAAAATAAAGGTTCTTCAATTAATAATGAGATCCATGAAAGGCAAAAGAGAAAGGATCCTCCTCTCCGAAGGAGAAAGCTTGTGGTTCCCCGTGCATCCTCGTGTGCATACCAGGGGGTGTGAGGGACGCAGTGCTGCAGGATGGTACAGGGGGCAGAGGGCACCTCTGGTGTTAGCTTTCAACCAGGGCCTTTTAGGGCCTCTGCTGACGGCATCTTTTCGGTGGAAAGTCTCCAATGGAAATTTTGCATTCCTAAACAGGTTCACCTCAGACAGTCTCCATCTCGCAGGGCTCTGTTAGAAAGCGGAAAGCAGCAAGTGGACCTGGGCTGCATAAGCACCTGCCCTAAACTGTGAGTACGGTGCCAGAGGGATTTTGATCATAATCCACTCTTTCTCTCTTACTCTTCCTTTCCTCACTCTCCGGTTTGCAGCCTGGAAAACAGGCCATGGAGAGATACAAGCCTACCTGTAGAGCCATCAGTTTGGCCTTTTTCGTGCAGCTTTTACCCTTCTTTTAAATCCCTGACTGTTTTGTGCCAGAGCAACAAGCCAGATGTTAAAGATGTTAAAGACCAAATACTTTGCAGACTGTACCAGCGTGCAGAGTCAGAGGGGAAGCGAGCAATAATGTTGGGAGAAGGGGGAAGAAGTGATTATCTGGTAGTGATTATTCAGGAGGGCAATAGTGGGAGGTGCTGTAAGTGACAGGGATTCACTATGGGACGCAAATCACTTAAGGCAGAGCCATTAGGATCAATTTGAAATACCAAAGAGGGAGGCTAAAGTGACAATAGCGTATTTTAATTGAAATCACAAATATCATTCTGCAAGATATGTTTTAAAAGACCAGGCAGAGTTACTTCATCTGAACAGAGGAAAAAGTTTTCTTTTTATTTAAAAAATGCCCTTTTTTGCAAGGATCAAAATGGAGCAGAATGGTTCTTGAAAAATTCTTACATCCTGTTTATATATATATATTTCCATGTTAATGTTCTCTTTTCTCTTGATGGGCATATTATAAATGGAATTAACTACATTACTAATGCTTTTAATCTGATTTTAATAGGGCCTAGGGCTGAAGCGTGGAATCAGCATGTGTCCCATTAAAAGAAAAATACAGTTATAGAGACAATACATAGCATGTCCAGATAAACACATTTATCTATGCATTAGTTTTATTTATTGAGCTAAGTAGCCTATGTACAGGCACTGGGGTTTTTTTTTAGACACTTTTCCAAAGCTGAAGTCCATACGATGGGATTGTTAGTGGTTTTGGCAGCAGAAATGTGAACTTGGTAAAAGA
This sequence comes from Vanellus vanellus, assembly GCF_965231255.1. Taxonomy (NCBI): domain Eukaryota; kingdom Metazoa; phylum Chordata; class Aves; order Charadriiformes; family Charadriidae; genus Vanellus; species Vanellus vanellus. Next base: position 4,562,930 of record NC_138907.1, read on the forward strand.
GCCTGGCATGGAAAACCACTGGGTTCTGACATACTCCATTTGCTCCTAACTCTTTGATTTCTACTCACAGAATCTGACATATGTTGGGCATTGACCTTGCTCTTTTAAATAAGCTTATTTTAGAAGACCTTTGCAGAATGCTGTCTGTTTGGCCTCGATGTAAGCTGTTAGGGAAATGTAGTACAAACACAGAAGTTGTATGTTTTGAATGCCAGAGATGTTAAGCTGAAGAGCAGTTGGTAAGATCTGCATTTCTGACTGCTTTCTGTGCTCTTAACAAGGAAGTGTCCTTAAAGCAAGGAAAATTATTTATTCTGCATTTCTATGAGGCTTTTTATTTATTTATTTCTAGCAGGAAGTTCAGGACCAGACTTCCTTTTCAGTCTGAAGTATTCTGATTGGGCTCTCAGATGCTTAGTGGAATGAAAGCAAATGTTTTGAAAAGTAAGTGATTGTTTGGGATGTCCGAGGTCAGAAACCTCAGAGAGTCACTGTCTTGTTCTATTGTGGAATCAGCCCCCCGTAAATGTCTCTGAATACAGGTACTCAAATACAGGAACAGCTTCTCCAAAACTTGGCCTCTTCCTTATGGAACAGCACACTTCAGTGAGTGCATTTCAAGAAGAGCCATAACCTTCAGTGTGGGGATTTGCTTTCCATTTGTCATAGGGGAGCAGCTTGTATGAAAGTTCACAGCGAAAGTGCTGCAGCCTTGCAAATGCCAACAGGTATCACTATGCAATATAACAAATTGCTGCGTCCCAACATGGCAAATTAGAGTGAGGGAATGGAAGTGCCTTTATGAGACGGGTAGAAAAAATGTCCTTCATTAAGCCTATATCTGCTGAAGTCAATAGAAAGCTTCTATCAACTCCAGTAACAGCAAAAGCAGAAAGAAACTTGGAAGCGCATTTGGGATACGTGTTTGATGTTCTCCTATTGCTAGTAGACAAACTCCTGCACCGTTTACTTGGGCTTTGAGGTTTGGAGCCTGGAAATTCAATCAGCTGGAGAACGTGTCCCTGGAAAGGGTTGCTGAGTTTAGCCCTATCTGAGTAAGTGGCAATAAAATTTTACACATAGGAAAACAGATATCAAATTGCCAAAATGAATGTAAATTTGAATTCATGGTCTTATGTAGCTCTTTAGGACAAAACCTGGCTCCATATGCAGCAAGGAGAGGCATCTGAGCTCTGCCAGAACATTAATAATCGTCCTCTATGGCCCATGGATGGCTCTGCGCGTTGGCTTCTTCTCAAAGAGTTTGGCTCAGTTGGCTTCACAAACACACAGGAAGGGCATGAAGACCTGTCTTTGTTGACACTGGGTTAAGAGGCTGTGAGCATTTGACGTGGAACATTTCCTTGGCTAAAAGAGTTAGGAGTGGATTTTTTTACCTCTCTCTGCAAACTTGCCTCCCTCATTCGGTGGCAGCACCGGGAAGCCCTCCTGTTACTATGAATAACTCATCTCCAGCATGAATACAGGATTCATAACCTGACCCATAAAGTTTTGGGGAGAAATATGTGAGCATCATGCCATTGTTGCCAGTGCTGGTGGCTGCTCTATGTAGGATCGGTTGGAGCTGTGCCATCAGGCAGCGGGAAGGACAGCAGAGCTGCTGCCATCTCCTGTAAAGGGGGTCTGCCCAAAATTCCCTTAACCGTCACTCATAAGCTTGTTTTTTTTTCAGGGAAATGGCTTTTATTTGTTGTGAATACTTCATACAGAAAAGCTTCTTGCAAAAACTAAATAATGTAACGTATTCCGACTTCTGGGCAGATAAAAATTGAAAAGGCTGTGGTGTTTGTGCAAGTGGAATGATAGTGACAAGTGCCACACGAAGTCCCTGAAGATGGTGTCAGGGGACTCGATCCCCCATAAAACGATGAAAGACTTTGATGTAATGGTGTTTTGTGAAACAATTTGAGGATAAATGCCACGTTCTTTCCCATTAACAACTGACTTCCATTGTACCAGGATTTTTTATTTTTTAATATGTATTTTGAGCACACTGAGAACAAAAATTTCCATTGTGATAGTGCCGCAGGAAGATTTAAAGGTTGTGGTGGACTAAGAATTGAAATGCAAATCACATTTAGACACAACCTCCTGCTGAGACCCAAATTTTTAGAGATCAGGTTCTGCAGCCCTGATGAAGAATCGGTGATCTTCCTTTCCTGGCATTCACAAATTAGTTGCAGTCTAAGGTATCATTTCCTACGATATAATTGTAACTTACCAGATGAAAGTTTGTCGCTGCAGACAGTCCCCCGATCTTCCAATATTTTTCCAGCTGCAGTGCCACTAAGGATCCTTTCACAGACAATGCAAACACACGCACATCGCAGCCCCCCACTCTGCAACATGCCCTTGCTGAATATAAACATACTGCATATATTGATCCTCTCCCCCTTGCTTTTTTTTCACCCTCGGTGGGCAAGTGGTAAAACACTGGCTGCCATGAACTTCATGTTAAAAAAAAAAAGAAAGAAGAAAAATCTGTGGTTTGGAGGCTGCTGGAGCTGCTCGATAGCAAACTGCCAGCTTGTAACGTGGGTGCTGAAATCGCTACAAGGATAGCAGGGCACCAGCCGTGCATTTGTGGATAATTCTTACTGCTAATTGCTCATGAAATTTCAGGTAAGAAACGCCCAATTCAATTTGTTGTAATAGGTGACGGCTGCGTTTTGCTTTTTGGAGTGGGGTTTTGTGTTCTCATTTTGATTGCTGTCATTACACGTAGGTGGCTCTTCATGTTTGGAAGAACCCTTTACAAAAAGGCTGGGGCAGTGCTACGTGGCAGCACAGGAAGTTTTTAGCCATGTGTGTGATGGGCGGTAACAGTGCCTATCTCCCTGCCGTGCTATAGCCCAGGGCAGGACGTGTTCCTGACCGTAAGAGGACAGGTCCCTCTGAATGCTTCTTCATGCCTTCGCCTGTCTGAAACACAGTGTGCCAGCGGGAAAGGCTGTGCCGAGGCAGACACTTTGGGTGACCAAGTCCTGCGTGTTGAGGCTGGACTTTCTCTGCGCTGTTGGAGATACTTCCCCTACCAAGGCACCATGTCTGCTCTCGCCGTCCCTGAAGCGTAGCACCCGTGATCAGCCCACAGCAGGTAACCGATCAGTTAGAGGAGGTGGATCCTGCCCTCTTCTTCTAGAGACGGGAGGCAGACCCATTTTTATAGGGCACTGAATCTATCTGAATGATAGCAACACTCAGACCTTAACAGTTTTGAGCTGGTATCTTAAGCATAAAGAGACAGCTTTGCTTCTCAAGGCCCTGAACCACTGAAGCCTCCCCAGGAACCGTTCTGGTAACCCTTTTCCCTTCCAGTTATTTAGAGGTTCTTGACTATGCAAAAATATGCTGAAAATTATCACCAACAGTGATCATAAGTGCAGAGCTGTGTCGTCCAATCTGCATCTGCTTGCCATCCTGCAATTTTAACTAGTTCTGCTACTTATTACTAATTAGCTACCGGCTAATACTAATAGCGACCACTGTTGCAGCATTTAAGAGTTACATACACGTTAATGAGAATTAGCATTTGTTGACAGCCATGGTGGGAGTTGCCTGTCTATAGCATTTCAGGGGGCCCTATTGCTGTAATGTTTGATTGCCTCCTTCGGTAATTATAATTGACACTGAGCAAGTTTTTCATAGGTCTCCTTTGGCTGTGCAGAGCCGGAAGATGCACTGAGCTCCGTCTGTAGCGGAGAGAGAAGAGGCCAATAATAATATATTGCCCAATAACAGTCCCTTCTTCTCTCCATCCCTTTCAGACGGGAGTCACACAACACAAAGGGAATGGGATGGGGGCTCTGCTGCTGCACAGGAAGGTGGCCGCAGGGTTTTGCCAGGATGGGGGCTGAAGGCTGCCCTTGCTCAGGACAGACTCTCGATTCACCCTCCCAGCACAGCACTGGCCAGGCTGCTCAAAACATCACTTTTCTGTGCTTCGTTGTCCTACATGAAACGGTCTTTCACTACTTTTTTAATATGTGGAGAACAATTTAGTCATTTTAACTTGAAGTCAATTGCCTTCTTCGTTTGGGAATATGAAGGCAGTTAAAATGCTACAGGAATTCAGCACACCAGCAGTAAATAACTCTAGTGGGCCTTTCAGTGCCTATTTAAAAAAGGGTGCATAATCAGAATTAAAGCAGTGGGTTTAAAAAGCGGGGAGAAATATAGGCCCCTTGTAACTCTTGAAGGGAATAGGAGTACGTGGCTGCTGCTTCTTTAGGAATACCGATTGCCTGTTTGGAAAAAGAGGTCCTGGGGAATGCCCCGGCCTCCCTGGTCAGCGTCCCGAATCCGCTCTGCAGAGAGAGGCCCGTGTTACACATCCAGCCTGCGGGTTCTGGCTCAGCTTTGCACTGAAAAGTGAGCTTTTTCCATTTGCTACCGTGGAAAGGAAGCTGCTTTCACCCTTACCCTGAAGAAGATGAGCTATAGGAATATACAAGGGGCTTTTTTTATAGTTAGGGGGCCAGAAGGGGAAGCAGTGGTCATAAGCAGAGATTGGAAGTCAGCTTGTTAAGTAAATCTCAGGCTGTAGCTGGTTTTAATTTATTTTTTGTTTTATGTGCAGGGGACTAGGCCTTGCAGGCCTGGCTAATATCAAAACCTGGGGTTTTGTAGATTTTTAATCAAGGTCCACTTCGGGGGGTTCTGCTTTTGCTGGTTGTGGATGTGTAGTGTTTCTTTTTCTTGTGTTTTTCTTTTTTTTTCTTGCTGCGGTGCCTGGATTTCTTTAGTGAAACTTTTCCATTCTTCAGACTTGAGCCAAGTGAGTGATTTCAAATTACCCAGCACTTTCCAGAGAGGGCGTTTTTGTTGTTTGGTTTTTTGGTTTGAGATTTATTTTTTTTTTCCAAAGCAAACTTGCAGTCCAGTTTCTCTGAAAATCATAGATGGCATCTGCAATCCTACCCCAGTGCCTCTCACTAATTTGGCATTCTTAGCACTGTCTAAATAGTTTGTTATTCATCAAATCTGTATGAAAGGAATTTTATATAAATTTTTTGTTTGTTTTGTCCCTCTGCTGGCAGGAAAAGTAAATCCCAAAGTATTTCAGCAGGTGCTATTAATATGCAAATAATGGAGAGTACACTAGGTCTAATAGACCTCCCAACTACATGGGAGGTGTCGCTGTTGGAGCAAATTAGCTTTCTGTAATTTGCATGCTTTTCACAGCCTCCTGGGATTATATTTTAGATCAGAGACAATAGAAGCATATGCTGTTAGTTTAAAATGTAACTAATTTTAGACTTTGAAACCGTTTTAACCTAACTTCTTAGTGGTGTTAAACTGTTATTTGCAAAGAAACTTTTTACACAGCTTGTAATTTTCACGGCCTTTCTCTTCCCCCATTAACTGCTCCATCTCTCTTTTCAGGTTGAAAGTGAAGAAGGGAATCTTCCAGGTGGCTGCATCTTGAAAAACAGGTATTTCTCACAAAACCAAGTCCAGATTGTCCTAGCTTGATTCTGAGTCTCCATTTAGGTTCTGATGGGGTCTGGATTGAGCTTTTTATGTCAAACTTCTTCCCTCCCCTTTGGCATCTCCATGAGATGTAAATCCAGCCAAAAGGAATGCTGGGGCCCCTGCTGACCACTTACACAGGGAGGAAGCTGCTCATAGCATCACAAAATCTTTGCTAACCCACCAAAGCAAAGAGACACTGACCTGAGGTGGCACAGATGCCCAGTGCGCTTGCCTAGCCCACACCTAGAGATAGAATCTATTGGAAAAGTCTGTTTAAAACAAATGGAGAAAAAAGCAAGGATTTCAGTGCAGGTTCAGTCTGTAGAGTCAAACGTTATTGAACTGTACTGGCACATTATCGATGGCATTTTCCAAATTGATATTGACAGCAAAAGTCATACCGTTGACATCTGTGGTTTGTGACAATTTGAATGATGGGGCATCAGCTGCTGCGCCCGAGAATTTGTGTCTTTATTGCAGGTGCTGCAGTGATTGCTTCCTATCCAAACATGCCGCACGACTCGAAGGGACTGGCCAGGTAGGGTGCATACAGGGCAGCCACTTGAAATCTGTCCCTTATTCCCCATGCCGGCTTCTGCCCCTCTGTCCTTGGGTTGTCCTGGTAGGGAATGGTTCTCCCGGCTCGCAGCACCATCCCGACCTTGGCTGCCCCAATTCTTCCTGCTTTGAAGGGCTGCAGCAAGAGGTTTGTTAGAGAAACAGCAGGTTTAGCTGATGCAGATATGCTTCAGCAACAGACTGTAGTGGTGTCAGCTGAGGGAGTCTGTGAAAGGTGGAGAGGCAGTCATTTTATTTTGTCTTTCTGCCAGTTGTCCCATTGCCCGGAGTATGTGATTTGTGAGTTTCCTTTGGCACAGTTGCTCCGTTGCTCATATATCTCTGTGCAGTGTTTCCAGGTCACTTGGTCTGCGGGGTGGTGGCCATCTTTTATTTCAAGAGGGATAGAGTTCAGGGGTAGGATCAGATGTGTGGAGGAGATGGCAGCCAGGTGGAGATCAAGTTAGCGTTGTCAAATTTATTTCTAGCATGGGAAAGGTGAGTGTTAGCAAGAGAGAGTAAGGCTGAAAGATGTCCTTTGAGAGAAGGCCAGGAAAAAAACTCTTGGGATGCAATTTTAGCCATACAGCAACGTGCGGTAAGGCTATTCTGAATTTTTGGGGCCGCAACTTTGTCATCAATTTTTTTGTAAGTATATTTCATACACATAATATATGGAAAGACTTCATTTTCCAATAAAAAAAAAAAAGGAGGGCTTGATTGATGCTTGACTTAATAGTATTGTGAGTTGTGGTCTTAAAGAACTGCATTCAGACGTGGCCAATGCACTGAACCCTGTGAAAGGGAAATCCCTTCCCAGCGTGAACCCACTGGAGTTAGTGGAATTGCAGCCGATTGTCATAAAGACAGAGAATTAAACTATCAGGTTCATTCCCAGTCCCAGAGGTGGCCACACCACTAAACTGTCCGTGACACAAATTATTTTCATTGTCAACAACAGGATCCAGAGATGATATGAGTGCTCTTTAAATGCTGCTGCTACCACCCCAAGCTGGGTGTGCTCTGGCGTGTGATACTACCATGTCCTACGTGCTGTCCCTGGTGCCCTGTAGGTCCTTCTGCCAGGGCGATGGAGCCTAGCATCTTTACTGCGCAGACTTGAAGAAGGTTAAGTTTTAAAATAACCGTTCCCGAGGCTGTAAGTAAACTGATGTGAAGGAAAAAAAGCGCTGGAAATGACTTGTGATAACCTCATTGAAAATGCTGGATGCTTTTTTTCTCTCTCATCTCACCCTAAATGTTTTCTAGCGTTAATACCAGTGACCTCTCACTTCTGCTTTTCTTTAATGGGATGTGGCTTGCCTATTATAAGCCTATGCAGTGGAGCTGGAAACAGTCGCTTTATTTAAAAAAAAAAAAGAGAGAGAGAGAGAAAAAAGGGCTCTGATTACTCAGGTGTCGATACAAAAAAATGAGATGTTGTGCCAGATGGCTGCATTTGTGAAGCAGAGTGTAGTCAGAAGGAAAGTGGAAGGAGACAAGGCGACTGTACATCAGAAGTGTGAAAACATGATCAAAATACCTTCAGCCTTGTTTCACCAACACTGGATTAGGAGGCAACTGTGGTGAGATGCAAGCAAAGAAAAGCACGAGGGGATACTGTTTGGAAAACAAAAATGTCTTTCAGTAATGAACTGCTTGACTTCCTCCAGCAAAAGCTTAGAAGTTTAAAGAAATCAAGAGACGTTGATTTTAAATGGAAGGACTGTGAACCAGTAAGGCTCAGAGCACTGTATCTGGTGTCACTGCAAAATGGCACGTGCGATAGAGTAAAATATTGATAGCAGGCTGTGTCACGGGCTTAGTTAGCATTATAGCAGGATATGCTGCTGCCAATCATCTGTAAGTAACCGCTCTCTCCAGTGACACAGACAGTCAACAGCTTCGTGCCATGGCTGCAGATGTCCAGGAAGAGTTTTCTAGTAACGTGCAGGAGAGGCGTTACATCTTTCATCAGGCGTCTGCACGTAGTTTGCTCACTGCTTTGCCCGGGCCCACACACGTGATACCCGGCAGCCCATCTGACGGGGGTCTGCATTAGTGGCTGCTCTGGGAGATAAAGTGGTGGACTTGTGATAATAACGCTGGCTGGTTTGCACCTCAAACTGTTTGGACACGTTGCTCACCTCATTGAGAAGCTTTTAGTCAACTTTTGATGCCAGGGTAAAGTACTTGCTGAGCCTGTAAAAGATGAGAACTTGGCTGGCCCGCGGGCGGGTGCTTCTTTACCCTTTTATATACTGAAATGGATCCTGGGTACTTTCAGCTTTGCTTCCATGCCGCAGCTTTTGGCTGTCACATTACTTGGAATAATTTGTTTGATCTGAGATCAGAAATCCAAATTTTATTTTTTTTTCCATGCTTAAGCTGGCGCTGCTCAAACTGCTTCGTAGCTCCACACTCTTTCCTCCTCTGCGGTCTCTCAGGCGAAAAGAAGAACATGGGCACAGAAGAGGTCAATCTGAAAGCTTGGCCTCTGGTTCCCTCAGTTAGATCTTGGTTTACAAACTTTGTGGCACTTGGGTTTCAGCACAAGAGTCTGAAATCTTAGGTTTGTTAGATGGCAGTTTGATTAGAACATCACAAGGAAAATCTGTGTTAATTTTCACCGAAACCATTTTCTCAGACACACAGCTTTCTCACCCTCAACCCCCAAAATGACTTCAACTTTTTGCAGGTACTTTCTAGCACTGAACTTCATCCAAATATATTGAAGGTAGGTTACATTAATAACGAGAGGTATACAGAATGTGGCAGGAAGACGTATCTTCCTCTGATTCTTGTTTTGTTACTACTAAAGCTTGAATGTGAAAGTTTCATTCCTTTATTTTTATGAAATCTGAATTTCCTTAATAAGGAAAGTTTATTCTCCATGCCAGGAAGATGGTTTTTTTTGTTACAAACTGCATTGTCTTATTTGGGGAGTATGTTCACAATTGAGAAAGAATTGCCTTTATTAACAAATCAAAAGCTTACGCTGTCAAAACTGAAATCGTTCTACCTTTTTATGTGCAAATTAAAGCTTCTGTCAAACCTTCAGCCATGGTGCATTTAATTTGTGGAAATATAAAAATATCTGGCTTAATATTAAAATATTCTACATGAGGAAGGAAATATTTTTCAGTGATGCATTGCATTCAAGAGTCTCACAAAATGAGATTCGAAAGAAATAAAAAGTGGTGTTTTAACAGAATTTATTTTTCTCTACTTTCGCCAATGTTCAGTGCAGTACTTAAAAGTGTGTTTAAGTTATACAGGTGTTTGAATATCTTGTTGGATCATGGCCTTTGGAAGTGAACCAAGCTAAATGTAAGTATATCCAGGGCATGGGAGCTACGTCCCCTGTATTTTTGCTTATAAAAGGGTCACAACTTTTTTTTTTTTTTTTTTTTTTTTAATTAGTGGCAAAGGTACTGAGAAACTTTTTACTCTAGATTCAAGTCAGGGTAAAATATAAAAGGCAACTGTAGGTTTCACGGTGATAACTTGTGTTTTGCAAGGTCTTTGTAGACAGGCTAAAATTCTGATTATCTAAAGTTGGGCACCACTTCTATATTTAGGCTTCCAAAATAAAGAGCCGTCTGTTTACCCAGCAGCGCCCGGGAGCTCAGCGTTTCTGGAAACCCAGTAATGCGGGCCTTGATTCAGCAGAGTCCTTCAGCACGTGCTTTATTTCAAGCACATGAATGAGGCCATTGATGAACCCTGACATTTTGAACTGGGTGTTTTGTTAGATGCTTAAATATACATAAATCCTATTTTAAACGGCCAAATTTAGAAAGTATTTGGGGAAAAAACTGCCCTGAACCTGGCTATCTCTGCGGCACGCGGTCAAGCTGCGAGGCTGACAGTCACGACCTGCATTAGTACAGCAAGTTAATAGATCATAAAAGTGAAGTCCTGCCGGCTGAAAGCAGATTGGGTTTGAGCTTAAGACAGTCCACGCTCCCCCGAGCATATGCCTGTGGCTTTCTTTCCCCTTTTTAATAGGGATAACAGTAAGCTGTCCTTCGACTGGTCACCTGTTTTTGTTGGGAGAGCAAGGAAAACCCTGGTCTCTGACTGCAGCACTGCACACCTCCTGCCAGAACCTTCTTTTTCATTGCGGTCAGTGTCTTTAGCCACGTTTTGGCTTGTTTGTTCTTTTCTAGCATCTCTGCAGACTACTTCATGTTTAATTCCCGGCTCTCCTTCTGTGAGCAGGGAGCTTTTACCGTGGCTCTTTGAGAGGAGGGGTCCTGTCAAGGCAGGCCGTGTTTGCCCGTCGTTTTTTTCCCAATCAGATATTCTAATATCTAGCCCTCTCTTTGGGGAGGTTTTAATGGTGCCGAGTCCATTTTACCTCATTATTTCCAAGGCCTGAACCGGGGACATTTGCCCTTCTGCAGTACTGAGAAGAGAATAAGTGGCTGTATCTTGAGGAGCAGACTCATTCCCTGAAGTGGCCCATTCCCGGCTCTCAGGGCAGTGCATGCAATTATCCTCCCGAAAAGGCCATCTGAGCAGTGCATTAGTATGCGTGTGTCTGGGCTGGGATGTGCCCGTGAAATCACAGCACAGGTGTTGCGTTCCCAGCCACCTGGCCAGCTCTGCCGCAGCAATGCTGAACTAGAAGAGTCCTTCCAGCCGTACCTGTACTGTCTTGACCACCCGCTTCTCCTGTGCAGAGGGTACAAAAAAAAAAATATTTTATGATTGTTTTCAACTGCCAGAAGTTCCTTTTGGGTGGTAAATTATTGTCTCCAGGGAGCCAGAGCACCCGCTCCTCTACTGCTTTTATGCCAATGTCGTTAGCGATGCATAAGTCTAGCGTCTCGTTGTTAAAGCATTTAGTTCTTCAGGGCCATCTCTGGAAAGGGAGTTTCTACAGGCTGAACATGGAATGTATTGAATTTGAAGGTGTTTATTACTGGTATTATGCCGTTAGCCATAATTAATGGCAAGACAGCTAGTGAGTCTGTGGGTTGTCCAGGGTTTTGCCCATATTCTCTTCTCATATCCACTCCCCGGCATGAATTATATGATCTTCATATGCTGCCTCTCATCATTAGAAACCAACAAAGTGGTTCGGGTTGGGATCTCCTATTTCAGGCCATAAACATATGATCCAGCCACCCCATAAAGTACATTCCTCCAGCTTACTGCTTTCCCTGAATTCTCGACTATACCTGTGGCACGCAGTGGAGGTTGGGTCTGGTCCCTCCAGCTGGTGAAAAGCCTACCCAGCAAATCTGTAAGGCACGATGCGAATTACTCACGTGCTGAAGCTTCACCTAAACCGGTAAGTTGTGCCTCTGTGCCGCAGTCACGACTTCCTTGGTTTCTTCCAGGAGCCTGTAAAATGGTGGAGACTGTGCTGTCCCCATGACCCGTTTCCGTGCAAGGACTCAGCGAAAAATGTCTCCAGAACTCCATGTTTTGCTGCTGGAAGGACTGGTGGGAGGCAGAGGCACCGAGGTGAGCACGCTGGTAGGTAAGCCGAACACCTCCCCGCTGACTTCTCCCCAGTCGGGAGTGCTTTAGCCTCATGCACTTGATACTTTAATTGGCCTGCGTGCAAGCTGGACATCTCTCTCTTTATTATTGTTATTATTATGCAATCAGACACTACTTAATTAAAGAATGTGCTGGGGATGCACTATTTATACAGAAGCTATGTACACTGAAATCCATTTTCTCTATGGTGATTGCAGATAATGTGGTAAGCTCTGCTTTGATTCATTAGTATAGCAAAAGAGATATTCAGAATTATTTGGTATAATTCACGGCACTTCAGAATGCATATATTTTCATAATACTCTAAATCTACTGATTCTGCTCGTAACTTAAGCATGTGATGACTGGTTTGCCACAGCACTGTCATCTTAAAATTGTGGTAGTGCCTTTTTTTAATCGTAACTGGCCAACCTGGCCGCTCATTTAGCACAGTATCTGTAGTGACTCTCCACTGTGCAGTTATGTGGCTGCTTGCAAAGCTGCTTCTGAGCTCACCGAGGATCGCCGATGCCTCCAGACCCCGGTCTCGCGGCAGACCCCAACACCACAGATGCCTGAGTGAAACCCTCCAGAATGGAGGGATTTTTCTTCTCTGCCCTCAAGCTGAGAACGTTTTCCAAAGTGACAGTCAGAAAAGAAATCTTTTAGTAATTTTGTTTCTTGGGTTGAAAAAAAAGAACCACTGTGTTAATTTTAATTAGTTCATTTTATTTAGGAGAAGATTATTTTGTAATATTTCTTTGGATAAAATTTAGTGCTGCTTCTACTCTGCTTTTTTTTTTTTTCTGGGGAGGTGAGTAAGCAAACTCTTAGGATTAGCAATGATTCACCAGTATCTCCCCATTTCCCATTCATTCCTTTCTTGCTTTATCAGGACCTTCCTCCCGGCTGCACTGACCTGGGTGTGCCTTCAGCTAATCCCGTGCCGGATGAGCCTCAGGAGACTTGCCCCTTACCTTCAAGCAAACAGCCAGCACCATGCTGTAAAAGTCTCTGGTTTTAAACACTGTTTGTAAAATAGAGTCTCAAAAACTCTTTCTAGCCAGTGGTAACCTTTGGCAACAGGAAATCTTTATAATTTCAAAGTGCAGGTTCAAATTAAAAAAAAAAAAAAAAAAAAAAAATCCAGACTGCAATTTCTGACAGCCATTTAAAATTTTTTCACCCAACCATCATGTGCATATGGATCTCACCACCACCCCCCTTACAGCAAACCCTGTCCATGGCACCTTTGGAGACAGGCTTTAAAAATATCTCTGCTTAAGTGATTAAACTTGGCCTCACACCTGAGACCATCGTGTGGGGTTTGTGGTTTTTTTTTTTCTTCCCCCCCCCCGCGCTTTGGGCACTCCTCGTCTCTCTCCGACTTTATTGGGCACTGTAGTGTATTTGCACACCTCTGGAAATCAGGTGCATAATTTAAATGTCTAACTTTAGTTGCTTGGTGACCAGGGTTTTCCTTTTAGTATCACAGATTAAAATGTTCAAATTGTTATCTGAAAAATCTTTTATTTAGCCTTGCCGGGTCTCTTTGCCCGTACCTGACAAACGGAGATGTGATCAGACAGCCTTTTCCCTCAGTTTTCAGCTGCTTCTGCCTCTAAACGTGAGGTTGCACATGTAACTGATTTACCCAATTCAGTTCCCTCTAATCAGTTATATGCTTTTAAAATAGTTGTCTGAAAAATTTTCATGGCAATTATCAGAGAGAATCATTTAATAATGAAAAGCTGTTTTCCTTGCTGAGATTACCCTGTGTATATATTTGCTTCTCTGTCTAAACATCTGAAATGTTTGGGGAAAAATTTAAACGTGGCCAATGACTGCATTTAATGCACAAGGTTTCGCACCTCTGGGCTCTATATTTATAGCTCTGTCATGTTCCTTTCTTGTACTGACCTGAAGAAGAGGATTTTTTTTTCTTATCTGATGAAAAGGTTGTCTGTCATGGTGTGGTTATTGCAGCACAAAATATTGCCTAAAACTTGACCCTGAACAAATTTTGTACAAGGACAGTTTACCCCAGAATTCCAAAGAAGACGAAAACCTCCTCATTCTAGCCAAAGGAGTAAGCTTGTTTGGGTGATTCTAAAAATCCTTTGCAGAGCCTCAGGTCTAAATGCACTCAGCCCCTGATGTTGGCTGAACCCCTTTTTCCCCTGGTGTTACCCCACCGAACTCAATCATGTTAACACAGATTTTCATTGACGTGTGATTCAGAATTTTAAAGCATACATGTATTAATCATCACGTAGCCTGAAAAAAATCAGTTACTTTCAGCCTTATCAAATGCTGTTGTTCTAAAACCCTGTCTTTTCAAAGAAGGGGCTTGTACCAATTTCAGTGGCCAGCGCCCTGGGTCCCTGCCCAGCAGAGGGTCTTCTACTTCTATCCCAGTATATGGTGCTCGTTCCTTCTGTCCCGCTCTTGCCGGCTGCGGAGCTGACCCATCTCCCGTGCATTCGACAGTAACGCAGAAAACTTGGCACAGGCGTTCAGCTTCAGCTGTTTGAGGAGAGGAGGGGAACAGCACGACAGGCTCGGAACTTTTAGATAGCATCGGTTCTTTTGTTTAAGAAGCCAGTGAGTACAAAAAGTAAATAAACATTTACAGTGCTGTTTTCACCGGTGTTGACTAGATCACAGCATGATGTGTACCCCCTCTAGTTGTCTTTCCAAAAGTTTGACTGCCTTACTCTTTTCCATTTAGTGTGGACTCTTTCTGCCCTTAATATAACTATATTTGTGTTCAATGGCTGTTGCCAACCAAAAATGTGAATGATTTGTAATAAATTAATACTTTCACAGATTTCACATCCCTTTCCATTGACACTGACCATGAACAGAATGATTTATTTTGGTTTTCAATAGACATAATTATTCCCAAAATCATTTGTGGAGGAAGGATAATTTTTTCCTCCCTACGTAGCTACTTCAGAGGTAAAACATAGTATTTGGGCTGTAGACAAAAGGCGCGCTGCGCACAGATGTTGGTTACGTGGTGCTCTTTCTTTTCCGCGATCAAATGAACGCGACACATGAAAGTTTCTTCATTTAAGAAAAATTACCTGCTAGTTATCTGTGTTATTCGTTTTGAATTTCTTTCTGCAAATATTTTTTAAGTAGTCCAGTTCACTCCCCATAACAAGCATTGTACGTGTTATACTGCCGCCTATTAAAATAGCTATTAGAATAGCTGGAGAAAGTGAATGCAACCCCTTAGCCCGCTTAAACACACAGGTAATATTGAGATATTACGGAAGTTGCAGGATTATTTATTTTTTTTTAAATGCAGAAGTCGCAATTAAGGGCTTAATTATAAAATATTTACTCGTTCTGCTGAGTACTTAGTCAGCCAACGCCCTTGGGTCCTTTAGGAGGAGTTACCTGAGTAAGTGTTCACCATTGTAAACAGGAACCTTCACTGTGGTACCGACTTAAGAGCTGTAATAAAAAACTGAACCTGAATAAATCCTGTCCAAATCCCTTTGAAGTTGAGTGTATGAGGCAGCTATATACAACAGGCCAAGAGATGACTGGCAAACCAGCCCCAATGGTTTATTTTTCAGTGGGACACAAAGCCAAAAGGGGTCTGTTTTCTCATGCTAATGAAGCCCAAGGTGACAGGAATTTGGCAGAGCACGAGCCCATACGGTTACAGGCCAGGATGTAGGAAGGCCTGGGCATTACATTTAAGCACCATTGAGCACAAACCTACAGCCTAGCCTGGCCCTAAAACTTCATCTAAAATAAATGCCGAGCCAAATACCCTCTTCATAGTCCAGCTCTTTGTGACAAAGTGTTTTTCAGAGTAAGCTATAAATATTTTGCTAATTTCAAAATCCAGTATCCAGACCCTGAATCATTTGCTTGCTTTCCAAAAATACTTTGGCGATGCTAAAAGTCTCCAAAACATTCACAGTGAGCTTCCAAGCTGAACCAGCAATACAGGGTAGCATTCACATAGAGGACGTGGATTTTAGATCATGTGTGCTGTACATCCTTAGTACAGCCTTCAAACTTTATCAACGCTAGAGTACAGTGCTTCGGTTAGTTAAACAGAAAAAGAAAAAAGAAATAAAATCAGAGCAAACTCTAAAGCAACCTATAAACAAAAGGCTTTCTTTGGCTCATTTACCCAGTTAGCTTTGCATTAACTTTCCCACAACAGGATTTACATAAAATTTTTCGTGCCAAGCACAGGTGTCCTCTGAATCCTGAAGCTATCGTGTTAGTTGATTCAACAGAAAGAAGAGGTACTGCAAAATAATGTCAAGTCTATATTCGTACCAGGACATCAAGAGGAAAAAAGAGAAAGTCAATTTTAGTATTGCCATGTCAGCAAAAAGTAACCATTTTTTCACAGAGTCTTTTTAAAGTTCAGCTCTTGTGTTCCAACCTCAAAACCCTAAGGTGTAAACGCAACAGCTTTCCCACATCTAAGTGTGTGGTGGTTGCTCCGAATCACAGGTTGGGGATGCTCTAACCACTCGGTTGTTACGGGAGTGATGCCTCTGTTTTGGGTTGGCTTTGTCCCAGGTAATGCCGCCCCGTTGTACTGGGCACTCACCGTAAGAGATGCGCAATAAAGCCTCCTCCAGAGTACGAGCAAATAGCGACCACAAACCTCTGCCTCTGCCAGACCAAGTACTTTACCTTCAGCTGAAGAACGGCTGTTCTTCGCCACGTCTTTCTGAACAAGTGTTCAGCTCTGCGTTTTATCAGAATATGTTTGAAATACAAAATTTTCAGGGGAGGGGAGGGAGAAGTTTGAAGTTCCTTAAAGTTACTGTGAAATGAATAAATAATCAAACACTGGGTGTGGTATTCAGTTGCCTCTCTTCCATTTTTTTCCCCCAGAAAGCACTTTCCAGATGGATTTTCCCCAAGATGTTAATATTGTGCTGGTTTTAACGCTGATTGAAGCAAGGTAGCAAGTGGTTATTACAGGCCTGACATGCCCGTTCTGCCAAGAAACAGCATGAGCTTTCAACTCAGAAAACAAGGTGAACTTTGTTGTTTAATCAATCTGCTTCTGCCTGCCTTGGCCAGGTATGCGCGCTCATGCTCACGACGGGGATGACTATTAATTTATGATCAACTTATTTGTATTTTTCCTAGTCGAGGCCTGCTTTAGTAAGGGTGGAAACAACAGTCAACCCGAAGACCTTTCTTACTCTGGGAGAAAAAAAAAAGTTCTTCTTTTGAAGAACTAGTCCACTGGCACTGTCCGCACCAAGTCTTCCCTTTTGCCCCTTTGAGCGCCTTGTGGTGGCGGCCACACAGCTCACGGCTGCCTGCGGCCGCTGCCTCACTAAGCCGTTCACTGGGAGCTCGCTGCCTGTGGACTCCCTGCCTGAGGCTCTGCTGCTGAAATAGTAGAGGTTTGGGGCCATTTTGAGTGATTCTCAGGGGTAGTAAAGTTGGTCATACGACGCTTGCCTCAGTGTCCTGGCTTAAACCCTAACCGAGAAGGAAATCATTCTGTAACTTACAGTGTTCTCTGTGTCATTTGCCTTTGTTTTGCAGCAGCATGAGTGGGTATAAAATGGCAGGGCGGCTCAGGGCTGTTGCCTTCTACCAACCTGTAGCCATGCCGTCCGCTTTACGTTAGTCTGTCCCTGCAGGAGCAAAAAATCAGAGAGAGAGCTTACCCTTTAACAGATGGTTTGCTCTTTTGAGAGCCTCGCTTGGATATACGGAGTAAGCAGTTCGTCTGTTCACAGAGCCGATGTTCCTGATCGTGAAACGAGAAGCTGAAGCATTTTAGCTAGAGTCGGACAAAGGCAAAGTTCCCGTTTTCTGCTTCTCAGAGTATATCTGCAAACGAGAAGCAGTCTTCAAATGTTCTCTTCAGCATGAATTCCTGTTCCATCTTCTTCGTTACCGGACGGACTCAGACCCAGTCCCTCAGATCAGAGGCAGGAATACAGGTCCACGTCAGTATAATGGGATGTAGAACCAGCACTGCAAACGGAATTTAAATGGTGGTAATAGGGTGCCTGTGAATTCAGTTGGATTTTGCCCGAGAAACAATGTGTAAATTAAAGCGTTACTCAGAAAGGTGTGCAGAGTGCTTAAAAATAAGCCTTTAATGCTCAGAGTCCAAACATTTCTCTATTTTATTTCAAATGCTTAATTTATCCGTTTCGCTTGGTATTCTTTCTTTCTTTAAAGCCAAGGCCTGTTCAATGAAAATGATACTGTTTGTTAGGAAGTTGTAATTTGTGTTCACGTGTAGGCCCACGATTGTTTCTACCGCTAAAGCAGGCGATATAGCTATTGTTTTCAAAACTGAGTTACTTTTTTGGCAAAGCATTCATATTTAGGGATATGAAAACTGCTCAGCAGCCCGAAGAGACAAATTTCCATATGTTTTTGTTTCCGTATTTTCCAGTTTTGCACTCCTCATGTCAAAAAGTTTGTTCCAGTGTCAGAACTCCTGAAAGGAAAGCCCTAGAAATTGGTGGAAAGCTCACTCTCTCCGAGCAGATGCTTGGGACTGTCTGCTAATAGGGGAATAAATACAAACACTCATATTAACTAAATACCAAAGTATACCTACACCTACACTTCTGAATTGCTTTCTGTTTCCAAATTCTTGCCATTTAAGCAGCGTGGCAACATCAGCTATCCTCACGTATGGAAGCCTGAGAAAACAGTTCTGAAGGGCTAAAAGAAGCAAATAAAATGGATTTGTTATTACGACTGACCTTAGGCATACCGTATGTGAAGCTGCGGGTATCATACACTGAATCTCTGATGATAAGTATGGTGATAACTGGTAGGACTGTGCTGAACTACTGTGAAACAATTCAGGTAGTCAGCAAACAGGGCTAATTGCTAGTTTGGGGGATATTATGGGTAATTTACTGCCCACTGAGGGCTTCTACCTAAAAATAAGCTTTTTTATTTTTTTTCCTTTTGGACAGGACTTGCATGTTAATGTAGAATTCCTGATGCAATTACATGTGAAGAGGACATTCAGATGCACTTCGATAAATGCCCTTCTGTTTCTCAATTACATTAACTGTCTTCATAGATCCTTTGACAGAAACCATATTCTTTGCTTTTTTTCATAATAGCAAATAGGCATTAAGTTAGACTGTGCTGTTATACGAGATGTCTTGATCAAAGGTCTGAGAGCAATACGATAAACACAAGAAAAGAAACTACTGGTGGTTTCCAATACAAACTAACGGGAAAGTGTCAAGTGAGCAGATACTGACAATTCAGCCCTGAAACCACATGTTCCCGTGCGAAACTCCACCTTGGAGAAGGAAGAATAAATATCCACAGAATGTTTTGGCTATAATTACTTCATTTAAGACAAAAGAAAAAAAAAAAAGGCGCTGAATTCCGTTTGCTAAAGTCAAGACATTAATATTTTTGGCATGTAAAGATGTAAACCAAATGTTTAAATGAAATGTCATCCCCCGGGTTCACATTTGCCCATTGAACTACGGTACAAACCCTCCACAGCCCTTCATACAATACACATTTTTTCAGTTCATTGAAGAAGGCCCCTGCTGCTTCTCAAGGAAAACGAACTTGCAGAAGCAAAATAAATACTGGCGTCCCAGTGTAAGAGCGGAGCCTCGCAAGCACAGATGTGTAGCATTGTCGGCTTTTAAATCAGATAAGGAGTATTCAGACATAATCACTCCAGTGTCTGGGACACGTTGCACACTGCGGAGCTGCCCAAGTATGGCCTGACAGACACATGCAGTGTGTGTTCAGGCTAAATGGCAACAAGCTGACACTATTTCATAACAGTCCTGTTATGTCTAGATAGGCAAATGTTTGTGTAATTTAGCTGCGACTTTGAAATAGCTTAAGAAATTGGGACGCAAATGGAGCTTTGGGATTAGTTGTCAATGATGTCCTACCTGCTGGGTGACGATATTGGCCGAAGGGGCATCCCTGGGGTGCCGCGACCGTGCTGGCATTGCCACAAAGCCTCCGGCTGTCCCGTCGGCTCCCCATCCCACGAGCAGGGCTGCTCCTGTAAAAAAAAAAAAAACAAACAAACAAAAAAAACAACAAAACCAAACATATATATATATATATCTATATATATATATGTATATGGCCGCATGTTTAGCTGTGGGCCCTAGGCCTGGCTGAAGGACGGCGCACAAGGGGTTACAAGTGTGTGCTTTTCGACAAGATACCTCTGAAAAAGTGAAGCGAGCGCATTTAACCCTACAGAAATATGGCTCACTGGTTCTGTGGTAGTCCTATTAAGACATACAAAGTACCTCAGCAAGGGAAAATTTAACTTACATACAACACATGATTTTAAGTAAAGAAATATTGATGGGGCGGGGGGGGGGAACAAGTATTTTTTTAGCTCTAATTTATGGCTGAGCAGCTTCATTTTAGTTACTTCATGAGAATATTTTAAACCGTGCCTGCATAATATTAAAATAAGTTAAAATGTATGTAAAATTTATGAGAGCATGTCAGGTGCAATGCTTGATAAAGTAAGTTTAATGCTTCGGAATTTTTTTCTTCAGGCAGAGAAAGCTGAATTCTGCAATTCTAGGTTACAGTATAATTTTAGAAACTCTTTTCCATTATACCATTCTTTTATTAATGAGATCCAACCCAATTTAACGAAAAGAGGTAAATTCCTAAAGCATTTGTGGAAAGTCCTCAGCAGGTTGGAAGCCATAAGCGTGTGATAAAAGAGGATATTCTCCTACCGTTCGTACGATATACCCAATTTTATAAAAACACAGAGGAAATCAATTTACAACAAACTGCAGAAGTGTGCTGCTTCGGTGCGGTTTTTCTTCTGGAAATGCTGCCGCACTCTGTGAACAAACAAAAGCTTTGGCAGTTGACAGGGGCTGTACATCACTTTGAAAACTCTTCATTTACAGGGGGGGGGGGTGGCATGTTGTTTCATTGCGTGACGCTCCCAATTATCGTGACAGAGCTAAATGACAACGTACTGTCACCCCACTGAAAATTCAGAGCAGCTTCTTCCCGTTTTTTCTGCCCGGTCAGGGGAGCAGCGCCGAAGTGGTACAAAGGAGCGGCAGGAGCAGCAAACAGGGGGAATAGCTGCATACTGCTCCAGTGTATTAAAAATTCAGCGCCTCGGCAATATTAAATCTGAATTTACTTCCATCAAACAGAAACTTAGCATAGCTCATTCTTCCATTATAAAATATTGACATCAGAAATAGCGAATCCTGAAATGAAGATTATAGATGAAAACTATGTGCTCAGTAATTATCATTTTTTTCTTTGTTATTATTCCTTTCCTCTGAGGGTTACACAGGCTGTTACAAACGGTAATGAAGTTAGCACGCAAGGCCAATGTAAAATATGCTGCAAAGTTATTCTTTCCCTCATTATAGATACGGGAAGCGAGACAGCGGGAGGAGGGTGATTTCCCAGGCCAAACTCGAACACAAGTGGGACAGCCCTCTGCCTCATGGCTTAATCATCCTCCCGAGTGATGGGACCCTCAGGGCCATCTTGGTTCTCTCGTCTTTAGTTCTGCTGTGTCCCTGGTTTTTTTAGGTCTTTACTGGGGCTCAGAGCTATTAATAGCAACGACAACTTTTGACACAAACTAAACAGCCGGTTCACAAATGCTTTCACTCCCCACTAACCCACTGCCCTGTCTTGGAACGTTCGTGAATAACCACAGCACTAAAAAATACGTTTACAGGTGTGGAAACATCTGACCATTCATTTCAATAGCCGCCTGTTCCTCCAGCCCCTTCGTGAGGCTTGACGCCGAAAATGGGAAGAGCGCAATGGGCTGGGCAACCTGCACTGGAATAACCCTTTGGGCTCCTGCGTGTGGAGATGATAGCACATAGCCCGGGACGGCTTCCCAACAGAAAAGCCATCTCGTCACACCCCCGAAAGTCAAAGTTGGCCAATTAAGTTGTTCCTGGCTGGTGTCCCTCTCTTAGGCAATTACGCGGCGAGGTATCACGCAGCCGGCCAGTTTGTTTGCAGGCGTGCGCTGAACATTACCTCCACGTACTCTTGAACCCTGCCTCGTCGCCTATGGATGTGTTCGAGGCGTGTAATATATACAGTGTGTGACACCTGATACCGTATCTGTCTCGTACGCTTCTTACAAGAATCAATCTAAATCAATAAATTGTCCACCCTCCTCATACAGTATTTGCAGAGGTTCAAAGACAGGACCAATTACTCTTAAGGTTGAATTGTCAGGTGTCAGATGAGAATATAGAAGTTGAAGCATTATATTTAGGAACAGATTTATTTAGAGGACCTGAAGAATTTGCTTTGCTATCAACAGGTCTATAAACAGAGCTTTTATAGTACGTTCTGGTAGAAACTGATACCTTGCAAAACGATAGGGGTTGGGGTTTATGATTTTTTTTTCTTTTCTTTTTGCACAATTCAAATCTATAGCTGCCTGATAAAGAAAGTAAACGAACACCCAAGCTCACTGCAACAGTAAAGCTCCTGACCTTGAAGGGCTTTTGGTTCCAACCCTTCTTGCCAGCCACGTCACCTTTTTGTTACTGAATTTTCTAGGTAGGGATGTAAACTCCCCGTGCTTCATTTACGTGTAATATATACGTATCTATATCGTGCATTCAGTCTCTTGGGTTCGGTCCTGAAAATGAGCGCCAGGCCAGTCTCACAGGTCTAAAGATTACATGTGAACATTTTTGTCCCTGCCAAAACGACAGCACACAAATACCACAGCTTATTATAATCAGACAAGATGTTCCCAAGTTTAACAGTTCTCGTCCCGGAATACCAAACCCCCTCCCTGAGCCCTCCCGACAGATCAATACGCATTCTTATTACGTGCTCAGATACTACCACGATAGGTATCAGATTTCTGCTCATGCCAAACTTTCAGCTCGCTGTTCCCTTGAGTATTTGTGCTTGTGTACTGTATTTAACAACAGCCCATTCAAAATGCTCACAGCTCCTAGGAATGAAATGCACATAATTTAGGAATAGCTGCCTGGCTATTCAGGCATCATGCTGTGTCAAGGGAAAATTAAATCTCCGACTCCCCCCTCTTTTTAAAACAAACCTGTAGTTTGCATCATATTTGGGGGAGCTGCATGGAAGTTTCATAAAGAGAAAGTGAGCGTGGCTCTTTTTCCAGCTTAATGGTAATGCCTCCCCATTAATGTTCCAAAATGATGCAGTAGTTTAAAAAAATGGTCTCAGCATGCATGCATTGTATCACATTAAGAAATCGGGATTTTCTAGGCACTGCACAGCATTAATTACACTGAGCATGCTGCAAATTTAAATTAAATGGTATGCCATGTTCTGTTGTAAATATCAAAATGGATTGCAAGATACAGCCCCATATTTGTTTCTGATTGGCATCTGTGCGCTGAACAGGATCAGAAAATCTCCAATATATCCTTTTTTGTTTTGATTGAGGAGTGCCTGATGCAAATGCACTTTTTGTTTTCAGAGTACCTAACAGCGGAGTTACAGGTCAGAATTCTCTGCTAAAAACAACCCCAACCCTTCCCTCAAAAGTAATAATAATACGAGAACAAAAACAAAGCTCTCTTTGCCTTCATTCCCCCCCCAACAAAATACAACAAAAATACGTTTATCTCCCCCACCAAGTATGTACAATCCAGGGAACGGAGAGGCGCCAAGAGGAAAATGGGGGATATGTGGGGCTGAAGCGGGTCAGCACGGAAGACGCGGACCTGAATTTGTCGTGTGGGTCGAGCACCCAGGATCCTGTGTGCGCTTCAAATCATCTGGGCAGAGGGGGGCTGCCGGGACTGCTGAGTTTAAGGCAGGAAAGGAGTGAGGGGTGAGCGGCGCTTGGGACTGTCTCGCCTCTGTTATGAGGGAAGCTCGAGCTGGTGATTTCGTGAGAAAAAGACAATGGCTGAAAAGAATATAAGCAATAAACAGCAGATCTGTTAGTGTTTGCACTCTTTATCTTAGCATATTTTACGTTCCTTTGTGATTTTATAGTATCAGATGGAATTGTCAAGATCTCACCCGCCTCTGCCCTTAAACAACTGGATGAGGTGTATTTTAGCCTGTATTTCTATGTGATTAAATACTAAACAAATATTTTAAAACTCTGCTCGTCAGAGAAAGGATGGTGTTTAATTAATTGTCTAGAGGAGGCATTTTTAAAAAGTCTGTATTTTCAGGGCTTCTTTAAGGTCTTTATGAAGCGATTAGCACTGAGCTGAGGAGGACAAGCGAGTGCCGGTCTGACTCGGCACAAAGGCACGAGGCATAAAGGAGGCACATCCTAAAAGGGTGGGCAGGGACATGCAGAGACTCTGACATGTCTCCATATTCCTTCGAAATTATCTTACCTTTACTGTATCTTTTTCTTTTAGGACTTAACTCCAGTTTTCCTGGCCCTTTATGCAGCAGTCCTCTGTGTATGAGAAGTACAACTATCAAACAAACAAACAAACAAACAGAAACCCAGAACAAATGAGGACGGCCTGATCTACCCCAAAACAACAAACGGACATTAAACCCAAGCTCAGGATACCTCAACCTTCTGAAACTTCTTTCTCAGATCTTCTGAAGAAGAAACTCCTCTAAGAGCCTTCCTCAGCTAGTCTGAAATACGCGTCTCTGGGTCAGGTTGTGAAGAGTATTCTTATGATCTTGGCTGGTAAAGAAAGGCTGCCCAGCGGGGCCCGCTGGGGCTCGGGTCAAGTAACGGTTGTCCCAAAACTTTTCACTAGTTTTTACTGGAGCTCTTCAGTGTCTCATTGCGGTGCGATGCTGGAAGTCGCTGGTGACAACAATAAAGGCTGATGTATGACTGTAAGATGGTTGTTCATTCTTACCTCTGACAGCAGTGCCTCGCTGCCACCAAGGTGGCACGTCCCGCTTTCAAAGACACGCTTTTCCCTGGGGGCTGCAAGGGTACGCCGAGGGGTGTTGAACTTTCTGCTGCGTCCAGAATGAGATAGGTAGTGGTCAGCCAGGTGAGAGGACACCGTGAGACAACCCCTTTCCATACGCAGCCTGACAGAATTAGGTGGGAGAGCAACTGGTCTTCAGCTCTCGCTGTCTTTCAGCATTTCGGGGGGGAGGGGGGTGGGGGTAGGCAAAAAACCAGCGAGCCAAAGATAGTTTATGTGCAGCTCAGGAAGCGCTCAGAAATGAATGTGTCTGTGATTTAATAACACATCTACACAAAACGACACTTCTCCTAATATTCACTGAGAGAAAGACGGCAGAGCAGTGTGGGGCCATAAACAGCACACAATGCATTACTATTGCAACAACAAACAGCTAAACTACCAGGTATTTATTTTTCAATATGCACAATTGTTGGAGGAGAATGAAAATTATTCTTTGACACTCTGACGGAGACATAGCAAGCCCTGTGCTTCCCTCAGCTCCCATGGTCCTGACAAGAAACAACTCACAAATTCTAATAAATAGAAAATAGAAATAAATACTTTAACTATATGGCATAGGGTATTGAATGGCTTTCTGAATCGGAAAGTGCTGCTCGTACGTCTTCGTTATTTCTACGCTCTGTAATGTTGGCTCTCCAAAAGTCAGAGACAAAGTGAGATAGATACTACAAGGATCGCAGACGCTACACCGGGAAACCAAGTATCAATGGTACATCCAGATTTATGGTAGGCGATGGCAGTAAAGTGAAAGCAAAACTGCACAGTCTGTGCTGGTGCCCATTACTGTGTGTTTGCCCTTTTTTCCTGCTTAGCTACAGCTGAAAGAATGGAAAATTGTACCTTACGTACAGTATTAGGAGACACTTTTTGATGGCAAGGTCAATCAGACTAGTTTACCTGCTTGCGGTATTTATGGCACAATCACTCAGTGTCTTTAAGGAAAGGTTAGATACATTTATGGGAAAGGTATTTTGCAGAAGCCTTCCTGTTTCATAGAGGTCTTGGACAAAATGACCCAGGAGGCCCCTTCCAAGTCTATCAAACGCGGTTCCCTGATTGATGCCGTTTCGCCCCCCCAAGTCTTTTCAAAACACACAGCACTGTTATAAAATTTAATATGATACACTATATAACTTTAACACGGTGCCTTATAGGAAGTGGTGAGCTGGTAGCACAGGAGCCTCGCGCAAAAGGAAGAAAAGGAGAAAAAAGGAATTGCGGCGCATATCTCTGCCGAGGCATAACGACTACAACGTCTACATTGCGTCTTAGCACGGACCTTCACCTGTGCAGAGGGGGACACCGGTCACGGAGGCATAAAAGTAGCCCAGACCGCAGCACATATTTTTCCAGAAAAACCCAACGAGGCCTGAGGTAATTTTTGTTATGCTGTGCAATAAGCATTCCCTCAGTGCTGGAAAGCAAACGGACACCCCCAGCTCTCCCTGTAAATAACTGGTGCTGTGATCGGCCGGGCATGCCGTAGTGCCGCCTGGAGGCAAGAAACAGGAGTGGCCAAACCCTCTCTGCAGGCATGGCCAAACCCGTAACGCAGGCATGGCCTCCACCTGTGCTCTCACACGCTGTTGTGGTTACAACTGGCAAGAGCGAAAACACCACAAAAATGAGCAGAGGCTCAGAAGAGCCTATTCCCTAATTAATCACCCTCCCTACGATGGCTTCGTCCCAGCCTGCTGCCGTGCGTGCAGCTGATGGAGCAAAACCCCGAAAACTACAAGCCCCAAAAGCTGCCCTTCCAAACCCCTTTGCCGAGCGCAGCAAAATCACTGGGTCACAGGTTTGTCCGCTGCCTAAAGACTGTGCAACAGAGTTTTGGCCACATTTCCCCCTGTTTGACTACAAGGTGCCGCTTAGGCGCAAGCTGTGCTTCTTCAAGGAGTGGCCAACTCCTACCACAGCACCGAGGCGCTGCGGAAGGTGGTGGTCCAGCAAGATGAAAGTGGCTCGCAAAGAAGCATTCAGTGGTCCATCTGTCTGGAAACAAGTGGGGGGGGTGATTAGTTTTTCAGACAGAATGCTCTCCAGGTCTTTTATGTTTTCAGGTCCACCAAACGATTTCGTAAATTTATATAATATTTCTCACTACTATACTTTTTTTTTAAAAATTTGAGGAGAGATGGTTTTCCTGAATGTTTCCTAAATTGACTATTTCTTTTTTCTTTCAAACTGTTAACATATTTCAGTAAAATCAATGTAATTTAAAAAAAAAAAAAAAAAACAACCAGATTCCCTGGGCCATTTGGTTGATATGCTGTGATTGGCCTCCATTGCTCTGTAGTAAGTTTTAATTTTACATTCTCTCAGGAAAAAAAAAAAAAAAAAAAACAAACCCCAGAACTTTATTGAATTGGGGTCTACTCTCAAAAACTTTTTACACTGAACTTTTTATTTTCACTCCAGCTGATGTTGTTAAAGGCCAATCCCCTCTTCCAAAAAAACGGCCTCCCGCCCCCGTCTTCTTGGGGCAGCTCTGGTGGGAAATAACAACATCCATACACACACACTCCAAAGGCTTTTGAAGTCTCACAAACGTGAGCTGTTCCCTTTTGCAGGGCAGGCCGGGATTAACTCTTTTATTAACCTTCTAACCTCATCCACGAGAAAGAAATATAGGCTAACCTCTTCTTTAATTTGGAAGACCGCAGCCTCTTTACCTAAACATTTGTGAGCTCAAACCCCCTACAGATGGGAGCAAAATGAGGACCATTAATGGTGCTTTCCATGAAGAGCTCCCTGAAGCCCCTTCCGGACCCTCCATCACCTTGTACTCAGTGTCACTGCCTGGAAAACAAAGCTTGTGTTTTCACTTGGAAATATTTTCCCATTACCAGGAGGCTCGAGTCTCTCTATTTGAATCGTATTTGTGGGAGCAAATAATGACATTTTGGTCCTTCTCAACATGTTGCATCAATGTACTTTTCCCAATTCCTACATCAAAAAACCCCCTACTTTTAACAAAACGAAAAAATTGACCTGGCTTTAATCCTGACAGTGCTACAATTGCTCGTCCTCACTCCGTGCCTGCGTCACAGTGCAGAGTAAGAGACCCGCGTCAGAAGAGCTCTTCTCACTGGGATCAAAATGGTAAGAATTAGCCTCAGTGAGTGACACGAGCAGAAATTTCAAAGGCAGGAAAATTTATTTCCTGCTCTTTGTCTTACAGTATGGGGCATTTTAGTGGCTGGAAGATTTAGCTTCCAAGCATCCCATATATATAAATCCTAGTGGACAACAGCTCTCCAGCTTCTTTTTTAGGGCGGTAGAGCTCAGCAGCTGGAATCTGCCAGGGAATGAAGGTCGAGATAAGGATGGAGGAAAACTTTCCTGTAGCCTTCAGGTGTTTGTTGGTCAAGAGTCAAGATTAGGAAAGAGCCAAAGCAAACCAAAACTCTCTCAGCTACATCTCCTCACTGTGTTACATGGGGTCATGGCTATTTGGCGTAAGGACTCAGATTTTGGGTCAGCCCTGTCTCTCCTCTACTGTAACTTAGACCGTTAACTGCTTTGATGATACAGTGCCTCTTGGGGTTCCTCCTTTTGAAAGATTTAGACTTGGTTTAATTCTAATATGACTGCTCCACTTTAGCTTTTAGGCGGCCAAAACACTTACAAATCTCAGATGGGCAGGACAAGCGCGGAAGGCAAAATATCTTGAATAATCTTCGGAGAAGGAGATGGGGAAGCAGTGAGGGTACATACAGCTGGACTTTCTGCAGTGTAGCTACCTGCGACTGCTGGCAGGAGCGCAGAGCTCCACACCAGCAGAGAAGAGCCCGGGGAAGAGCGGAGCAGTGAGTGGTTGCTCACTTAAGACACAACTGCTGTCACAGCACATGGTTTGGGAGGAATTACACCCTTTCCACTGTGCTGTCCCCCGCTTTACTGCATCTTGAGGGGAGAGTGTAGTAAGCAAGCAGTCTTCAAATGCTGCACTATTTGGGAGAGTTATGTTCACCCCCGTCATTTTTCAGAAGGCAAAGCAGTGCAGCTTGCCCCAGGAGAAAGCATTTTGCCTGTCCACGAGGCTACACAAACACGCAATGTTGTTTATTCAGACACGGGGGGGGACGCCGTACTTCAAGCAACTTGGTTTTGGTGCACATTCAGACAGTGCTAAGTGTGCAAGTGGAGTCTCTTGCACGTATATTGAGAGTTGGCTGATGGAATAGGGACGGAGTCACGGGGCTGGGATAAAAATCCCCCCAAAAAAGATAAGAGGGGCTGGCTTGTGGGAACCCTGGGGACAATAGGTGGTGCTTTTCTGGGCCAGCCCCGCTGGACACGGCTGTAACACATGGCTGCATGTGGCCACCTTCCACACCCCCCATGGGCGGCGATGATGAGAGATCTTTCAGAAGTGCCACCTCTACCAGGTCGTTTCTGCATCTGAGCTGCCCATTTAAGTCCCCTCCTCAGCTCCCTGGTAAAGGCATTCAAATACCACTTTGATGAGAACTTTACAGCTGCTTCCCTGGGTAAACAGCTCTAAGGTGCCCGGATGTCCTTCACACCAACGGGCAGAGAAAAAAATGTGGTGGGAAGGATAAAAGGCATCTAAATAAATAAAGCATGCAATGATGGTATCATTGAATTTTTTGCCTTACTTGATCTTTGGAAATGGGAAGACCCATTCAGGATCACAGATTTCCAGACTGGGCTGTGTGCACCAGTAATTGTGCCGCAAAACAGAGAGGGTTTACTACTGTTGCCTTCTCCAAAAAAAAGCTATTAGTATGAGTTCTTTGGGGTCCAGGAACTCCATTTCCCAGTTTTCAGTCAATACTTCAATGATTATACATAAATAATAGCAATAATGATTGTAACGATACCTGGCTTGCCGTTACGTTGTACTCAGTCTTTGTGATTCCTCTCTCACGATAAAAATCTGTGTATTAAACACCTTAATTGAAACTCTTAACAAAACAGAGATATTTTCACTTGTGCAGCTATATTCACATAACGGTCACAAAGCATTTCACGGAATAAACTAAAAGTAGCCAGCCTGATCCTTGTGTAGAAGCAAACACCATTACTGTGCATCTTAGTAGATATCATACGGACAACTCGGTGTCAAACATACCGTCTTTTAGGGTTTATGCCAACCATACAGCAGCCAAAAAGCTTGGTTTTGTCCTTCAGCTTGTTCTAAAAATCTCTAATGCCATCACAGGTGACAAGGCAAGAGGGGCCTGGACGGTCTCACCTACTAGACGAGAAGAGCAGGCTGCAGAAAGGAGGGCTGGCGACCAGTCGTGCCTCATTATCAAGAGCCCTGTTTCAGAAGGAAAAAAGAAAAAAGGTTGTAATTTTCCTGGGCTAGAGAAAAAAAGCCATGGAATTCTTGACGTGCCATGGTGCTGAGTACTGAGCAGCCTCCATGGGGTCACTAAGAGAGGACAAGGCAAAACCTGGTAATGCAAATGCTAACGTTAAACGATGCCTCCCGAGGTCTGGAAGGGGTCTCAAGCTTTGGGCCTTGTAATAGGTAGTTCTGGAGCTAAGAGACAGGCGAAGAGCTTTGTTCCCTCTT
Source organism: Vanellus vanellus (assembly GCF_965231255.1). Taxonomy (NCBI): domain Eukaryota; kingdom Metazoa; phylum Chordata; class Aves; order Charadriiformes; family Charadriidae; genus Vanellus; species Vanellus vanellus. The sequence goes on from NC_138907.1 coordinate 4,592,948, forward strand.
GTATAATTGATAAATTACCATTGTTAGCACTAAACAATACTACTGAGCGCAGAATGGAAACACGCTTCTGCTTTATCCATCTTAAGCAATTCTGCTCATGTGCTCGTACTATTCTTAAATGTACTAGATATTTGTTTGACGAAACAATAAGTTTTAGAAAAGAGAAAAATAAGAACTTTCAAGCTAATCAAAACCTCGACTACATACTTTACCACAGGCAGCTGTGAATAAGCTTCAGTACTCTTTATTTTTAACATTCCAGATATGTAATTTAATGCAGGTCTAATGACAGTCTCGAACATACTGCTTTAATCGAAATTGTTCGAGCTCTGTTCTGTGACAAGGGCTCACAAGCTACCAGCAGGGTTGTCCATTTTCCCCGCTTCTGTAAGGAAAAGAAAAGGGAGGGGAGGGGGACACTCTTGAACTTATGTTGCTATTGATGTGCAATATACAATAAAAAAACAGTTAAATTTCAATTACCCACAGGTAATTATAATTTTATTGTTTGACTGTACTATGGGGATTTTTGTAATTCCCAAGACTAATAATTTTCTATAATTTTACAGGTTGTCAAATAAACTATTAAAGATTATCTTTGAAAAGGATTCTGCGATTGTAAGGACATATCATACTGTTCCTGTACATTATTAGTAATTAGAGATCCCTGGATAGTGAAATATCTGCACTATATGCTAGCTGCTGGATACCATATTTTCTCACAGCCTCCTGTAATCTTGAACCAAAGCTTTCAAACTTCTCATCCATTGTAGCCTGAGTCACGTCCAAACTTTTATTAATATTCACTGAGCACTCATTAAGCAATTCTGGTGCGTTCGATACGTTAAATCTGTGCTTCCTGATGGGGAGAAGCAAAGGCTCACAGGTCCGTCCCGGTGTAGTGGAAACAAACACAAAAGACTAATTCTGAGCTCTGTCCCCTGTTGGGGGTATGGAGAAGCAGCGGCGCTTATACCGGCACAAAGGATCGGAATCTGTCCTCAGTGCCTTTTGACAACGTGGCTTGCACAACAAGACAAAATTATGCTGCCTGATTTTATCCTAAAAACGTGCGTAGATGCAAATATGCCAGGGATCAGCGCCGGCTGTCAACAAGGCGGGGGAAATGGATGGGCAGAGTATCCAGCCCGCAAGAAGCAGAAATTTGGGGGTATTCCCTCATCCTCCAGATTCACTGGGGCGTCGATGAGGAGCTCCCCAGGCCGCCTTCCCACCCGCACCAGCGCCCAACTTCCGCCACACGGTGACTAAAGCGGCGTTTACCGGGTGATAGCTTCCCTCATCTGTATGTGCAATGTTTGGCGAGGTATTTAGTCAGTCTTACAGGGGTGTAATGCAGAGGAGGAGCAGAGGAGGGATGAGCTGAGAAGAAAAGCAGACCCCCAAAACGTTGCATACAGCATCCGGGCACAGACTGTGGAAAACCACACGAGGGGATTAGCAGCTGTAGAGATTGTTGGTATCTTGCCTGTAGAGTCGTCAAAGGCACAATTTTTAGCTGGCAGCGGGTTTTTTTGGTTGTTTTTTTTTTTTTATTATTGTGGCTGCCCCAGGAGATTGTCACCGTTTGTTTTATTGGCCTCTTGGATTGTTATGTGGTGAAGACTGTGAGGAGGGAAACTTCAACGCATTAAGATTTCTTTATGGGCTGAAACGTCTCTGAGGAGAGCGGTTTCAGGACATGAAGATTTTCATGCAGAAAACTTTATGGGTATGACTTTTTTCCCCGATGGACGCCTCCACCCTTACGGCTGGGGTTTTGCACACCCCCAGCCTGGTGGGACACCGAGCAAGAGCATCATCTCACGGCTCTGCCCTGCACTGGACACATCTGCAGGGAGGGTTTTGCCTTCCTCCTGGTGCCAACAAGCCTCTGTGGCAGCTGTGATGCTCAGCGAGGGATCTGGCGAGGGACTTCCTTCACACCAGGGAGCGCTGAGGGTGGATTATGTTGGTTTTACGGTGGTGTTGAGCCGGTGGAGCAGTATAAAGATACGGGAGCACGGGGAAGGATTAAGGCCAATGGACTGCAGCTCTCTGCCTTCCTCTAGAGACAACTTTGATCCAATCAAATGTATTAAACAAATCTGAGTAGTCAGTATAGATGCACACACTGAGCTCTCTTTTCCAAGGTCTGCTTGTCCTGCTGTCCTGTGCTCATCCTGCACCTATGGGAAGGTGTGGGAAGAAGGATATTTGATAATTTGGAGAGCTCTTCAATAAGCGGCATTTTCTGCTCCTGACTGCCTCTCCACCCACTAACCCGGCTCAGCCGAGACTGCACCTATTACTGCGCACGATTGGCATTTATAATAAATAGACAGAGAGGAGAAAACGCAAAGCCCGCAGACAAGGCTAAATATTTTTCTGGGTAACAGACGATACCATATACAAATACACATCTCTCCTTCCCCTTAATTTTGGTCTGCATTTCCTGCTTAACACATTCCTCGTTGCAAGTGGAACGCGTTCTGACAATTGAATAGTGAAAGCAATTAGAAACAGAATTAATTGATAAAATTAAAGCCCTGCTTTCCTCGTGTTTGTCATATGACTACAAATATTGTCACTCCCATTAATATTAATTAATATAATTATCAATGTTTCTAATCCCTACCCATTTTGTTGAAAAGTTACTCTTAGCTCAAGAATATAATTGTTAAGTCATGGAAATGTTAAGTAGCAGCTAAGCAAGTCCAAAGAATTAATAGCAAACTGTAGTTTATCCAAGGATTAGACTTTTAGCAATACATAATCACCTCTTCATGTGTTCATCCACATAAAATATCTTCCATCCCTCACTACACTTCTGCCTACTTGTCCTTGCAGTGCAGAGTTTTCAAGAATAAAGAAAAAAAAAAAAAAAAGGAAGATAGCAAGTAAATATTCTTTGCAGTTGCACGCTTTTCTTCAAGATAAGTCACTGTGATAAGAGTTATGTGCCCTTAGCTGAAAGCAATGTCAAGGTCAATTATCTCACGCTGAAAGCCCTAATGCAAGATACTTTTGTGATCAGAATAATATGTGTAACATTGCAAAGCCTTTGTTTTGGTGTTGAGGAAAGCAAATCCACTCTCTCTAGACTTCCCAACGCATTGTCTCTCCGTTTTGAATGTCACGGATTATTCCAATAATATAAAAGACGGACTTGCCGTGCCGTTGCCATTTGAGCAGGTTTTCCTGCCGTGGTACGACCGGCACTGCCGAGTGCAGAGGGACGCTGAGCTGAGCCTTCCCCACCACCTGCCCAGTTCCTGGACGGACGGTTAGCAATTCCTGCCTGCCGGTAGCACGTCTGCTTCACAGAAGTAGTGCTAGGTGGAGTATTAATTAGCTGTTTTGGAAAACAGCCAAAATGCTTTAAAGGCCTTTGTTCTAAGGTGGAGGTTTTTTTCTGCTAGAAGAGAATAATGTAATCATCCCACTATTAATTTTTAATTGTATGTTGCTATGCATTATTACCAACCTACACTGATTACCTGAGAGGAATGGTGATACTGTGCAAACGATATCTGTTAGGAAGAATATTGGGCTGCACTGTAAAAGAAGCGACAGAAAAAAACGTTCTTTAAAGTTGTTGCAGTCTGCTGCTGCTGTCTGTTCCTACAAGGTATCGCATTAAATACTTATAAAATGTACGAGCGTAAGAAGATTCAGGGAGAAGTGCCACAGTTTTCCCTGTTGTCGGGTGGTTTTCCTTGCTTTTTTTTTTTTGTTTGTTTGTTTCTTTTTTTTTTTTTTACTTTATTTTCAACAGCCGCCCTTTGTAACGAAAAGTTACTTCCACGAAATCTTTTGCAAGCAAACTAAACTCACTGACATGGACGAAATCGGCGGCACCGTGCTCACTGCTGGGGAGAACGCAAATGCTCCCCTGCAGGTTTGGGGGCTGAGGTTCATAAGGGTTGGGGTGCTAGGATGCAGAATCAGCACAAGTTTAAGTCTCTGCGTGACGATCAGGTTCACTACTCAAGCGCATCATTTGTGCAAAGCGCGGTTTGTCTTTTTTTGAACAATCTGTTTCCTGTTCATCTACCTGTCATTCATACCTGAGGCAACTTTCGTGCTGTGAGAATTAAAACGTACGGTGCGCCTCCTTTCAGAGAGCACCTTCACTCAAAAATACTAGTGCACCCCCCCCCCAAAAAAAAATGTTTAGGTGAATTATTATTCTTTGACGGCTGAGTTGCACCATAATCCACAGTCCGTTGCTAAGAAAACAGCATGTATGCGCCAGAGTAAGAAATATGTAGATGTGAATTCTTCTCGCAAGGAAATCATTATCAAAAGATGCTAAGATTCGGACCACTGATACGGTCAGCCTACTGGTAAAGAAGTGATTGTATCACCCGCTCGTGTCCGCTCATAAATTCTTCATTTCATCTAAGAGAAGGGTTAGCCATGAGGGGACAGGAAATCTTTAATCTACTTTTCTCCATTTCTTCAAATATCTGGTTCCTATCGACTTGCATTGAACACGAGCAACGCAAACACTTAATGACGTCTCCTCCACTTCATAAACTAAATGGAAACAAACCACAGACCTTTCTCGAGCACGGGACGGATTAATCACAACAAAATACAACCAGAGAGCAAGTCCACAAAGCAGTTATAAAAAGGCAGCACGGCTGTACGTTCAGGAAGAAGAAATCAATTAGCCAAAACCCAGTATGTAGAAAAGTCTACCATTTCGTAACAGAGAATTCGTGAGCAAATTTCTGAGCTGCACTTTGCCATTGACTTCAGCGGCAGGAGGAGGGGTTAGAAAGGGCCTTCATCTGTTCACAACAATATTTTAATACTGTCCACTGCAGAGAAAGATCATGACATTTTTTCTCATGAATCCCTACTACTGATTATAGATTTCTAGATAATTGTGTCCTACTTGTATTATATAATTATATTACATTACCCTATAATAAATAATTTATATGATTATTTATTGATATTTTTATTATTATTCTATACGAAATAAACATGTATAAATATATATAAGAGAGTTTACATAATTACATAATCCTATTTATTAAAAATAATCCTTTTTTTGGACAGGTATTCAAGACTGCCATAATTTTTCAGACAGCTGAGAAATTCTGGTGGAAAATTCAAAAGCTTGCACCCAATTCTCACGGTTTTCAGCCGAATTCGTTTCAAAACAGATAAACGCTTTTCATGAAAAAGAATTAGACACGATTAATATTCAGTTTAAATAAATAACAAAAAAAAAAAAAGAAAATTTCTACCTGATCACTTCCAAACTGCAATTTTAGTCTTGGCATAAGGCTATGATCACCAATGAAAACTCTGCCTGTGTTCTTCTACGTATCCAGCGCTGCCGTATCTCCAGGACTGGTTCAGGAAAGCACTGCAAGAATCACATTAAGTTCAGTAAGCACTTTTCCAAATAGCGATTCTTTCCTGAACTGGGGCCAACATAGGTCAAGTCAAGGGAAAAAAAAAAAGGCAGACAAAGAAGCAACTTACCCGTAATTCCAGAGCAAATTAGAGATTTAACCTCCTGCACAGTAGCCAGTCCTACTTCTCAGTTAACTGTTTGTAGTCTTGTCCTTTTTTAGGTTCAGGGAAAGCGAAGAGCCACCCTCTCACTACCCTCTTTGAGGGCTTCCCAGGCAGCGCTACGCAACAGTAGTTTGCATAATGAAAAGCCACTTTGCTGCTTTGGTAAAAACACGAATGCGGTGTCTGACCAAGATAAAGAAAGATGGCAGTGGAGTAACTCAAAGACAGCCCGTGTGCCCCAGCCGCTATTCCGTACTGCCCAGCTGCATTTCTCCTAACTAGACCCTCTGTAGCCTTTACTGCTCTATGAATTACAGTCAAAAGTCTTTCTTCTTTACTAGGGAGACTATTTCTCATTCCAGAAATAAGTTTGATCAAAGAGAAATAATAGATGGAGAAGAGGAAGAGCACAAATCAGCATCAGAAATCAGCCTTAATAACGGTCCGCCTATTGGTGCATCTTGGCAAGAAGTCCTGTCACCTGCTGCAGAGGTCCTAAAGTCCTACTGAAATACAGGTTGAAGAAACCTAATTTTTCTCACGCTAATTGCAGTAATGCTAATGCATTCTTGGAACAGGGCCAGGATAAGCGGAATGCAGTCTGACAGCAGATAAATATAAATTATATATAAGAAAAACACTCTGTACCTTTAACTCCTAATTCATTGCAAGTCAGCCGTCAATCTTTAATTTCTACGCATGTCACCCGCGGGGTCCATAAGCTGTGCTGTACCCTATTGGAGAAATGATTTCCAGGGCACCAAGACACCAGCAGGGCTCTGGCTAGCTGGCCGGGAAACAGTACCTTCTTGTTTCCAGGGCACTTTATACATACTTCTTTCTGAAGTTGCTGGAAAGAGCAGGTGCTCAGCTCTTCTGGAAATCTGACCACCGGGCACATTGGTGTTTTGTGCAATTACTTCTTCACGCTATCCCTGTATTTTTTAGCGCGCATCACAAACAGAGAAAATTTAATGCAGTCACAGGGTGGGTGCGAAGGAAGGGTTTCACAACACTAATGACGTGAAAGTAGCCCAAGTTTCATTTTCGCAGTGCTGCATATATTGGGTCCTCTCAACAGAATCGGAGTCTACTGGTGGCTACACGCCCGTGCTTTACCTAAAAAATACTAACACTAATTGGTACAGGTTTCATTGGCAGGGAAGTCTGAAAAGGCCTCCTAGTTGGTCTTGTTTTATACAGTTCTTATTAATAAAAAATCCCTCTTGTGCACATTAAGAAAAAAAAGACCCAACGTACCACTTCCTGCTTAGACACACGACAATCTTCTTTCCGTTACGGTATGTTATTAATTTGGATGATCCCGTTGCTTCACAGCTTTGACAAAAACGAAATAAAAAGCTATTGAATTTGCGGTCACCTTTGGTAGGGAGGTTCTGTTCCTCTGCTTATCTGAGATATTTCTTTCCATCTATTGCACCATCATGTTTCAGTTCCTGAGAGCCATAGATATTTATTCAGTGCCCTTCTATCTTGGCCATCGTAAATAGCTCTCCGATAACACACCGCGCTCTCTGAACATCATTCGCTACCAGAAAGGATCTTCAAGAAGCACATGTACTGTGATATAGGATATCCCCTGCTTTGTTATGAATGCAATAAAGAGTTTTACAAAATCAGCTTCCCTCCATTTAGAGGATAAGTATATATCATTTTAGTAGTTTTACCGCTTCTTATTGCCTGTCTGTTTATGCTGCATACTTAGAGAGTCACTGCTCCCTTGCTCTTCAAATGAATACTACTACTTAAAAATAGAGAACGATACGTGCTTATTGAAGAATTCAAGGATTTCAGCTGTCAATAGAGGCTTAATTATGTCCTGGTGTATGCTCAGATACTATAATGATGGCTGTAGTATAAAGCCCACATAGAAGAGACCACTCACAGCTCATCATACACTCTGATCTAACAGTTTAGAAAAAAAAGTAATAAGTAATGCATAACGTTAACTTGCATCTTGCTTCCCTATGTCATAACCCATCACGCAACGTTATGTTATTTCATGTCATGTCGCACGTAACATGATGCAATGCAATGTCACACTTCGGAAAATATTACTAAGCGAGAAGTGATTCTTGTTATCAGTTCGGAATATGAGTCTCTGATCCAAATATATTGTGGCTTCAGCGGATGGGAAGGGATCAAACTGAGAGCTACGTCGGGCAAATGCTTTTCTTCTCTGGTTGGCCAGCAGATGTCCATTTGTCAGTTTTAGGTTCAATTGGAATTCCTCTGTCACGAGCACTTTCTCTTGTAAAAGAAATAGCAATTTTATGGCAAGCCAAACACTGAAAAAAATCCCTTAGAAATACATAATAGATGTATATTAGCAAGACAGAAAATTGGAAAATGGCCACCTACCAGCAGCCACATAAATTTTGGAGGCAATGCATTTTTCTGCCATTATGCGTTATCACAGGAATTGCAAATATTTATTAAAAGTATTAAAATGGTGAGAATGTTAAATGTTTCCTTCAGCAGTGGAAATTCGCATTGCCACATAGAAGATAGGATATTCTGATACAATGTTTATTAAAACGACTTCATTTTATTAGGCTGTCATACACAATAAATGTGCAGGTACAGTTAACAAAAGATCTATTGTGGATACGGGAGATTTGTGAGTAACACTTCAAAAAAATAATCTCTTCTGAACTCTATTCATATAAAAAGCATACTACAAACTTTCATTAACTTCCTTAGAACCAATTATTTTCTGAGCTTGTTTTCTTTTTCTGCCATCCCGCTATATTCTGTTAGTCAATTTGTTTGCTTACGTTTTAATGCTTAATGGGATTAAATGCAGTTTATCTTTAATTTATATACTAGTAAGCTCAGTGTACACTCTGCGTGTAGCAAGCAACAAAATATTACGATTATTTTTTGGGTTCATTTACAGGTTTAAACCTGAATGCCTACAATATACTGGGACCCTAGTATCTTTTCATGCACGAATAAAACATTATTAAAAGATTGGTGGGAGCTCCATAACATTGATTGAGAAGAAAATCACATTCCAGTTTTGCCCACGTTTTCTGGTAGGATTAATCACAGCGATTTTGTTCATAAGGTTCTTGTTACAGTTAAGATACAGACACAGCGAACGCCACTGACATCCCATAGCCTCATGGGGCAACTTTTCTGGTCAGCTTCGCTGGGCATAGAGCCCCTTCCAGGAGGGTCTGAGTGCTGATGGGGAGAATCCGATGGGGAGACACCGACCCCTACGTTAATGGGTGATTTGAGCAAGCGAGGGGTTTACCTCTGTGAAAAGCAGCTGAATAATCATCTCTCAGGATAGACTTAGAAAACAGCTGGATTAGAAGGGGATATCTTGAGATAAACAAGATGATCTTCTTAGATGGTTGCAAGATTTGTAATGAGATTGCTGTTGTTGGATAGGAAACAACACTACTTCTGTGCACAGCGGCTTCCTGAATCAGCGATGAAAGGAAGAAGAATAGCTATTGCCTTCACAACCGAAAGTGTCATCTAAGTATCTTTTAAAGGTAATTTTTCTTTTAGAAATGAGCAGAGAAATAAGAAATCAGTACTGTTGGGTTTTTTTCCTTATGCCAGGATCCCTCAATTCCTTATAGTCCGTTAAGTAAGAAGTGCGGTTGGAGTATACGTTGTAGACAGAGGGTGAACGGACCACAGTTACAAGACCCCAGATTTAAGGAGAACTTTATGCAAGAAAAAGCTTGACTCTGGAAGGTAAAATTTCAGAAATAAAGGCTTTTTCTCTCTGTTCCTGTACGGTGCCATTTTATTCCTTTCTGTCAAACATGTAACAGGGCGGAGGGAGTAGCTTTAACGAAAAGTAATGCTTTGTCTAGATCCAGACATTTTGTATGAATTTGTGAAATAGCAGAAGTGGTGCATGGGATTTAACACAAAATACGTATGTTGGAGAGAGACCTTGGCCACCTGACCGGCAGAGGCAAAACCTCAGTTGACTTTGGCGGGGGGCAGGTGTAACACCCCCCCTCTCTGCTGCAGCCACTCCACCAGAGGTTAGAAACCAGAGCTGAGATTTACTCTGCCCAAAGCACTCGTGTAATTCAGTCGGTGTAAAAAGTGTAGTCAGCACTTCAAGCAATGCAAAACCATTTGCTTGGCCAACCTTATTTAATATGAAGCATGTTTTATCTTGATTTAGGTGGTTGTTGTTCTTTAATTAAAGAAATTATGGGAGGTCATTCTCATTAGTTTAGAAGAGTCCTCACAGAAGGGGTTTGCACTGATTTAACCTCGGGGTAAGCTGGCACAACTTTTGCATGTAAATAGGATTTAACACTGGACACTTTGTGAATAATCCAGCTCTTCACTTGTGACATTCGAGGAATACTTGGAATACTGACTGGAATAAAAAGATAATGTTGATAAGCTGGGGTCTTACCGTGAAATTCATCAAATGATCTGCGGTGGCAGCCTGGAGCCACTGCGCCAGCAGGGAAGGGACACCACAGGTCTTTCTGCTAGGGGCAGTCCAGGCAATACTCCCGATCCCTGCGTGATGACATGAAGAGATATTGTACTCAAATCCCATTGCTCTCGCCTGGCCAGATGGAGGGCTAGCTAAGGGGTGCAGAAATTGGGCAGCAAGGTGTTTCCCCACTCCCCAAGGAAGTAATGCCTTGGGGCTGGAGCCTGGCACAGGTGCACGGCGGTAGAGGGGCCACCACTGCCACGGAAAAGATTTGCCGTGCAAAGAAAAAAGAAGAAATAAAAAAAAAAGCAGCGGCATGAGAAGCGCTAACTCTGAATGACGCTGTCTTTAATTGGTACCACCAAGGGCTTTGTGCGGTCGGCACGCTTTTCGTGTTTATAATAGAATCCCCAAATTCAACTGATCTGAAGGGCATCTGACTGTTTTACATTAATCACAAGCTATACAGCAGAGGCTGAGAGCAAGTGGGCAGATACCCTGGTGTAGTAGCACTAAGGAGCTCTCATTATAATCATCCTGCCAAATCAAAAGAAAAACCCTAAGGCTCCTAATAAAGGAGACCACTGGACTAAACAAATTGAACAAGTAGCTAGACATGCATGAGCTTAAAACTACTGGTGTCAATCAGATTTTTCCCAGCTACTTATTCTGCTCGGCACTCCAAAGCACACGCAGACAAAACGCAGGCACGGGCTTCACGTACCAGCACCTACTCTAGCGAGGTGCACGCTGACACGCAGGTGCTAGCGCACACACACCTAGTGCCAGGGAAACAGGTACAGACGCTGTTTCTAAAGTCGCCTTTAAGAAGTCGCTATCATAGCACTATCAAAACTGACACAGCAATAAGTGAACAGGCTGTGTGTACGGGGATGTCAGCATGCAGAAGCAGGAGGCTACCTGAGCAGGCTTTTCGATCTTGGTAGGGTCAGATGTCTACTTCCCTCGGTTCCAGTTCAGAAGATATAAAAGAAAGACTTTGGACCTTGTAAATTGGAGTGTCTCTAGGTCAGGAAAAAGGTGCAGTACCTTGAAAGCCCTGCACACTTCTCCCCTTCCTGCACCTGCTGATGGAAGTTGTTATATAAGTTATAGTCCCTACTGGAAGGAAAAAAAAAAAATCAGCAACAAAGCGGGTCATTGCTCTCGTAAAAATATGCAGTTGGCACTAATGAAACATCTCCAGAAATGGGGGGGCGATAAAATTTTAAATTTAGAAGCAATATATGTATTACCCGTTGGTGTTTTTAAGACAAACGATAGCTAGATTCCATCAGCTGTCTCCCCTTCTCAAAAGCCAGCAGGCAGAAAACAAAGATTTTGAGGTATTCCCTCAAAACTCCAAGAGAAACTGTGCACAAGAGTAAGTACCCGGGAAAGGAAAATAAACAAAATTACAGTGAGTATGTAGAGCTGGAATCAGGGAAAAAAAGGAAGGTTTCAGCAGGGAACAGATGGACAAGGAGCATGCACCTGAGGAATCAGGTGAAGGCATCAAAGGAGCGGTTTTATAGAAAGAAAGTTCACTTTGAGCCATTAGTGCGTTTGTCATTGTGAGAACTGATGGCTAAAACACTGTCAGCTTTTTAAGTATTGGGAAATTTTACCCACTGGCGTCATCACCATTGTCACACTGCTAATTGTTGTGAGGGCACTGGTTGCCGTTCCCCTGTCACCATCTGAGTGGCGGCACCTCTGTACGGACATTGCAATGGCCGTGGAGGAGGCAGAACTGGGGCTTCCCTTACTGGTGTCCTGGTGCCTTTCAAAACTGGAAGGTAATGTTTTGAGATATTATTATTACGATTATTTTCAAATGTAATTCTTACCTTTTTCGTTCATTCATCTTTTCCTTCCTTTTTCCTCTTGCTTCTCTCTATTTTGTTTTACTCCACACTGTAATAAATCAACATAAACGTACTGGATTATTTCCACATGGAATGTTGGAAGACAAATAGTACAAAAGATCAGTTTGGTCATTTACCATACCGGTTTAGCACGGTAATACTGTTGGGTTTTTTCCATTTCTCCTTTCAAAAATGTAAACAAATGTTGCAAGAACAGATCAAATACTCCCCACCTAAGACAGTGCCTTGTGCAATGAAATTATCAAATCTGGTTTCTGAAGACCAAACTGCCCCCTCCCTTACTGAGGAAAGGAAAACAGAATTTTGAATTAGCTCAAAATTTGAAACTACATTTTTGCCAAGCAGCAAAACCAGACGTACCCTTAGTCACAGTAAATCACAAACATATACACACACGGAGATGAGGAAAATGCACATTAAATATGAAAAAGCATTCCTTTCAGGCAGAAGATAAACAGCCCTACTACAAATTAGCTCTCGGCCCCGTCAGGTGTGAATCTCTCTTGTCAATACGTACCAAATTCCCTGAGATAGAACCACATGGTCATGAATTTTATTTCTCTCCTGCTTAATTCCTAGTACCACTCTCCCTTGTGGATTTACTCAGGGATGATTTACAGTGGGAAAGGTGACATTAAACACGTCATTGAGCATGCAAAGATGCTGCACTCAAAGCAGCATATGCTTGACTTTGTTAAAAGATGAATGCTGTCAACTCCACAGTGCCCACCAAGATCTGGCCTCCTTTTTCTTCCCAACAAACTTTGAGGAAGATGCAGACACGAGTCTTGACACTGAGAGAAATAAAAGTTAATGTATTCATGACATGATTTCACTTGCAGCCTGATTTAGCAATGTCTTGTCTAGTTTGGATCTGCTGTTGCTTTTCCTAATTTACTCATCGCACAAAGAAAATAAATAAATAAGTGTACTATAGTCTTATTTATCCTTCTTTGGACATTTCTTTACCAGGCAGATGGTCAATTAAGAGCACTAAACAATGACACTGTTTTCTCTGTAAACATTTTTTTTCTAATAGCCTAACAAATGAGAATCTGTGCTGCCATACTGCTGAATACCATCTTGACTTTCTAATTACAAAGAACTGTGTCTCGATAGTAACAATTACAGCTGTAACAATGATGCTGGTACTTGAACAATATAGTTGGAGGCAAAGTGCTTATCGGAATATTCACAAATAAAGGCTTACATTTATGCCAGAGCTTGAGATGGGAGGTTAAACAGTTGGGGGTGGGGAGGTGTAGAAGAAAGGTTGAAAACATTGGTTTAGTAGCTACAGATGTGAATTTGAATCCAATTACATGAAAGGCTGGGGGGGGGGGGGGGAAGCATGAAAAGATGCTGTTTCCTTCTGTTTGGCTAATCAATAGGTTAAAGGGTTAGTAAAATTAACATGTTAATAACATTCATTTTGCTATTTATGTACCGGTCATGGTATTTTCAGAGAATTCTGTCTTGTGAGTAACAGACATACTGTTACACCTGCTTTTTTCCCTTTTTGTCTGAAATGGTCAGTATTTTTTTTTCCCCACTGTGATGGAAACTGGCTTCTCAAGGCTCTAATTTACCATACCTTTCTTATTTAACTTCTTAAATCCGACCCTTCTAAGGTTCGGGTGCTTTTTCCTTCTTCTTTTAAATGAGAAGTTCCCTCTACCCCAAAGAAAAGGGATAAAGTAGTCCCTGAGCTCACCACTCATCCCCCACCACTGCTCTCCTGGGGGAGCGTGTTGGCAAACTGCTGTACAGTGGGTGCCGTGTCGCCATCCCCCCCCTGGAATGAACAGGATCCTTGGAGCAGGCTCAGCTCCCCTTCCCCGCCATCGATTGTCCTTCATCCGCCTCTGCACCCCTGGTGCCACAGGACCCCCCACCCCTTGTCACTGCCCTATCCCCGCAGGCAGGATGGCTTTCGCCTCCTCCGCTCCTTCCCTCGCTCCTGTTCCCACAGCGCTCCACCCGCCCTCTGAGCCGTAATTTAGCCCACACTTATTAATCAGTGCACATAATTTGTCTCTAATGCTGTCAATTTAAGATGGCAACCTGACTTTTTTTTGGAGGGGGCAGGGTCAACAATTTAATGAATCTCGTCTGCATTTTAATTCAGACCTAATAATCTGCCTCCGGCAGTTTTCTTAGACAAGTGCAACGTTTTCCAGGATTTTCTTTCATCAAATCCAGCACAATGGGATGTTTACCTTCCTGCCTTGGATATGTTCAGCACAGGGTAAGTCACATACAGACCTACCTTAATCAAACTGGGACACGGACTAAATCTACTGATTTAGCCTTTGAAGGGTTTTCCTGGGGACGTGCACAGCACAAGGAAAGAGAAACGTGGGGCTGTGCAGTCCCTTTTCTGCGCAGATTGGTGCACAGCTGTAGGCACAAAACTACAGACTTCCGTGCCTCGCTGCCCCTCATGAAATAACCCTTTCCTCACTAATGGTCGGAACATCCAAGGCACAGCTCCAAAAGAGCCTTCTTTATTTACTCCTGCACTTCTCTTTTTGTCCTTTCTACAGTAAAGTCCATCAGGAGGGAAAAAAAAAGTTCCTAGAAGGAAAGAGAGGTGCAGAAAATTCAGTCCTACTGATAAAACAGCGTGGGTGACTTTGTCTAATTGCCATGGCAGGAGGCTGGAGCCTGATCAAGCAGCTCAGTGGACTTCTCTGGGTCAAAATAAATAAAATTCCCCAAACGAGAGCTTCTCGATCCCCATGTCAGATGTAAACGGAATAGACTTTGTTATTAGGAGAGATGTGACTTTGCCCGGGCAAGCGCTGCGCTGACAGTAGCTCCTTTCTGGATTTCAGTCAGCCGCTGTCACTTGCCTTGACAACACGGGAAGTTAATGTATTCACGGCATTACTGCACACACATCCGCAATTCGCAGCATATTGTATTGTTTACCCCTGCTCTTTTGTAGTAGTGCGTGTAGTAATTTGCCTTCTAGCAGCAGAAAATTCCTCAACTTAAAATTTTGCCTTCGTTTTGTTTGCCCTTAATAGAAAAACAACCCTTCCACAGCCCTGCCGCCACCACAGCTACTGCACTCTGCGGCATCACAAACAGAAAAATGTCATATTTCACATTTTGATCAGAAGTGTCTTCAATATATTTTTATGCATATCCTTCATCTTTCTCTGCCACATGTTATTTTTTCCCCTTTAACAGCTGCTTAGCATATTTTATGCCTTCTGGACAGTTTCTAAGCAGTACTGGAAGGGGCATTCCTGCAATGTAACCTGAGTCCTGACAGCAACAGCAGAGGGGTTTTGTGTCCTAAATTATCTCCTAGTGCCAGTACTCCTGTCTGCCAGCACAACAGGGTGCTTTCAGGGCATCTACTCTTTCACGGACCTACGGCAGCTCCAACCCAGCGGGTCTTTGAGTTTTTGGTGAGCAGGTGAATTATCTGTCGTTTAACTGATTTACCGCTCATATTCATTATCGTCTCCTATCACAAAACTCTGCCAGATCCAGGCGTCTGTCCTTACCACATATTACAAGGCAGCCCCACCTGCAATACTATTAATACCAGGAAGTGTCCACTGTTTGCAAACCTAAGCTCCAAGTCTGGTAATGAGACGCGTCAGAAGATCAAATTTCCATATCCTGAGGTACTCCAGGTAAAGCATATTGTTTCCTGATAGATAAATGTGTTTCTCTAGAAACTTAAAAAAAAAAAAAAAGAGAGAGAAAAGATTTCTTTTTGTCCAGGCATCGGTCAAACATGTGAATGTCTCAGCACAAACGATTTCTATTCCAATTACATAGTTTTCTGAATGAGCTTATCAATTCATCGCAAGTGTTGCTAACCTTCACTTTGGGTACCTTGGCACAGCCTCCATCTTTCTTCCAGACACTGTTTCTCAAAATCAGAGTCCAGGGCAGTCAAAGTAACACACTACTCCAACAGCTGAAGCTCCATCTGAAGCTCCATGTCATGGGCTTCATCTCATGTGGCTTGAGCTGTGTAAAATAGAGGCATCCAGTCCAAGCCCACTAGTAACATGGTGGGCTGGGCAAACCCAGAGGGAGATTCATCCTGCCCAAAAATACCTGAGATAGGTGAGAAAGATAGATTTCAGCTTTGGTGGCTCTCCCTTCGGCAACGTCAAAGTGATTAAAGAAGACGGTTAGCTTTTAGATGGCTAAAGTGGCACGAGACAAGCCTCACCCTCAGGTTCATGTTGATGGTCAGGAGAGTTCGGCATCGGCACAGCCCTTAATGTACACTGCAGCCTGACAAGCCCATAGCACGCTACTTAGTTTAAATTCCTCTGTCTGGCTGCAAATGTCCAGTTCTAGCTAAAAGCCTGAAAGTGAGACAAACTGTACAATAGACACTTCAAAAGAATAAAATTGCAAAGTGCTCAGGTAGCACCGTGGAGAAGGGAGCTTCAATTCAGAAGGCTTTCCAGATGAAACAGACAATTAAGACTTTATTGAAAAGAGATTTTTTCCCTCTTATTTTTTTTCTTTAAAGCCAGGGGAAAATAATACTGGGAATTTAGAAACATGAATTTTTAAAACCTAATAAGCTACACTAACCATCTACACAATTCCCTTCCCTTAAAATATTTATTTGGAAATACAAGATTTGTGATGAGGGCAGGCTGGGCAAACAGGTCTGAACACTGTTTGTTCAGAGGCCTCGGCAGTACCCCCAAGGCCAGTGCTGGCCTCAGCCATCCTTGGCTTAGCCCTGTCTTGCTTCTCCACCTTGTGTCTCCGTGTGTTGGAAAATAACAGACAGTGAATTGCACCGTACGTTTATGAGGCAGGGGCCGTAAACTACCACGGGGACTGTTTGGCAGAGAGAAAGAAGGAGCTGCACAAGCAGTCTGGAGGACTGGAGTGACCTGGGAATGGGAAGTCCCAAGCCCGCAGCACTTTTCGTAGCCCTGCCAAACTTCCAAGTGCTTCTCTAGAAGCATTCCTGGGAGTAATGAATTTCCCTGAGGCCAACCTGCATCTGACAAAACATTTTGATTTTTGATAAAGAGGCATATTCCTCGGGTTTATTTCTCTAGGCACCTCCAGCCACACCTTCTTCATTGCTCACCATAGGACTATGACGCCTGGTTTACTGTTGGTACAGAGGCACTTAGAAACTCTTGGGAAAAAGGGCATTCGCACATTTTAATGAAACCTTCAAGAAAAGGGAAGAAAAGCAACTCTTCAGTAGCTATATAAATAGTTTTAGGCTCAATTTTCTTTCCTTCCCCTTCTCGCCTCACTCTCGCCCGAGTACCAAATATATGCACACTGAACAAACACTTTTCTACTAGCCTGCTTTTTCTTTCATGCTTTTGTCTTGTCTTCTTTTTCTTTATTGCATTTTTGTGCGGTCTTCTTGACCTAGCCCCATTTTCTTCTCCCTCTCCCTCCTTTCCCTTATATTTTGGTTCCACGTGACTAGACTTCAGACTTCTCCCTCTCGCTGTCACACACAATGTTATTAAAATTAAATCCTTTTGTGTAACTCTCTATTTCATTATAGGTCTTCAAGTCACTCCTGAAATCCCAAGCCAGTCTTTGTAACGTCTTAGTTCACCTGAAGGCAAACTTCAGCGCATGGTTTGCTTCAGATAACACCCCTTCTTTTCCCACCAGTACATAGTTCAGCTCAAAAGACTGTCACGTGAAGCCACAGACTACCCACAAAATGACCATACAAAAGAAAGGTGCGCCTTCCCTCCTTGTAACACACAATACATACGATACACACACTGCCGTGAGAAATTTAGGCCTGGCTACCTAACTAACAGGTAGTCAATGACGCAAATAGCTTGCGGTAAATGGGGCCTCTGAGAAATGTTTTAATAGGGGAGACCATCCCATTAAAGCACAGACAGAGCTTGGAGAGGCAGGAGCCAAACAGACCTGGGAAAGCCACTGGAAGCAAGGAGACAAGGAAGCAATAAAACACACATCTCTTGGAAAAGGTACCCAATACCCTGGTCCTTACCGCTACCAATCTATTTGCAGCTATCCTGAAGATGTCAAACGCTCCCATGGACCTAAAAAGTACCTGTCTGATTGAGGAGAATCAGCCCTGAAGGAACCTGGTGAAGAAATCAGTGATAAAGCGCCCCCCTGCACCAGAAATCCTGCTTTATGTTTACCAAGGCCGAAAAATGCTCAGACCTTCCTGAAAACATCATTGGCTCCCAAGTACCAACTAAATTACGCCTTTCGCTTTTGAAGGAGAGGGAGGTGGCTGTTTATCAACGAAGTACCCTAGCATGTGCTCTTCATACCTGGGCAAAGTTGTCATAACTCGCTGTATGCAGTAGAGAGGATGAAGCTTAGTTCGTACCGAGTAGACCTTCTAACTAGTCAGCAGGAGTGAAAACAAGCATTTCTCACTAGTCTTCCAAACCCATTTATTTTCAGCAGCAAGTCAACACTGTGATCTCTAGGTCCTCAGCAGGCTGGAAAGTGGTGACAGAAGTCTCAGTTGATATGTACATGACTAACAGATGCAAGGATATTCCTTTGGGACAACAAAGATAACACTGCCCAGGGCAAAACTGTCAAGAGAAAGAGGGAAGGTTTGAATGAGCTTCAAGAAAAAAACCCTCTATATTGAATTCACCAGTCAGCGAGTATTCATAGAGTACCGCGCAAGAATCCCTTTACTTCATTTTCCTGAAAAAAAAACTTTTTCTTGGGTCGACTGAAAGTGACACCATCACCATTGGTCTTACCAGTATGAATAATAAGCACAGGTAAGCATAAAGAATGGGAGGAAGTTGTCAGGGGAGAAGACAAAGATGAGGCTGTTGACTCATATAGTAAAACTGGAGTAAACAGGAGAGAAAAAGTAGACAAGAACCATGGTACATGGACACTCCCCACCTTCCTCCTTACAGTGCCCAGGTATCAGATGATGAAAGCGTGAGCAGTGAGATATGTCCCAAAGATGAGGACAATAGCTGTGATTAGTAATAACATATAGGACTTCCTCAGTATGTTGAAAAATTAAAAGCCAGACGGAAAACACATTGAGCACTTTAGTAGAGCTGTCAGTTTTTAAAAAAGAGAAAGAAACACATAAGGAAACGTTCCCTTTTGGAGACAAAGAGCAAAATTGCACCACACACTTAAGGAGCTCTACTGGCACGGCTGATTTCCCTTAACCCAACTGATGCGTATTCATCCTCATTAGCAACTCCTGGCCCTTGGTCCTGCTCCCTCCCTTGTGCCAACCCAGGCATCTCCTTAAACACATGGGGAGCCAACGCAATGCAACGCAACACAAGGCAGCTTGTATAGGCTTACTGTGTGGCTGGAGAAGCGGTATAGTGGGTACCCAGTACTGGAGGGAAGGGGGATGCAGTGAGCTTAACTTTGCCCTGAGCTGCAACAGTGCTCCCCCTTGCCTGGAGTTAGAGATGATGCCAGAACAAGGAACAGAAGAAGGGATTTGGTGGAAGTCAGCAGCACAAAGCTCAGTGGAGGACTGCAAGGGATAACGATACTGGTTCGGGAATAATCAGCCCAGAGAAGCAAGCTACGGCCTTTGGTGCAGAAAGGACCACTGGCATACAATCCACTGGGGGACCAAGGAGCTGAATTTAGGGTGATGTGAACAAAAGGCATGCAATACACGGGAGTGGAGCGAATGTCCAGGTGAAACACTTGTCTGCAGCACAGCCTTGCAGGCACAGCAGGAGGGAAAGCCGTCAGGGAGCAAGCAGCGGAGAAGGAAAAGGAATGCGCAAATGCATACCCCAGCACTGGCTGTAAAAGGCCACTTCTGATTCAGGCTCTATTTAATGAAGTGAGGAGGGGGGAAGATTTCAAAGACAAACGTTTTGCAACAAAACGTCATGACTACTGCCCTGAAAATAACAACTTTGAGGTGTGGGCTAAGTCCCACTTGATACTGAAGCACCAGAAGAAAGAGTGACCAAATGTAGAGATGTCTTTCCTACACCGTGAATTTGTGAGGGATTCCTTGATTTCCTTCATCTCATGTGCTGTGATGCAGTGAAAGCCGAGCGCTTTGTAAAATGAAAATGTTGCAGAAGCTCTAGGTGCAAATGCAGCATGTGCAAAAGCCCTTTTATTCATACCGCGCTGCTTAACAGAGTGGTTTGTGAAACCATTTAGAGCCTTCAGCAATTTTCCCTGCTTGAAGAGATCATTTTAGCATCTTCTTCATGGGTTGTTCATAGACTTTAAGCCTCAGAGTTCACCCTATGGTGTCACCTGAAAGGGCACTGCAGGCTGTGGATCACAAGTACAGCAGAACTGGAAAGTTCGTTTCACATATTGTTTCGGCCCCAGTACTTAATTCCGGGAGGAGGTGATTTTGCATCAGAATGATACATACCAGGAACAAACCACAGATTACTTTTCAGAGGAGTTAATCTTCCTATCCATTATCTAGAGTAATTCAAAAAGAACAAAAAATGGAACTGTTCTTGAAGAAAGAATTCATGTTCAGGTAATTACAAATAACAGACACATCTGGTTATCTTAATTGTTTGGGAATGTCTCAATTATCTAAGAATGTTTTCATAAGGACTCAGAGACAGTAAAACTTTCTTACGGCAGATTGCATTCACTGATGAGAGGAAATTCAGTCGATCTAACACGCTGAAGCGCGCTTAGACCCAGAGAGCACTTTCAGTCCCATTGCCAACGGGCTTTATTTGCCTCTAAAGAACGACAGGCTACGAAGTGAGAAATGGGGAAGTCCCACGCAGGCGGCAGCAGCAGACCCTTTCCCTGCTAGCTGGAGTCTTGCCGGCACTCCTGTGAAAATGAGGATTTTTGTGTACTGATGGTTCGGCCAGAAAAGTGACAGCAGTGATTTTTTACACATCTGCCCCAAAGAGAGGTGAGTCAAGCAGAGGCCCTTGCCCTGCCGGAGGGCAGTGCAGGCGGTTGGTGGCTGGCCAGTGGCACCCCTTCCCTTGCAAAAATCGGAAGTGCCTCTTGCCCGAGGCCGGTTCATTGCAAAGGAGCTCAGAAGTTTCTGCAAAGCTGAATTCACCTGCACAGGGTGGAGGCTGCCCGTCAGGGACCCAGAGCCACACACCAGAGGCAATCCCCAGAGAGGGGGACCATTCAAGCACCTAAGGCAGACCCTTGCCCCAGCGGTGCACGTAGCCTCCTCATGCAGACTACAAAAATCTGCAATTAGCCACCGGGAATTGTTCCTAAGCTCCTACGCCTCCAAACTACGTGGCTGCAGAGGGGTGGCAGGGAAAAGAGAGGGGGGGCGGGGGGGAGTTTTGCACTTATGCTAGGGTGCCTGCACCCCCCCAAATGGAGGGCGAGAGGGTTTCTTACGTGTGCCTGTCCCATAATTCATCCAGCTCTTCCACCAGGGCCACAGCCACCTGGCTTGGATCTTTTCTGATAAGGGCTGAAGAACCTCTCAGCTCCCAGCTTGCTTCTGCTCGTAGCCTAACTAGCACCTTTGTGTGGAAGACGTGATTGGGGTGAAATCCTGTAATTGTAGCGAATGTACCCCTGTGGCTAATCAAACCAGCAAGGAGGGGTGTTGCTGGGGCTCTACACAAATCCTAATCAATATTATTTATCTGGCTGAACGTGCAAGCTGGCCGCGTCCCCTCCACCTAATGCCCACTCCCATCCCCTCCACCCTGTGGGTATCAGCAGGAGGGAACCTGATGTATGCTGGTAATTATCTGCTGCTGAAAAGAAGTGCTATTTCTCTTATTTTTGTAATGCAGATCAATGCACATGTCACTACTGAAAAGCTATGTCATTTAGGATGGAGCATTAACTGCTAGGAATGGATTTTGAAGCTCCCCACTTGTGGGTGGAATATTTTCTGGAGGAGTTGAGCCTTTCGAATGCTGAATTTCATTTATCCCACTGCCTCTTTAAGAGTAGTCAGTGGAGGAGAGGGTGTTTGAGAAAGTGACAGTTTGTCATCTCCTTCCCCAGCAAGCTGAAGCTGGGGACCAAGTGGTAGCAGGGAAAGAAGCAAACTGGCACAGGCAGGTTAGCGGGGGACACAGCAGGCTTTGCTGGAGGAAAACAACAGCCCTGCAGTGGGTTGCAAGAAAGCAAACTCCAGAAGACAGAGGGTAATTCGGGGGGAGAGAAGGAAGAGTGTGCCTGTGAGCCGAAGCACGGTACGGCACCGAGCGAAAGAAAAGAAGGAAGGTTGGGAAAAGGGCAAAAGCTGGATGCTGCACTCAGGGGGTGTAAATCTGTAAATCAACACACATCCCCCACACCCCCTCCTGCCAAAATTGCTACCTAGGAGCCGTGCTAGCGTGGATTATCCAAAAAGGACCTATCTGATTTGCAGTGAGAGGGAAGAGTTTTCCAAGTTTCTTTCTATTCTGCACAGGAAGGAAACTTCTCCAGATACCTGCTAAGAAAGAGAGAGCAAACTCTCCTAGTGGCCATCAGGTAAAGAGGAAGCAGGTAGAGAGGAACACGTAAAGGTCACAACTGGGATTCACGATGTGGACCAAGAAAAACCTCAAAATCTGTAAAAAGGCAAGCCGTCAGCTTACAGTCACGTAAATGATGAACTCCAGTCTTCCAACTGGGAATTTTCATTAGCTCTCCCTTACACCTCCAAGACAACCTGATCACCATCAAACTAGAAAGGCATACACTTCCCCTAAAGTAAAGATTTTGGCAAAGCAAATACACTACTGCTGCTACAGTGCTGCTATTCTGCAACCAAAATAATTAATTGTTTCTTTGACGAATATGCATCTACCCACAAACACTGCACACTTCACTCAGACATGCAGACGTATGCAGTCCACATTTAAGCTGTTGACAAAAGTGGCTAAACCGAGACACCCTGAGCATTAATAAAAGGTGATCCATACCTTTATGTACTTGCCATTTGCCATTGTTAAAACAGGCATTTGCCTTGCTTTACAGCTAAGATTTTTAGAGCATATGTTCACTATGTACAGGTCCTCTTTGAAAGTTGTTACTCTTTGGAATTACTAAAAAAATTCAATATTCTTTTGAGTACTTGATATTTACAGGTTGATATTTAAAGTATGCAATTTGTTATCTAAATTGCATAGCACACATTCAGTTTTCCGACTGAATGACCTAACTTTTATGAACCTTTCCAGCTTCCACAGGAAAAGGTTTTGTTTAGACATGAAACACCTTTCCATGATTAGACAAATATCAGCTACCTCTGAAACCCGTTGCAAGACAGGTTATGAGCAAAGAGAAATAGAAATTATATTTAGAACTCCACAGACATGCAAATAGTTACTCCTTCATTCACCTACACCCCATATGTAGTGCCTGGATTGTTTTTCTTTTTTACTGATGTTGATTTTTTTTTCATACTTAGGCAGAAAAGAAGACACATGGCTACTTTGAAAGCTGATCAGATCCCTCATTCATTTGAAAAGCTTATTTCTAAATAGTACTTGCAAATATGCGATGAGCATAAATTTGGAAACTGTTGAAAACCTAGTTCTATGTGTCATAACACAGGGTGTTGGGTTTTTGATGTGGTACTGAAGTATGATGAAAAGCCAAAGTCCTACCAAAAATCCACTCAGTGATGGCCAAACAGAGGAGGATTGGAGAAGCGGCATTATTTCTGGACACGTTCTATGTCCCTTTTCACTCGAGCAGACAAGTACATATGACCTCTTCGCAACGATTCAGGGTTTCAAAACTGTCTCCTTAAGCCTCTCGATCAGCACTTGTCCCTCCCCATTGACAAGCTGAGCACTTAGAAGTTTTGAAGCCTCCTTGGCTTACTTTTAAATTTTCCTTTCCACATCTTATGCCAGCAGTTACCCAGAGGGAGAAAAATCCCCACCATATCCATCCTTCAAAAAGTCTAACTTTCACTCTGCTCGTTCTAATCCATTATCTAGGCCCACTAATGTGTACTACATCATCAGAGGAGCAATGCTCTGATGATGTAGTACAGCCCATGTACATGTACATCATCAGAGTTATATCCTTCTGATCTGCCTGTGGGTTTAATAAGCATTCCAGATGGCTTGCTATGCCTGAAGCAAGAGCGGATAATCACACAGCGCTACCCTCAAAACAATAATAAAATAAGGACACAGTAGCATAGGGGCTCATGCCTGCCAAAAACATTCAATAGACTGTATAATACAATAGTCCAATGTGATTGGTGAGGCACATTTATACCCCAGCTATTTACAGGTGAAAGGGACCCGGTTTTAAATAAAACAGAGGTTACAAATATGTAGTGGTGGCGGTGTTATATATCGTGGTGCAGCTGCAGTGCCTGAGCCAGGCGAAGCGCTGGGCTGCGGCTGGCCCGCCGGCGGGCCCACAGCGGTACCCTCATATCTCACGTATGCAAAGACACGGCCTCGGATTGGCCGGAGGAGGACGGCCTGAGCTGAATAATAGCGCAGAGGCATTTCTCCAGAGCCGTACAGTACATGCATATCTAATCTGTTATCTGTTGGACTTGCAGGGTATCCATCAGCCCAGCTTCCAGCCATCAAGTACAGTAGCATTAAGTGTCACGAAGCCTTTCCTACCCAAGTAAAATGACTCCTCGGCGGCGTTGCTCAAAGCCAATAACCTGAGTGGTGCGCGCCCGGCTGCCGATGGGGCCGGCACTGCGACAGTGCTGTGACGGCAGAGTTGCTCCGAAAATGGTGTTTTCCAATCAGAGAATATTACCCCTTTCCTTCCACGTTGCTGTGCCACAACCAGGCAAGGCACGGAGGGCTATTCATTAGGTCCCAGTGATTTACAGAATAAGTATCTTTAAGCTATTTAAATACCTATAACTTGAAAGTCGGGGGGTGGGGGGTGGTTAAGAAGGAAAAAAGAGTGCATGGAGAAAAAGGAAAGAAGTTAAGAGATGGAGGCCCTGTTCTCTCACTCCTTTGACTGAGCGAAAATTGGAGGGAGAAGGAAGAAGCAAAGCAGCACTTTGATTCAGTCCCTGGGAGTGCCCTCTCCAGCAATGGGGTACGTGGGACAAGACACAGACCCAGTGGCATGCAGCCCCTCCCCAAGAGGGGAGCAAACCCTCCCAGCTGCTGGGAGGTGAGTTCAGGGGTACCTTGAAATCAAGAGAAGTTTTGACATGAACTTTAGCAGGGATAGGGTTTCCATCTAGGGTTGCAGAGAAAGACCAGATGCCCAGATAGGCACAAGCGTATCTGTCTCTGTAGGAGGAAAAGGTAAATCATCCCAACTCTCAGCAGATTTAACTCGGAGAAGAGTAGCTCGTTGACGTCAACCATTTAGTGCACTGATGGATATTTTTTCCCTGGCCAAACAAGTGGGTTCTACTTTAGTTTTAACATTAAACGCTATTAAATGAAATGAATACAGCATGTTTCCATCGTACGTGTTGCTGAAGCTGCTGTGACAGCTAAGAAGCTGCTAGGCATGATGTGTCAAGAAAATGTACCAGAAAAAAAGTACATGGAGCTACTGTCAAAAATACAAGAAGGATTGCAAACCACATATCAGCTTCATACGCTGTTGGAATTATTTTTTAATTGCATCTGTATACCCAGGCAGATCTTTAAGGGTTAACTGCACACAATGTAATGAATTCAATAATGATGAGTTAAAAAAGGTCTAATTAGCAAGTAACCACTTTATTATGAAAGGAAATGGTAATGAATTTAATAGCTCGAAATCATTAACAATATTTAGTTTGCTGGTACTTGTTCTCTATTATCCTCATTAATATGAACATTTAATATGTTCTAAAATGGATTTGTAATACTTTCTGTACCATGAGGTTACACTGACAAAAAGAGTGTAATTATTCTGTTAATTGTAATCTCTGTCTGTTTGTGCTCCAAATAGTAGCATATTTAGGTGTTAATAAAAAAAATAAAAGTAATTAAGAGAGGGAAGTTTAAAAATGTAATTAAACAAAAACTCTTAAATTACAGCCTGAACCGCTCCGAGAAAAAAGTTTTGGAAGTGAGATCCCTGAAAAACAAGTTCCTCCTACTGAGATACTTTCACTTTTTTCATAAAAAAAAAAAAAAAAAAAAAGAAAGGAAAAGGAAATAGAAGCATTATTATTCTTTATTGACAACGAGTACTGAAGCAGTCATTTCCTGAGTTGCAAACAAGGCTCAGGCCTGTATCTTCTGGGACATCTGCGTGTGAGCAGAGTGTCTGGTAAGTGAAGGTGCTCTCTGACACTGCTCCACGGGTCACAATCCCTGAGGGAGATTCTGCGGGAGCCCAGTGAACCGGTCACCCGGAAGACACCCAAGAAACATAATTTCCTCTCACAGAATATCATGTCAATCCCCTCTGATCATCTAACCTTCTCTGTATCTCCTGTCCCTCTTCTTCATATCGCAAACACCTTCCTCCATTGCCCCAAACCTGCTTTTGCTGCTGGCAACATCTCCGATGCCGTGGAGGCACCGAATCTGCCGCTGGCTCTCTCACCCGGCAATCTCCAGTCCCCTTTCCCTCCAAGATCCTTCCCAACAAAAATAAAACCAAAAAGCCAGACCCTGATCTGCTCTGCTACACCTTTCTTATGCCTGTCAACACCCAGAGTTGCCACAGCGCTGTGAAGCGCAGTGCTGCCGCAGGCACGGGCCAGTGCAAGGTTCTCCTTCTACAGCAAGCAGGGGAGGCGAGCGCTCGGTGCCAACGTTACAGACCTGCCGCCCCCAGGCTGTGCCCAAAGTGCCAGCGATGGCCAGTGGGGAGCAGGGCAGGCTCGGCTGCTGCTGGGCTCAGGTACAAACTAAAAGGTTCATAACGTGACAAGTGTGAGCGGGAAGGGCAGGAAAGAGCAGCCAGACATTCGTGGCTCCTCGGAAATACCTGGCGGTACCAAGGGCTCCTGTGCTGACTTGCCTTCTCCCTCTGGTGCACACTGCCACAGATGGTGACACAAGAAGCTACGGCACAGCATGGCACGAAACGGCAAGAGAAGGCACGGCATGGCATGAAACGGCAAGAGAAGGCACGGCATGGCACGAAAAGGCAAGAGAAGGCACGGCATGGCACGAAAAGGCAAGAGAAGGCACGGCATGGCATGAAAAGGCAAGAGAAGGCACGGCATGGCACGAAAAGGCAAGAGAAGGCACGGCATGGCACGAAACGGCAAGAGAAGGCAGCATTTGCCTCATGTAGTGCAGCCCTTTCGCTCAGCCATAAAGAAGAAACTCCTGCGCCTGTTTTCATTTGCTTGACCTGTCTCTAGTGAGCCGTATTCCTGTTTATAAAGCCTGCGATAGCCAAAGCAAATCCTGACAAATTTTCTTTTGTGCTATATTGGATGTCGGTTTCTCCTTAATCCGTGTGGAATTATTACACCGCCATTACCCTTTTCTTTATCCCCCTCTTTCTTACCGCATCAGTTTTTAGTGGCTGATTATTACCAATCAGGACCCTCTTCAAAATCCTTCCCATAAAAATTAAATCAGCACTCAACCTTCCTTAATACCAGAAACTTTCAGAGCTGTTTGCTTTGTTTACAGCACCATCTCCTCATTGAAACCAGCTGTTCCCGTGGCTTACCCATGCACTGGTGGGCAGAGCATGAGGAAGGATGTGAGGGCAGCATCCTGGCTCAGGTGCCCCATAGGTGGGTGATCCACCATCTCCCCAGGGCGCAGTGGGGCTCGTCACAGGACTAGCACCTTCCCATCCCTGGCAATTGACTCAATAGGCTAATTTAAGAAACGATGCTGAGGATAACGCCGGCGATCGTGGGAGATTTCAGCATTATTCCTCTGGAATACTCCAGGTCATTCCATTTTTTTGTTTAATTTTGCACAGCTTGTGGTGCTGGGTGGAGGTGGCAGCAAAGGCCACAGACTCACAGGCACACGGCTACCCGTGTTCATGGTGGATCAGCCGACTACAGAAACATTTAGTCATGCCTGTGTCTGTGTCACCGTTCATGCTCCAGGACAGGTGTCCTGACCAAGAACCCCCATCCAGTCCACCTGGGCGGCCAGCCCACAATAGACCATTCTGTGTTTAACTTTTTTTTCCTGACAAAAGGAAGTAAAAAACATGGTTGAAATTAAAGTGAAGCATCTCATTTGCCCACAAATGACATATTTCAACTTTCCATTTTATAGAAAGGAGTTTTGAAGGATTCTTTTTAAAAAAAAAAAAACTTATTACAATTTCCTTTTTTTTTTTTTTGAATTGCCAGTGAAGAGAAAAATATGTGATTTGCAGAGCTCTAAAAATAACGAGTTAAAATAGTTTCTGCCTCTCAAAGGAGGCCTCTTAGTCCTATAATTTCTGCAGATTTTGCCTTTCAGGATGGGTATTTTAAAGAATGATATAATGTCATTTCTATAAGTATCGTCTCATAATCTGCTGCCACTGTTGGAAATATAAGTTTGGAGACAGCTTGAGCAGAAGAAATACCAGCTCACCCAGCTACATTAAAAAAAAAAAACACAAAAAAAAACGTTAAGAAGAGGAACAGGATGTATATTCCAAAGGTGAGCAAACAGTGCCAAACATTTTTGAGAATATTTCTTTTGATTTCTATCTTTGGCTGCATTTGAAACCCTTTTGTGTTTGCCTACTGCAAACAGTTCAGCAATGACTATTATGGGGATGTTTACTCCTAGAAAGAAAATTTTAGAAAGAACACTCACATTTGGGCTGGAAGAGTGTGTAGAGTGTTTCATTCCAGAAATAAACAATACCAAGAGTCCAGTTGGAACAAAGCAGCATTGCTCAAATTGCAGCCAGCTAAGATAAAAGCAAACAAACAAAAAAACCCAATAAAGCTATTAAAAAATCAAGTTACTCAAGTAAAAAATAAGAATAATCTATCTCTCTTCTATCTAACGCATCCAATCTATCACATTTATCACTTTTAACTTAACCTAACTGCTTTTGCTCAAAGGGGACCTCCCTGGCCCCCATGCCCAGGACTCACCCCGGGTGCCAGGATGAAGCAGGAGGGGGATAAGGGGAAGACGGGCAGTGGGGCCTTGCTGCCGGAGGAGGCTTCACCGCAGTGCTCGGGAGGGAAACCGCCACTTCCCACTGCATGGCCACCAGGGCGGACATGCCCCTTCGAGATTAGCCGCTGTTTATCAAACAGCGTCCGGGGCCCAAGACAGCGGCTGAGAGAGCAGCAAACATTTGTGGGCTGCAAGGAAAGAGGAAGGAGGCAAATGCCAGATGGAAAGCAAAAGGAGGCTAAAAGAATGCTATTGTGCTGGGAAACGGAAGAAAAGGGATAGGAAGAAAAAGGGGTGAAAAAGCACATTCTATTTCAGGTACCATTTGCGATGTTTCAAACACACCTGGCCACACGCGCCCTGGTTATCCGTTCCCATGACTCAAGGCTGAACCTATGCAAGAGAGCAGTCGGATTATTATCGTGGTTTGCGAGCTACCACCAGGCTTACTCTTAACAGAGAGTCATTCAGGCTTCAAGAGCAAGCGGCATGTACCAGATCAGTCATCCGGAGTCATTTGAGAGCACAAGCACGTTGCACCCTAACCACGTTATCCCTGCTTTTGTAACTCAACCTTGTAATAAATAGAAAGCTTGCTCCAAATCTCCGAGAGTTTCAGGGAAGAGCCTAAAGTTTTTGCTTTGGACAGCTGCGCTGCCCCCCTCCTGGCTTCCTTCTCGTGCTCGTCATGAGAAGAGCTGATCATGTGAGAAAGATTCGGGAGTTATTGAGGAAACTGAGCTGGGCCTTGGACCCTAAGTTCATTTGGAAAATGGAAGTTTTGTTCTTGGTAATAGTGAAAACAGACGCAACTAGAGCCAGAATGTCTCCCCCTTTCCACAGAGGAAAATGGCAGTGAAAGCCAAAAAAAAGGTTTCTCTTGGTGCCGGCAAGCCTCTGTTCTCTTCCGCAAAACAAACAAGACATGACATAATATAACTTCTCTGTGCTCGGGTTTTATTGACTAAGATACAGGTATATATTATGCTCGATGTTTGCCTTGCAAGTGCACGGTGAAATGTGTGGTTTGTACGAGGAGAACAGAGTTTCTCCCTGACGGGCAGTGCGGGTTTCCAGAGACAGCCTGTTTCCTTCATGAGAGCTGCTACACTTCAATCCTTGCATTTGCTTTCCTTGACCTACCCAAAAGAAGAATCGCATACAGAGATGAATCTTTCTCCATGGAGATATAAGACTATTTCCTTATGAGATTGTAAGAAAACTCTACTGCAGAACGGGTGACCCTAACAAAACGCGTCTGCTTTGGGAACAACAGTGAAGAATTTGTCATTTACAGTAGTTTTCCTAAAGGAGGTCTCATTCCTTTAGGTCTATTCCTTAGACAAGAGCTAATTGGAAAACAAACAACTCCTTCCTAGCTTGGGATGCCTCTCAAGCATGCAGATCCTGACAGCTTTCCAGAAGAAGAGATGCCCCAAATGGCTGCTTTTCAGGGATACCTGAGCATGTTCAGCCTTTAAAGAGGGACTCGCACAATGAGACAGGTTGTTTTAGTATAGCAAAGCCTCTCTCTATATATCCAACAGTTATTGTAGATTCATCTCCACATGATCGATAGACTTATCTTAGACTTTCCAGCTCCCACTCAGAAATCTTCTGAGGTGACAGTGACTGGGAAACACACTCTGGTCCTCCAGGGAGGCCTGAGTGTGGGCAGTCCTGCAGGAGGAGAGGGGCATGGAGCAATGATGGGCAGAGCTGGGCAAAACAGAAAGGATGGGGGTAATGGGGAGCAGGTCTATAACCAGCAGTGGAGGTAGGGATGGTGCAGCTATTGATATATGTGATAGGAGTTAACTTTTCAATTTCATAATACTTTTTTTTTTTATTATTCTGAATGAAAGTCCCAGAATAGGAATAAAAAAAAGAAAGCCCCAAATGATCAATGCTACTTTAGAAGGTTTTGGCATGAGGCCCCATCCCTGGAGGTGTTCAAGGCCAGGCTGGACACGGCCTTGGGCAACCTGGCCTAGTGGGAGGTGTCCCTGCCTATGGCAGGGAGGTTGGAACTCAATGATCTTCAAGGTCCTTTCCAACCTAAACCATTCGATGATTCTATGATCTTCATGACCTCTATAGAGTCTAAGCAGTATGCTTGTTTTCCAGCTCACAAACTTGGGTTAGCCATTGATCTCTGGCTGTGTGTAGAAAAAACTAGGATTTTCTGGCTCCTACTCTAGCTCCTGCTCTAGCCTTCACTCAAGCAGATTTCCCACTATAAATTCAAGTGATCCATCATCTGAATTCTTACTTAAGCCCTTTTACTTCCTTCTTATCCTTTAAGTCATAACTACCTAAGCTAGAAGTAAATGACAAAGATTATTGGTAGTTTCTGAAAGAACACTAAAAGATCTCCCCCCCCCCAATAATTTCTTTTAAACAAAAAACCACACAATCTAGACTCGCTTAAGATTCAGAGGTCCATTTAACTCAGAACACAACAGCATGAAGTGAAGGAACAATACAACCGTGCATTTGGCAGTGCACCACTGTAATAATTTCCAGGGTAAATGGACTGGCAATTGTAGCCACGTGGATAATATCAAGGCCAAGATGGCTAAATTCAGCCTGGCCTGCATCTGACTGCAGAAATTTGTCATACGTAAATAGACACAAAGATGCATGTTATTCCTGACTCCACCCATGACATACGCTAGCCTCCATTCTTTGGGTTATCAAGGCTAATTGTGAGCCACCAAAAATATTGCAACATTGCAGGGTATTTATTTGCATAGTGCTATCTTATGAGTTGCGATTTATTTTACTAAAAAAAAAAAAAAAACCAAAAAAAACATTAGGAAGGAAAACAGTCATAAAGTTGTCTAAAGAAATCAAGCCAATTCCAGCACTCATGCCTAATCTTTCTTCGCACGGTGATCATTACTAACTTTGGCCCTTTCTGGGCATCCAAGAGGGTCTTTTCAGCCTCATTGTCATCTTATGTATAGGACAGGAGTAGGTGGGAACGCCCAGAGAACATTATCGTCTTGCAAAGCCTGTAACATCAGGCTCTCCTCATGGCAAAGCAGACCTGACTTTCCAGACGCATCCTGGGGCAACTGCACTACCAAAGGAATCTCTCAGATCCCTGTTTTTTTGTTGGGCTGGTACAAGAACTGTTGCCTCAAGCAGTATACTGGTTTGGTCCACGCACATGAGGTAACGTGAGCAAAGGCTGTGCCTCTCTGAGATAACACAAGGATGGCGGGTCCCCGGACTCACTGGTAATGAGGTTTGTCTCATGTATTAAAAACACCTTTTAAAAACTCCTCTTTACAAGAGAATACCATTAAAACGGTGATGCATGTAAAGAGGAGTGCTAGTCCAGAGGGAAATTCAGTGCTTCCAAGCTCTCTAGGAGAAGGCATCTTCCTTAGCATCCCTGTCTCACTGCATGTAAAATGTACCCCAAAGGAAGTGCAATGCGCATGCCCTTCTGCCCCTGGCTAGTGAAAACACACGGAAATGCCATGGTCCCACCACTCACCACCAAAGCATGTCCTATCGAATTTAATAGGCCGTTACCTTCTTCCTACTGGCTCCATCAGTTCCCGGAGGAACCTACCACTGACTCACGGGGCATTTCCAGAAAGTCTATGGAAAGTCTCTCTCACCCTCTTTGTAATTCCAGAGGCTTTTAAAGCAATTTCTCCAAAGCCCTAATACATTCCTTTACCATCCACTGGTTTGATCATGAGCACATTGCGTAGGTCTTCTCCACGAAGCCTAGCAGGCAAGGGTTGTGCTCCTAGCACCTCCACCAGCAATACCGACTGCATCCTCAACCAACATTTTGAACTTTGCGTACACTTCTTATTTGCGGGACTGATGTGAATGGACCCGGCTGGTGGCAACAGCTAGCATTTTTCTTTGACAAGATCCATATTAGCAGATCAAAATATTGGTTTTAAATATCTTAAAATATGTATTTTTATAGTAAATATGGGGCACTAGTCCAAGCCTTCCGCAGTCAATGAAAAGAGACACTTTTGATAGATGAATTTAGCAGCATGACCTTAAATTGCTCTCTACGCACAGGGGAAAAAATGTGAATCTGTCACATAACGTCATTTAACAACTTTTATGTCTCATATTACTTTTGTATGATATTGCCATATATATATTATTGTATTACTTTTATATAGATGTATATGTAATCCACAAAGACGTCCCAAACACTCTTGAGTCATTTCCACATTCCTATATGCAGAGTAGGAATTTCAGCGCTCTCTCAGTGCAATCCGCAACAGCCTATACCATAATCTGGTTTTTGTTAGTAGTCTTCTAAAATCTCAATCTGCATTTGTAAAAGCAAGCAACTACAGACTGTCGCTTATGCCTTGCAGTGGAAGGAAAATCTAGACTGGTCAAAGGCAATACTTCACCTGGCATTTAGGTGGTCTCAGACCAAGGGTATACAGAAAAGGCTACAGAAAAACCCACTCCACTTAATGCCGTAAGCAGGGGGTTTCTCGAATCGCAGGTAAGAAAGAGTGAAATTTCTGTCTCTGATTACCAGCAGTCTTGGCTGAACGCACACCGAAAAAGACTGAAGAGTATTTTGGTGGCAAGACTGCAACACCAGGAGAGACATTTGCCGACCCACAATTTTGACTTTTTAGGATGCTCCCAACAATGTTTGGCTGTTTGTTTTTCCGCTAGGAAGCATGGGAAAGTACACACCTCATGTGATTTGAACACCTCCTGTGTTTCAGTTTTGCCCTTTTTCCCTACTCTGCTCTCTGCATCTCTTGAGGTTTCGATCCGCAGAAATCTTCAGGAAGGTTTATTTTTTCTACCTACCGAAGCTTTACCCATTGATGAAGGACTCATTTAGTGAGCTGACGTCATCATGTTTTCATAACCTACTATACCCTGAATCATCCTGGTCCTCAGCAGGGATTTTCTTGGCTTGATAAAGCTAGTACTTAGATGAATATGCTACCTGTGATAATAAATTAGTTCCTATTTAAGGTTTCTGATTGAGCTTTGGATAAGTGTCAGAATAGGTTTTAGAACTGTTACTTTCAAACGCAGAGCAAGAATAACATTCAAAGAGGTGGAAGCATAAAAAGACACCGTTGTGTTCTTCAGCTATGCTATACATCTACGCCACCCCTGCAAGGGGCAATGCCTACAGACAGCTCTACTGAGACTACTTTCCAGATGGCTGGAAAAAGTCTCTACTAGGGTATACTTTTAAAATCTTCCAGGACAATGTCTGCTCTAATGAAGATTAGCAAGACTTTTATTTCCACGTAAGGTGTACTGTTTATACAGTTTCGGCATATTGAGTCCTCTCTGTCCACACACTCACAATCCTGACAACCCTGGCCAAGAAACACTCTGTTTCCCAGAAATGGAGGTTTACAGCTAGCAGCAAGGAGCCATGAAAAAGAAAATACCCGTGCAAGAGCACAACTCCTAAGTGCCCCGCTACTTTCAACCATCAAAAAATTCAGTTAAAAAACACAGGCATAGCGCAAACACACGTATCTCAATTCTCTCATTCACTTCTCAGTTCAAGTCCAGCCAGAATTCGCACACTGCCAGTATCCAAAGGTGCGGACCTTGTTTCTCTAAACCTCCTAAAGTTGTATTGCTCTGGGAAAGGACAGGAACCATAAAAAGCCTTAGCTGGGAGGCAGCTTTTATACTCACGTTCAGGCCTCTAGTAAGCTGTCCCACCAAGCGTAACGAGACCTCCTGCTTAGCCAGGGCTCTTATTTCCATAGGTTGTGCCTGCAGCACTCTTATATTTTATAAGTCATATTAACTCACCTCTTGCACCAGGAGGTTGGGGCAGCGGCACACTGTCTAATAACGGAACATATTTGTTAATACTAATAGACGTTTGTAAAACTACCACATGCCTTTAGCCTTCAAGTCAAAGCACAGGACGCTTGCTAGGGTTGTGAAATGTATGATGTAAAACTGGGGATGTTTTGGTTACAACATATCTCATTTATTTTTACTGTCATCACCCTCCCTGGTATATAATACCTGCTGCATGCAGAGTGAAATATTGCAGATGTTTTCAAAATAATTCTGGGCTGGTGGAGAAACCAAAAGGTCTCTTGTGCATAAGGTCTGGTTATTTTCAATTCAAAACAACTAGGCAACAAAGTTTCTGTGTGCTGGTATTTTAAAAGGCCTGGATTCCTCTGCGCTGACTCATACTTGCACTGCCCACCCAAAATTTTCCCTCTCTGAGAACTTTGAGAGAGACTCCAGCCATTTTAATACCTTCAGGATTCAAGAATGAAGAGTCAAAAGATAAAACTAGTTTTACCTATTCATTAGGTTTTGGTACTTCAGATAATTTGTGCAATGGCTGCAGGGGTTTAATTGAATCACTTTTCCCACCTTGTCTTAATTTTAATTATGCAGCAATCATTTTTACCAACCTGTGCAAAGGAGCCATATGAAAATGTGACACATGACAATATACATTTACCTAAGCTCTAGGACTACTCTGACCTACAGGCAATTAGCTACTGCCTCCAGCACTCAAACGACCAATTAAAGAGTTAACAAAATGCCCTCCAAATCACCTACATGTTCAGGTTTTTGGACTGCCATGAACATTATACTTCAACCGATATAATTTTTGACTGACTGATTTACTAAGTCTGCATCGGCTAAAATTCTAGAGCCGTGCCCGTAAAACCGAAGAATCAGATTTTATGAGGTGCTTTCATTGTCATTAAAGACGATCCCACCTTAGCCCTTTGCCTAACAAGACAGTCTCGCAGCAGTCATTACAAGATGTGATCCCAGCTTGTCATCAGGGAAGAAATGGCTTGCTAGGTCAATGAGGACCGCACTAAGTTCATCTCAAGGATGTAAGACATCCATCTGAACGGCTACTGGCCAAGAACAAAAAACTTCAAGAGCCACAAAGGCTCTTTTTTTTTTTTTTGAAGACGTGGCTCCCAAAGTTTTGCAGGTAGCCAATTTCAGAAATCCAGGGATTACATCGGTAGTCACAAATGGAAGCCTTTACATCTGTTCATGCTTTACAGTGTACTAGTGAGCATTTCACTGCAGACAACAGATCGTTAACAGCCAGAAGTGCACAACAGAAATGACCCCAAGACAGATAATTTCAAAGAAAAAAAATGTATTCAAACGTGCTCTTGCATGGGAATAAGAGAGATCCAGGACACTGCTAATTATACCAAGTGAGGGAGAAGTGAAGGGTGGTAATCTGTCCAGGAAATCCCGAGTTCCAGTCCTGCCTCCAACAATAACTCAAGTTGTGGTTTTGTAATCTCCTTTCCTCCCTTCCTCAGCTGGCAGTGGGGGATAACAATATCCCCTGACATATATTATACATGGTGCCACAAGGACTGACATTCTTTAAGTGCTGTGAAAATGAGTGAATTGTCTGGGTGACCCACTGGGGTCTTACATATTGGGTGTTCTATCATAATTTAGAAAAGTTCCGCCTTCTATAAGCAATGTGGTTTCACGATCTCAGAGGTAGAGGTTGATTTGCAAATCCACCATCACTTTCGTGCAAGAAAAGCATGACGCTACAATGAAAAGTGCTAATCTACAAGATCGGTACAGACCTGAGACTTGGACGCAGATTGTCAGCTAAATTGATGCTGTTTCTCTGAACCCGGTTGACATCATCTGTCCTACAGTCTTAATGCTTGGAAGAAACTTTCCTGGGTTTGAACAGAAAGAGAAGAGTATTACTGGTTTTCTTTCGCTGGCCACAAAGACCCAAATTTGCCCAGATTTACACAGGTCAGTCCTGCTGGTTTTGCAGGGCCCAGCAGATGCTGCTCTCCTGAATCTGAAAGCACACCGAAAAGCCAGCCCAAAAGCCAGCGCAATCTTTTGGATGCCATCAGCAGCTGAAGATAGAGTTAAACAATCCAGAATGGAATTTCTTTTCAACCCTCTGCACTTTCATTACTAAGACAAGGCCCATAGGGCATGTTGGCCAAACAGCTTCACTACACAAACATGCGGTAAGGTGAAGTGAATGGCATCACAGAGATAAATGAATCAGACAGTCCAGTGACTTAAGGCTACTTGTCTTCTTGCCTACCATGTGGGAAACCAATGTCTGGCCATAGGAACCTCAGCTCTCCTGTTTCCCAAGTCAGTGACTGCCAGGAGCATCATGGAGGTGACACTCTTGGCCTTCAAGGGGTTGGGGAGATCAATATTGGCAACATGAAGGACACTTAAAACACCATTTCTTGGACTCTGTCATTATCAGCAGAGGAGACAAGAGGGAAAATAGGTAGTTATAAATGGCCCGGTAGGAAAAAGAAAAGAAAAAAAACAAACAAACAAACAAAAAAACCCCAACCCACAAAACCCCCAATGCCTTATTTTGTTGGCTGTATTTGCTGTACAGCCCAGTGAAAGAGAGTGAAAAAAGCAACTGTTTGTCACCCAGAGCCTCTTTGCTTTAAAAACATGGAGACAAACTTAACAATGAAGAGTCGGGATTCCATAGGGTTGTTTATGTATGACATACATGCAAATGCATATGGTTATGTAGAAGTGTGTCTGTGTGTAATGTAGCATTAACACCAATTCTTACAGCCTTATGAAATGATATATTAAAAAGAAAGAGAGAAAGAAAGGAAAAGCAAGCTAGATTTTTTTTTCTTCTTTTACAAATATGATGCAGTTTACAGAAGCATGGTCCTTTTTTAGAAAGAATTCTAAATGCATCATTCAAATATTGTTTGAGCTGAATACATGATATACATATCATGAATACATATAATCACAGCACAGTCTTTTGTGGAAGTTCTGAAAATAGCATCGGAAAAAGCTGACCATGAGTTTCCATCTAAGGATTTGCATTTGGTTAACATGTGTGAACCAACTGCATTCATCTCATCCTCAATGGGAACTATCCTGCTGCTCCAAACAGCCAAGCTGAAAAGTTTGGCCTGAATGATAGGAATCCATTATGTGGGTCTGATGTCAAGGACAGCATCCACTGCCACCAGATGAAGTTGTGGGAATGAACTGGGGAACCCCATTCAACTGAAAAATCCCTATAGGTTAGGTACCATAATAGCTATTGTATTGGAAACTGGAGTCAAAAGACGAGAAGCCTTGTAGCAAGTTAAGTTTTAAGTTATCTGCTGATTTCCCTACCTTTTTCCACCAGTTCCCCTTTGGCAGGAAAGGTTAGGATTGCTGGGAAGGCTCAAAATTCCTTCTCTTCAGCTCCATTCTTGCAGGTTCTCTCACCTCTCCCATTGCAGAGTACTGAGAGAAAAAAAAAAAAAAACAAAAAAAAAAAAAAAAAGAGGGAAAGGGATCAATCACAGAAAAAAGGGCAATTAGGTGGGTGAGCTTCAAAACCGCTGCAACCGCTCTTCCCTCAGCTGGGTGCGCAGAGCTGCTGGGAAGCATCGCGGTGTAGCGGGAGGGCTGCACCCAGGGTGTCCAGAGGTCAGAGGGGACATCACTGCCCTCTGCAAAACCTGTGGGAACGGGTGAAACTGGAGGATGTGGGAAGGGTGGCAGGGAGGGCTGAGCACTCTAAGTAGCATGTTTCCTAGGAAACCTTCGACAGCAAATATCACATTAGTCCTGCCTTGTGGCCCAGCTCATGTGATGTCAAGAACAATTTCTCACAACTCAGCTCAGAAGGTTAGCAAGACTTGGTGAAATGTTCGCTGATTCTGGTCTGACTTTCCAGCTGGGAATGAAACAACAAACTGAGGGTGTTAGCATTGTTTGAGAGGTTTGTGACAAATTCCTAACCAAACCTTTTATTTTTAAATTTTTTTTTTTTAAACATTATGGTGGATTTCCTTCATAGCCTTACAGGTTTGGGGAGACTAACCCATATGCTATGTTCACTGTTAAGGCACTCCATTCAACAAAAGAGATATTCCAGAAGTGAAAATATAGAGAAAAAATGGAAAGGCAAGCAATCCACAGAAAGTCTTAGAACTGTTAGAACTTAGAACTGTAGAAGCGTTTAGCTCACGCACCGATTAAAAAAGCTCCGTCATAGACTTCTGGCATTACAAAACTTCGCTTACAACTATCCTTTCTAATTTCTGTCAGCTGCAGCCTGAAAATATCCATAGCCTGGCAGATTTAACAAAAGAAGACATAAGCTCTGGCAGCACAACTCAGATATGAGTTGAACCTCAGCCTCCAAGAGGGCTCCAACCAGCTCCTCGGGCTGGGTCTGAGCACGGGGATGCAGCGTTTTGCTTCTCAAGGCTACACAACATTTTGTGGCTGAATACTTGGGGGGCTACATGGTACCACAGACCGCCCCACAATGTACCCGTCGTGCACAGCTTACATTTTTCTTCCCTGAATTCTTGCAAACTGGCCCCACCAGAAGGTGACCACACCGTATTGTAGAGGAAAAGTCCCACTTTGCTGCCATTTCTGCTGGCTTCACATTTGTGACTTCAGTGGAGTTTCTCTGACTTCTAATTGTTTAAGAGAAAAGAGACTAAAACTGAAAAATCTTCCTCTCGTGACACACTTCATCTCATACTTAGTGAAATATAAAGACCTTTTTAATAGAAAGTAATATATTTAAACAAATTAAAAATAGCCCCACTAATTTCTTTTTAATCATAAGATAACTTAGGTGTGTGACCTCTTTATTTCCTTTTGCTGTTTCTCATCTTTAGTGATTTGAGCCCTCACATCTAGTTTTTTTTTTTCTTTTCTTTTTTTTTTTTTTTCTCCTTCCCAGGGAAATGAGAGATGAATACAAAAAGAACAAGGCTGCTTGGGGTACCTGAGAAACACCAGCATAGAAATAGGTCCATTGCTTCCTTTCATCCCATTTTAGATACAGAAGTCCTGATGGATCAGCTTTTCCTTCAGGAAAGCCAGGATTAAAGAGGTCAGGTCAGCAATGTGAGAATGCCTTTAAGAACAGTGTGGGAACACAAGACTTCCTTATTAGCACGTTAATGTACTGAACCTGAAGCTCATTTAAACAAGATGGGGACAGTTGACTTCTTCCCCCCTCAGCCCGAGTCTGCTGCGTCCTTAGAACTGTTTGATCTGCCAAGTGACAAATCTCTGAAGCCGCATGTTACTGGAAATCCCGTGAAAGAGAACAAGCACAACATTAGGATTTACTGACCACTGTAAAGATTCCTCTTAAGATTCAAAAGCAGGGGTTTTACAGGGGGAAAGCATGGCAGCAAAGGCTCCAGCTGAGATTATAGAAGACGAAGATATACCGGACTGTTTAGCAGAAATGTGAGTCCCCTTGACCTGGAAGCGTCTTTGCAGGCAAACAGCCGTCACTCACAGACATGGTGCCCAGCCCACACCGCCAGCCCCTCATTCCATGGCCCTGGCTGACATCCTCCAGCTCGTGATGCACCCCTGCTCTGTACCCAGCTGGCCCGCGCTGTCCTCTCAGCCCCAGCATGTCTGTCCCTAATGTTTCCACCACCTCCTCAAGCCGGAGGCAGCTTTGTGGAGCGCTCGAGGCTGTGAGGAGAGGTGGGGTTCTGGCGGCCCCAGCCCAAGGCACAGCCCAGCCCCTCTGGGGAAGGGACCTTTAGTAAAGAGATTTTTAGAAATAATAATAACAACATTATTATTATTATTAACAACAATAATGGCTTTTCTAATCATTTGGGAAACATTTCTCTACTCTAGCTGTAAAATCAGGCACTCTAATCTTTCCCCTTTGACAAAAACACGCTGCTTTTTTCTCAATTCTCTTTTCAAGCCTAGGCTACCCACCCTCACACACGCATACTGTACATGTGTCGTATCTCTGAGACACGTAAATGTTCTATAGCCTTGACTGTGGGGATGAAAGGGCTGAGCGCACTCACCTGACGCGCCAGCGTCTCCGGAGCAGTCAAAGGGAGAAGGCTCTTCTTACATCAAAGTCATCAGGTGGGGTTGTTTTCTTCATACAGGCCTCCTTTTTTTTTTTTTTTAAGTTAATTATATCCCAGAGCAGTAAACAGGTCTTGTAACACTTACAGTGATTACTTCTCCTACATTAAGGACCTGAATAAATGAAGATTTAAACTCCGGTAATGCATAAATAGCCATACTGCATTTACCTGCAACTCCAGGATACACACGCCCTCCCCTCTTTCTTCTCAACTCCCTACAACAAAAACTAATTCCTCATCCACGGGAGATGCAGACGAAACCTTTAGGGTCCCTACCAGCATGTTTTCACCTGCTGAAGGACTGGGATGAAAACACAAAGAGCCAGATTAATACCAATGCAGACCTAAATAACATCTCAGTTTCTTATAGATTAAAGATTCGGAAAGAAACATCTGTTCTTATTGTGAGGAAGGATCTATAACTCACTCTTAGCCTTTCATCACTAGGAGGAAATATACTGTGACTTATGCCAATCCATTATCTGTTCTTATTTTCCACCGTATGTGTATTTATCTCTGTGGCTCACTCCATCAATCCAGACACCCACGATCACCCAAGCACAAAGTTCACGTGGGGCCCAAGCCAGCCCTCCCATTTGGGTGGGAGTCTCTGCTCTTCCCTGACCCACACGAATAAGAAGAGCGCAGCTTGGTTTTGTACTCTAAACTACATTTTTCCCTGCCCACAGCTGAAATCCCATCCTCACGCAATGTCATTTTGTTGTGATGGGACGCTGTGTGGTTAAAATGCGCACAGCATCGGTCTCAACACTGTAAATCTCAACAGGAGGGGCTGGAGCCGAGCTTTCCCCCAAGTCCATACACATCCCAGCCTGGAGTTCTAGATCAGGCATATTTTGAATTCCAGCTTGTTAAAGTTACTGGCTTATGCACCCGTCTCCTGTCCAGCTCCCAGAGAGGATCTAGGGCCACTTCCAGCCCTTGCCTCAATGGTTTCCAACCTAGTATCAGGATTAAGATTCACAGGTACATTTCTCGCTTCCCAATCCCCGAGGGCAGTAATCCTATCACTCCGCATTTCTTCTGCGGCGACCGCACCTCTTTCCCAGAAGCGCCAATATCCCTCTTGTATACATATGCACGCCTGGTGAAACCCGAATCGGTAGTATTTTGCAGTAAGATCAAATTTCAGCATCGATAGTCATTCATTCACTCGTTCATTCATGGAAAAAGATACACAGACTTCATCCTGCCCAAGTACGAAAGCTATTTTTTTTCCGAGGCGTATCGCATGCCGCAGCCAGCAACTGCCTGTCCTGTTTGGGACATGTGTCCTGTGTAGATTCCCCTATTACATCAGCTCAGACATCAGCTTGCAAGAAAGCTTCCAAGTGGGAAAGCATATGATTTTCACTTTGGCACTGCAATAGTACTACTAATAAAAAGAGTAAGCATTTTCTGCTCTAGCCTGGAAAGAGTTTGCCAAAAGTCAGGGTTTCATATAAAAATAGCTGCATGTCCACATCGGTTAGTTACTCTCAGAAACTTAAAAAAAAATATATATATTTTTTGATAGCTTTACCCTACACTGCCCAGCCACATTAAGCCACAGTAAACTACGTTCTTATGGTTGTCATAACATTTCGCTCTGTGTTGCTTGTGACGCGAACAATCTATTAAGATATATAAGGTGCAAAATGCTGCTTTTATGTCTCCGAGTTCCTGCAATCTGCTGTAACAACCCAGCGCAATTACTGCCGGAGTGGTGCAGGAGCGACTCCCTGCCACTGCCGCAGCCGACCAGAGGGTCCGGACCAGCGACTCCGGGCAGGCTCGGCCACAGCCACCGGGGCCGCGGAGACCAGCCTTCTTCCCGCTGCACTCCCCCTCCTCCTCCCCCATCCCAGCCTGTCATCAATCTTACTAAAATGACAGCAGACAGATGTTAGCCTTTGCAAAGATCAAATGAAATCTATGGCTTTAGGGCTGTTCACCAAGGAGCGGAGTAGTCTACACCAGACACGGGCACCAGCAGTCACCTCCTCTGCATCAACCCGCCTCGAATCAGTTTGGCAGCCATCACAGTCATCTCTCCACAGGCAACCCAAGTCCTGAAATAGATTTTGACAAACTTTAATGTTTTAGCCTCTCCACAGAGTTGGTTGGGGTTTTTTTTATAGTATGATTGCTCATTCCAAACTTTTTTGGTCAGGAGTTTTGAGTGCATTTGGGGCGATGTTGGGAGGGGGCTTGTGTTTGCAGCCACGCTGAGAAGCAGCTCAGGAGTGCACAGGAGCAGGGATTCATTTGGGTTTAGTACACTTGCCCCTTACACATTTGATAACCTGAATGCTGCTAACAAAGGGGAGGGGAGGGAAAAAAAAAAAAAAGAAGACGAAGAAGAAGAAAAAAAAAGATTACTCCATGGCATAAATATGCTGTATGTGCCCTTGTCTCATGCAATTTCTTTACATCGATGTGCAGGAATATTTATCCCCAGTAGAAATGTTTAACTAATCTGGTAAATGTCAAGCCATATGGTGTACATTGTAAGGATTTCATCAGGCCTTTTTAACTCTTTGTGAAAGTCTCTCCCTCTCCTTCTCTATGCTTCCCCCCTCCTTTTCTTTTTTCTTTTTTTTTTTCCTCTGTTGCTGCCCCGCCAGAGCCTATGAGGAAGCAGATAGTGTGCGTAGTGTTATTAACGTTAGTTAGATCAGGGATGTGATGTTCACGGTTTACAATAACAAGCAATATTTGCCAGAAGTGCAACTCATGAGGCACCTTTACGCTGGGCGAAGAGATGCGCTGAATGTAATTTTTATCAGCAGTGACCTGCAGAAGAAGATCACTAATACTTTTCTTGAAAACAAACTGTCCACCTCAACAATGCACAAAATTCCCAGGGGCTACCTCATCTCTTATCGCTTCCTTTGAATAATCAAGTCTTTACAACAAATAAACTGCAGTTCTTCAGCACTTTCAACTAAAGGAAATGTTTCTGTACTGTAACTATGTAGTGTATCTCGCAGAAAGATAGAGTGCAATTTACAATAAGCAATATCAAAAAAGAATAAACCGTTATGCTCGTGCCAATCCTTATTCATGGTTTTATAACAAGACATATCTGTTTTCTTCCTATAAATCTTGACTCTATTTTTAGAGTTTGCAAATAATGACTCCAGTCTTTGGCTGCCTGCCACTTCTGTGAAAAACTAGAATAGCCACAAGTGCAAGACAACAATATTTAAACAAAAAAAAAAAAAAAAAGAAGGAAAAAAAAAAAAAAAGAGGGATCTTCTTGAACTCTGGGTATTCCCTACCAGGACAGACTCGTTCAAGATAGTGAGAAAGTGATGCAAATGGGCAGAATGGGTTAGAGAGAGCAGGAGCAGGCTGGAAATTTAGCTGAAATTCTGCACCTATTTCAGAAACCTTTTACCTAAACCAAATTGCAATGGCCCCTACGTATGTGGGCCCTGCGCTGCATCGCCGGCAGGCGCTTGCACGGAGCAAGCCATGCGCAAGCCTGGACTTCTCCGCTGGGCACCGCTGCCTGTTCATCTTAGGGGCCACCGAACCTGCTTTTAGTGTCTGTGGATGGAGAGAGCCTCTGAGGGCAAAGGATCATAGGGCATTTCTTGCTATAGTACAGCCCAGGAATAAAAAATCCCGACAGGAGAAACTACCACCTTCAGCCATAGCCTGCGGACATTTTCGAGCGGTGGAAGGCTGGGGAGGGGGAGCTGCA
This sequence comes from Vanellus vanellus, assembly GCF_965231255.1. Classification (NCBI taxonomy): domain Eukaryota; kingdom Metazoa; phylum Chordata; class Aves; order Charadriiformes; family Charadriidae; genus Vanellus; species Vanellus vanellus. Next base: position 4,637,398 of record NC_138907.1, read on the forward strand.
GGTCAAGGAAAGGATAAGATCTGGGTGGCTGGGAACGGGGAAGGAGAAAGAGGAATGTAGTGAAGGAGGTAGAGAAGGAAAAGCAGGGAAATGACAGCATTCAGATAAATTTAGCTCTGAATCCAAACTTTGGGGGGAGGGGAGGCATTTCCTGCGCCAAACCTCTGAACTTGCTGAGATTCTCCCATATCGCAAGTGATTTACCTGTAAAGAGAACTGAAAAGTGGGGAAAAAAGAGGGAGAAAATTGAAATAAACAATTCTCTGCTGTTTAAACAATCTTTCCATCCTACTCCCCCAGGGTCAAATGTTCAGGCACAAGGACACAAACAAAAAAAAAAAAAAAAAAAAAAGAAGAAAGGAAAATCGCTTTAAAAAGAGGATCTTTACACAAATGCATTAGCCCCAGTTTTCATCAATTAACAACAGTATATCAACTGTTAACACGAAGTGCCTTCCCCACATACCAGCCAGTTCCCTAACTCCAAAACATTTATTGGTACATCATATTTAACATTTCATCATTATTAAGGACATTGGCGAGTAGTAGTACGACAGCTACCAGTGTAGTTATCTGAGCTTTTTTTATGTGCAAGCATTTTGGATAAAAAAGAGAAAGGCAAGGCTAAGTTGTAAACACATCCAAAAAAAGACGACGACGACAACAAGCATTAATAATTAATCAGAAGCGCTAGTTCAAGACTTTTACTGTGAAAGCTGTGAGATGAATGTGTCTATTAGCCACGAATATATATATATATATATATTTAAAATTTCTCACACTAATGTGTTTCTAATAACAGTATTATCTGGCTGTATAGACAGCTTACGCCTGAGCAGCCTCTCAATATTCAGGAAGTTGTTGACAAAGACTTCTGCAATAGCCTGTGTGATTTTGTGTTATTTCCTTTAATTGAACCAATAAGACCTGCACTTCTGCACTCCTGACCTTTGCTCAGAAGGCTAATTTGAGATTAAGGTAGTCTGAAAGTAAGAAATAGGGAGTGTACATTTAAAGCACAGAAATATTTCTATAGTAACAGAAGATTAAGATCAATTTCAGTACTCGGATCCTTTCAGCCCCAAACCACTCTGCACTTAAAGGGATCTTTGGTGAGACAATACGGTATCTTAATTTCAGAAAAGTTAAATTCACTTAGCTTTTTTGTCTTTGTGCTGAGTGTTTTAGGGCTTGTAATAAAGATGATACCCATGACTTTCAGTCCTTGGTGTCTTCACAGTCACCCAGCAGGACATTCAGAAGTCCCTTAGGAAAACTTACACGAGAGCATAAAGTATGTCATGCCAGACAAATTATTCTTTATTTTTGATTCTTATATTATTGCGGTGTAGTACTGAAGGTTGCAATACTTAAGCCATGTGTAGTAGCCAGGGAATGAACGAGACAGGCTCCTCAGTGGGAGAAAGATCCCAAGCGACTGGGGAAAAGATAGGAGAACAAATGTTTTGATTGCAGCTGTGAACATTATGCCAATATAGTAGGCTCATCCTGCTGCATGAGTCTGTGCCAAAATACAGAGGAATGACTAAGGCCCAAATGAAATAATGGGACCAAGCCGTTGGGGGAGTGTGTATATTTTGAACACGTGTGGATTTACTCCACGTGTTCTTAGGCACAGTGATAAGCAAATAGAGAAGCTCCACGAGGGGCTGACCACGACCCAGGATCCAGTGCCTACTCCTACTTCTGCTCTCGCCTCTACAGGTCTGTGCCTGCAGAGGTGCCTGGGTGTGCTGTGCCTTCAGCCTCACCAGGCTACACGTGAGCCAGCCTCGATTTAAAAGAAAACCTAGAAAAGCTGATACGGAGTTTTCTCCTCAGGCTTCCCTTTCCCCATGCACTCCGTAAGGCTCCAGCTTACATTTTCTCATGCAGGGCTGAAGGTGCAGAGATGCGCTTTTCACTGGGAACAAGAGGCAGAAACGAGCTGCTGTGATGAATCTGTACCCCCTACCACGTCGAGAGGGGACAGGATGAAAAGAAGGAGCTGGAGACCAGTTAACTTAACTGCACTGCCCTTCTGCAGTGCTGTATACTGAAAACTCAAATTCAGAGCCAGAATAATGTTTCCCTCAGCTGCAATGTTCGAACAGGGCTGATCGTGCTGTCCTATACAAGGACATTCACGAAGTCAGGAGGAGTACTTCAAGCAGCGTGGCTACAGGTAAAAGACCCAACAGTTGCTGCAGCAACGTGGATTTAAAGGCTGTTCCCTCTATTTACACATGTAGATATTGTAATGCTGCTATGCAAACAGTCCTTTGTGGACTTTTGCTTGTGGATTTTATTATAACACGTTCCCGACTATGAATGGCACCTTTCCTCTGCAATTATCTGCTGTTGTGCCCTTTGTGCTTTACCTTCTGACTCTTCTGGTTTTGTAACTTTTCTTGCTGGCAGGATTTAAAAAGTAGGAAATGAACTTTCCCTTCTCTTCTTTAAGTGATGCTCACGGCATGTGAGCTGCAGTTGCATTGTATTCCCTGAACTTTGCAGCCACTGGAAACACGAACAGTATGTCAACTTGTTCCTGTCTTTGCAAGAGAATTCAAGGTCAAGCTGACCAGTGAACTCTCGTATTTAAGCAGAGTAAGTCAATGCTCATCTACAGCACCGAAACTGCCTCTAGGAAACCTGTTAACCCTGTGCTGGGCCTCCAGACAGCGCGGGCCATGTCATGGCTTTTTAAGCAGTTTTCTGCTGCTGTCAATAAGAGCTGGACACACTGCATATGTCTACCAGGCCTAAACAAGTGTCCCTTCTTTGGATGTGCGCTGTGCACGGGAGGCCCTCAAGGGGTTAATACATGCCGTTCCTGAGTTCAGTGAAGGGACAGGGAGAGCCGAACAGCGGGAATTTCAGGATGTTAATAGCCTCTTCTCTTCCGATTGGCCCAGAACGAATGCAGGGTACAGTAAATTGTCCTTGTCAGCTTAGCTCACATGATGATATGCTTTATTTCTAGACATGCCTTGAATCTGTCCCTTGAATTTATGTTCAGAAAATAAACACTTCCAGACGGCAATAAAGCATTCAGTTGTAGCTGGCTGTTGCACAGTCTCAAGCCAACCAAAGCCATTTGCTTTAGAGTTTCTAGAGCTTGCAAAGCTTCGGCTCTGTGTTTGTGCTTCCTTCAGTTCCTCCTCACTTTAGCAAGTGCCCCCCTTCCCCCCCCCCCCCCCCCCCCCGACCTGAGGGGATGTCCCAACTTACATAGGAAAGCTCCAGAGAGTTTCACTTGGTTTCCACGCGGGCACCATCCCGAAAGATGACATCAGGCCACCTTGTGCGCGCAGACCGACCCTCCTGTCTTTTATAGCAGGCAACGCTGAGAGACAAGAAAAGAAATAATTTAATGGCAGCAAGTTGCAAAATAAAGATATCAATGATTCAGGATATGAATTTCCTACCATAAAAAAGTAAATTAAACAGCTGTTACATTTTTGTCTGATGTGGCTAAGGAAACAACTGGTGGCTGGCTGATTTACTGATTAGGAAGGTTGTATGCAATAATCTCCAGGTGTTACTGATAAATGCCCAAATAGAGTTGCAGTGTTTGTTTGCAACCAGTAATTTTACGGCTACCCTTTCTCTCTTCAGTTCCCCTCAATAACACCAGTTTATAACTGCATAGTTACAGTATAGGGGAGTTTGGCAAAAATCAATGGTAAATGCGCATAGGAGACAATAAAAGAGCAATACAAATAGAAAAAGCCTCGTTACAGCTTTAGTTTATTAGAGGCGTATGGATATCAAAATGCTTTCTTCTAACCCAAAGGCACTAGAAGTAGAAATACAGAGTTATATCCACCATGTCTAGGGCTGGGCAGCCAGCACCCAAATATTATACCTGGAACACGCCCGAAGAGCCCCGTGCATAGGTGGTTTTCGTTTTTCTCCCGTTTGACATAACATAAAATTTCTCCTCAACTCCATTCCTACTCAAAAAAGTACCCACACAGGAACCCACATGGGTCCAGAAGCGGCTTTTCCGTGATCTGAATGTGTCTGATAGCAAAATCATTTGATAAGAAGTCTGGAGAACAGCAGGGGTACCATTCTTTTCTAGATTATAAACTCATTAGGACATAAAGATGCAAAAATAGGAATACACCAGGTATCAGGGGGAGCCGGAGTAAATTCCCACAGATTGCTTGTTGGTGAGAACAACTGCCTGCTACAGTGCCAAACTGGCCAAAAAAAGGGGGTCACCACAGAGGTGGTGGATCTCCCATCCCACAAGTGGGGAACTGGATCCTGGGGGGACAGCCAACAGGCCTAACGTGGGGGACATTCACTGGGCCAGTTTCTAGGAAAGACACACAGTTAGAAAGCAGCCAAACAGGGGAGGTGAATTCCTGCTGGACCATTTCTTCCCTTTTTGCCTCCAGCACCAGGCAAGACGCCTCCCATGCAGAAAGGATGCAGAAAGCGAAACGTTCTCATGGCTGGTTCAGCAAGGCTGTTCAAAAGCTTTTACAATTTCATAGGAAGCCAAAGGGCAATTATGCTTAACACCACCACCACCACCACCCCCCCCCGCCTTCCTTTCCTCTGGCTCTCTTGCTTGCTTCTGTTTCTCATTCGCTCTCATTCCCATCCTTTCTTTCCTCTTCTCTTCCCTTGATCCCATTCAGGGACTCCAAAGGACTAATTCAGCACAGCACTGGCAGAGATAAGTTAAAACAATGAGCAGATTTGCAATTGGGGAGAGTTTTAAGGATTGGGAATTGCGCATGTTTTACAGTCATCTCTGCCGGGCGATGGGGACTTTATCTTCGGTAGGTAGAGCTCCTTCCTTAGCTGCCACGGCCCCACCCTCATTCATCAAGTGAAATTCCACATTCACACTAAAGTGCTGCCATATTTCAAACATACCCCATTGAAAAAAAAAAAAAAAAAAGTGTAAAACGTACGTTGTACTTTGGCCAGGGCTCATTATCAATGGTGTACATGCCTTTAAAATCCTTTGTTAATGAGGTATCCTTATTACCATAATCAAACACGCTTAGAAACTTGTCACAGATAAGCAAAATTCTTTACATTCTTTGCTCTGCACTTTCTTTTGGCATCTCTTCCCCATCCCCCTCAGTGACTGCTTAGTTTCTGAAGGTTAGGGACCGGCAGTGCTGGAAATTAAAGTCCTCTGTTTACCCACACAAGGGAAGAAACAGTCAAAGCTTCCTTACTTTGCTGCAGAGATGACCTGAACGGTGACCTGAGGAGACCACCCTCCTGAGAGAGGAGAGGTCACCGAGCCTCCACGCAGGATCTGCTCAGGGCATCCTCTGCAGAGAGAGCAAGGGAGAGATTGCAAATCATCCAAACTGTGCCAAATTATGTGTGAAGGTTTTGTAATGCAGACTACTGTCCACCAGGGATTAAATTAAGAACATCAAACCCAACACAGAAAAGATTTAATTTTATACTTAAATTCGACTTGCAGTGTTTTATTTAATGCATTTTATCAACCCCCATGCCCCAAAACATCTCGCCACCAGAAAATACTTAAATAAATTGGGCAATTTGTGCAGAGGGCCATACAAATTTAGCATGAAAGACTTTTGCTTTTAATTTGTTCATACAGAACATGGACTCGGGCAGCCACTCAGGCTGCCATTCCCATCCGTTCCAGAAACCACCTCTTCTCCCTGTGTTTACAGAGTACCTGTCTAAATAGCACAAAAACTTGATTTAAATGTGAGTGGTCTGACATGAATCAAGTGATTGATAATTAGAGCAAAGTTAGAAATATACTCAGCTCAGACAGGGGAGTTTGCACATCACTACGTGTCAGCATCTGCCGCTCCTTATCCCGAGACCGGACCGTTTCATCTGAAATTACAAGCCACAACAGCATTTTTCATAAATCTGACTTCTTGTTACATAAATATACATCTTATTACTTAGGGTTTTTCAACCTATGAAAAAAGTTTCTGCTTTAATGTAGCCTTTAACATACAGATTTTCTCAATTTTAGATTTGAGAAGTTTTCTGAGACATTATTTTTAAAAAGAGACAACCCGCAAGGGTAGGAAAAAAAGACTAAAATCTCTCAGGGAAGGGTATGAGAACTGCACATTTTTAAGTACATGCCGTTTGCCTGGTACTCTTTGATGGCTACATCAGGCTATGATGATATATCAACCACATTCTTAGGGCTCAGTTAACCCTTATGCAACTGGGAAGGACACTGAGCTGCACTGTGGGAAGCATACTTAGTCGGAAACAGTATTTATTGACTTTTTTGAAGTGTGGCAACAGAGGCCAAGGTTGTAGGATCCTGTCCTCATGTTGTCTGGTTGGCTTTCAGACCTGAAGCTTCCTAAGTCCTTTTGCTTTGGTGATGTTATCAGGAGCTTTTCAACTGCCGCTAGAGCTGGTGTGGAAGGAAAGGGAGAGTTCCTTCCCCTAGGCAGCAGGCACCACAATTAAGACTACGTAGGAATTGTGAATGCCCAACAGCCCATTTCCAACAGCAGCTCTCTCGGAAACCATCCTTTTCCAACCTGAGAACGGCAGGGAAATACTGGATATATCTTCTGGTTACTTGTGAGAGTAGTTTATTACAACTACCTTACAGCTGGGAAACTGAGGCATAAGGATTTGATTATTTGCTTATGATCACACTCAGAACCTGAAGCAAGCCAAGCTATGAGTCCCGAGGACCACTCCAGCTCCTGTACTGCAGAACCACACTGACTTCTCTGCAGTTCCTTCCTCTGAGGAAAAAACCAAAACTCCAAAAACCCACTAGAATAAAACAAAACAAAATCCGGGGCCGGTAGATAGAAGGACAGTGCAGAGTAGAAAGCTGAGGAAAATTCATGCTTTTAAATATACAAAAATTTGATTACTAAACTGACCAGAATGCTCTTAATTGGAACCTAAGTGTGTAAAATAAACAGAATATATTAAGAGGATAGAATATTGCCCACGTACATATAAATATATATAGTTTATATTAAACAATAACATTCCAATTCTCCAACTAGTAGGATTCGGTCAAATTTATTCACCAAATATGGGTACTCATTAGCACTCTCACTTCGGTGGCTGAGTATCGATAAATGTGTGAAGAACAGCCCCTGAAAACATACGTGTTACTTTAGAAAGTGAAACAACAACTTCTACAACATGGTATTATGTCATTAAAACTCTTGATACTCATATCATCCTCTGTATTGATTGACTATGACTGCTCATGACCTTGTAAGACAGTAAAATCCTATAATTTTAGACGGCGGGGGACCCAATCCTGTTCTGGCGCTCTGATCCAAAGCACGGTTTGAGATAGGCTTTTGCCTGAACAGCCAAAACGCTCACACAGGCTACGCGGACTGGGCCTTATAATGTGACATAGAACTTAGCTGCAATACTGCCTACTGAAAAGTCAGCATTTGCTAGGAGTTACCACACAATTATAGGGATGACTGTAGTATCTCCGAAATTACAGGGATGACTGTAGCATTTCCGACAAGACAGTGCGGGAACTGCAGGTTAATGGTATCTTTTAATGGTGATGGCTGTAATATAGGTTAATGGGATCATCTTTTCTTTTCCCTGGGAGAATTCATGAATTCTCCCATTCATTGACATCATTTTTAGTAGCAAATGAAGGATTTGATTCAGACCTGAAGATGTTTTCACCAGGAGGTTTGTTTTTAGTGAAGAACCCATTCAACTAACTGAAACCAAAACCAGTACGATTTCTTGGAGGAGTGGTGGGGAAGGCTCAATGCACACACTGACACCAGTTTGCCCCGGCATGTTTGGTGCCGCCTCTGTTTTGGAGAGTCCATCTCTTGGGCTCATGCCACATTGTGCCCTGACTGAACACCTGGTGGCAAACACTGACACAGCCCACGAAGCTGAGCCAAAATCCTTTATACGCTGAAATCCATCGTGTGGGACATCAGGGGTTTTGTAAAGTATTTTTGGCTTATGGGTGAAGTTTATCACTAATCTGGAGGCAGATCTTCCCAGCTACGTCCCTGTCCCTGCTTATCCCTGTGCTGCCCGCTCCATCCTGCCCTTCAAGCCTTACTGGCGAGGATGCTGGAGGGCACTGGCTGTTTGTCCGTACGAAAACCAAACTTTGCTGAGTTATCAGAACAAGGCATGCCTCGCTGTCAGCTTATCAGCCAGAGGAGAGGAAAAAAAAAAAAACCAAACCAAAAAGAGTGGAAGAACACACAGCTCTCCTTTCATTTCTTATGCGCCGCTAAAGCCCTAGCTGGGCAGCTGAAAAGGGAGGGGGACTGATGGTTTTGCAGTGGTGAAGCATCGCCCCCCCTCCTAGCGTAGCCCCCAGCGCTGCTTTCCAGGCAGTTTGGCTGGACACTGATGAGCGGTCCAGCTGGCATCCCACACTGAGGCAGAAACAACCCTTCCAAGGGGATGCCGTCTGCCCTTTCTCCTTTTCTCCTCCTCCCCTTGCTCGCTTTCTTTTTCTCCCCGCCGTAACCTGCAGCCTGGCCAGAGCGCCGCAGCTCCAGCGCCAAGGACTGTGGCCGGTGGTCTGCCCTTCTGGCAGCCCCGGCGGTGAGTGAGGCTTTGGCGGTGTGTTAATTGCCCGTCGGCCGCTCGGCTGCCCGCCAGCCCCATCTCCCATTTACTGATTGCCGACGTGACCCGCGTGAGCGAGCAAGCGCGCCGGGTCAGGGCTCGCGAGGGCCAAGTTCAAGGGCACAGGCTGGTACAGACGTATAAACAAGGGAATGGTATGTAAGCAATAAAGACATAAAGGTTAGGATCAGGGCTAGCAGTACAATAAACAGCTGTGATAACCCGGTTTGTTTATAGATAAAGAATTTACTGTAAAATCCGCAACGCGCAAGATACATTTGTTAACGCTTTAAGGGACGCATATTTTTAGACTCTCTTCTAATTTTTGTTCCGTGTCCTGAGAAACTGCCTCCAGACATCCTTTTTTTTTTTTTTTCTACTTTCTTTTAAATCGCGCCTAGTAAACGCACGCTTATCACATTAGTTAGAAATCTTTCCCTTCTAAAATCCCTCCAAACAAGCCAACACTGTTCCACGGGAGTTGAAAACCGCTGCTACAACAAATCCAGAAAGGCAGATAGCCCGGTCCTTAATACTTACAGCTTCCTATTAAAACACCCATGTTTCAAGCAAGGAACATCCCTTTACGTCCCATTTTTCCTAATTTAGTTTTAATAAAAGTAAGTAGAGTAAGTACAATTTCATTAGGGCTCGTGTAAATTTTGCACAGTGTATGTTTTGCCAACTTTACTTTTCAAAGATATTTCAGAGTGTAGCCAAGCGTTTTGTGAAATTACCACAGTGCTTCTTAACTGTCCTGTGAGGCTCCCATCAGAAGTACAATATATTGTACTGTAACTATTGATCCAAATGGCTACATTTCTAAAGCAGAAAATGATTGTGTAGTGAAAGCAGTGCAGAGGTGCAGTAAAATGCCCTCAAGTATATAAAGACATAAAGATTAAAGTCACCCTGCAGATTCTCTTTAACTCCTCCAAATCCACTGCGTAACGTGTTCTTTTAGGATAAATCAAAAACTTTGTACAAATTAACGTGACAGGTGCCAGTGTTCATAAATAAGATTGCTCCTCACCATCAGGAGGCTCGAAGAAAGTTTACTTTGCTTTAAATACATGCAAAAGCTGTTAATTAAATTCCCAGATGTCAAAAGAACATCTGAATATCTAGAAGGCAAAATAACACCCCAAAATTTGTCAGCCAGAACACGTATTCAGGATAAGAAATTGAGACTTCAGTACACAGGATGCCCTAGAGTGTTAATACCAACAATTTTCAGTTCTGTGGTTAGTCTTCAATAAAGTCGAGATGAACTTAGAAAGAAAATACATAGGTGGAGTCTGTCTTAGCCTCTTTCTCCTCCATAGCACCAAAGTCCCTTCTGTAAACTTTAGAATACACTTTTTAACGGCGTAGCGGTTGTTAGTAGCACGTGTGTTACATATGACTTGTAAAAAGCATTTGACTGCAGGATGAGCGTACTTGCCCTTGCATCGCTTTCACATTCATTCTTGGGATACTTTTTGGTACCGGCTGTCTTCAGCACCTTTAGCCTTCTGCTAACGACACCAAAAAGTGGGATATGTGTTGGAGGTGGCAGGCAGGGCTCCTAACACACTCGAACAGCACAATCAAGCTCTGCCCGTGAGCAGCGCTCTTCAGCTCCTCTTTAGCCTAATTAATAAATAACGATAGCATACCAATAAACTATGTAATTTAATGGCTGTTCTGAGCCAGATTCTTCTTTGGCCTGTTTCTACTTCCACTGTACTCAGCGGATAAACACTCAAGGTGAAATATTTCCCCCAGTCAAGCCAATGGTCAAATTCTCCAGGATTATAAGGGAATTGGTAGATCCTAAACAGATTAATCATTGAAGAGGAAAATCTTTCAGTCCCTGGCTCCCGGCTGCTCCTGTACACAAATACGGTATTTTGTGTCTGTGTGTACTTCAGGAGCTCTGTCGCTGAAATAATCAGTTGATCAAAACATCCTTATAAGTCAAATTCTGGCCCTCTCTAGCTCTGGTCAAAAGACAGATGGATGAAAAGGCATTGCTAATGCAAACCCCTATCACGCCCGGGGCCTTTCCCCTACACAATTATCCTGCCTGGATTATTCCTCCAGGACTGTGACTGATTTACACACTACAGGAGTGTATCTCATCTGGGAAACAAGCACAGCTTTTTAATTATTCTCTGGACCACAGTACCACCTGCAGGGTTTCAGCTGGAGCTGCTGTGCTCGGTGCTGCACATTGCAGGACAGGATGGTGCCTCCCCAAATTGCTTCCTGTCTACCTCACAAGTTGGGCAGAGAGAGGCAACACAAAGCAACAGTAAAATGGATGCACTTCAAATAATAAGTAGTTGTGGAGAATGGAGTTAAATCTATTTGGCAGCCAGTCACATGTGCCGCTCCCCAGGGCTCAGTGCTGGGGTCTGTTCTGTTCCATATCTTTATCAATGATCTGGATGAGAGGATCAAGTGCGCGCTCAGTAAGTTTGCAGACAACACCAAGTTGGGCGGGAGTGTTGATCTGCTTGAGGGTAGGAAGGCTCTACAGAGGGATCTGGACAGGCTGGATTGAGGGGCCGAGGCCAACGGTATGAGGTTCAACAAGGCCAAGTGCTGGGAAGAGTGGCTGGAAAGCTGCTTGGTGGAAAAGGAACCTGGGGGTATTGGTCAAGGGCCAGCTGAGTACGAGCCAGCAGTGTGCCCAGGCGGCCAAGTAAGCCAACAGAATCCTGGCCTGATTGCGTGGTGCGCAGGACTAGGAAAGTGATTGTCCCCCTGTACTCAGCACTGGTAAGGCCACACCTCGAGTACTGTGTTCGGTTTTAGGCCCATCACTACAAGAAAGACATTGAGATTCTGGAGTGTGCCCAGAGAAGGGCAATGAAGCTGGTGAGGGGTCTGGAGCACAAGTCTTATGAGTAGCGGCTGAGAGAACTGGGGTTGTTTAGCCTGGAGAAAAGGAGGCTGAGGGGAGACCTTATCGCTCTCTACAACTACCCGAAAGGAGTTTGTAGTGAGGTTGGGATTGGTCTCTTCTCCCAAGTAACAGGCAATAGGACAAAAGGAAAAGGCCTTAAGTTATGACAGGGGAAGTTTAGGATCTATTAGGAAAAATTCCTTCACTTAAAGGGTTATCAAACGTTGGAACAGACTGCTGAGGGAATTGGTTGAAGCACCATCCCTGGATGTATTTAAAAGAGGGGTAGACGTCATGCTTCGGGACATGGTTTATTGGTGGTTTTGGCAGTGGTTGGTTAATGGTTGGACTCGATGATCTTAAAGGTTCTTTCTAACCTAGACAGCTCTATGTCATAGGACCCTACCTGTCTTGCCATCTTCAAGGGCTTGGAGGAGTCGCTGCCCAAAAGGAGTTTGAAGGAGGAGGCTTGGCGTGGGTGCTGTGGGAGCTGTACAGTAAAAGCCTGACAGTGCTGGCCAAAATTATTTCCTGAAAGCATAAAGAAAAGGACAGCATTTTAGGAAGGGCTCTGAAAAGGAGGACAAGGCTTTTATGCGAAGTGTGATAGGAAGGAGGCAGCGGACAAAGGAGACAGGAGACATCACAGAAGCTGTGGCAGATGCAGCCTCTCCCAGAGCTGGGCTGGAAAGGGGGGTACCCCACCGCCTGCCGGGGTGGGAGGAAACGGGGCAATGCGAAAGCATGGTGTGGGCCATCTGCCTCCAAACACCCTGAACATACAAAAAACATCCATTCCAGGTCCAACAAGTAGCAGTAACAAGGAATTAGTTTGCAACAAGCTTAGTCCCTACACCTGCATTTTCACTACCATCAAGGAAAAAAAAAAACAAAAAACAAAAAAAAAACCACTGCAAGGTTAACGATAAGTCATTTCCAAAGAGCCGAGCCACTACTGATGCATCTGATTTGTGGAGAAAACTGTTTGAAGTGGGGTAGCATGCCCGTGTCCTTCCCACCTGCGCCACCCACGCCCCGGCATCTCTGGACTGAGTGGGGACAAGCACAGAGGATGCAGATATGTTGGACAAGATGCCTCCAGGTCCACGCCACAGCAGCTGCTTTCATCCTGCACATCTATCTGAGAAAGACACTGCTGGAGGGGACCCTTGCTGGCCACAGGAGGCGTCATTAGAGCCACGAGCTGGCCTTCAAACTACCGGTTTTGCACTTGGAAGAAATGAAGAACTGTAAGAAGGAAGAACAAGAACAAATAAATACCCAGTTCTGGTCGGCCTAGACAGGTAACGTATGGAGGGGTCACACGTGTGTTGGGGGGTTGCAATGCATTTCCTTTTTGAAATTGGCGGTCCCAGCTACTACGTGACAATTATCTGCGAATTCAGATTTACGAGATTCCTCGCCCAGCCAATAAAACCAGGAGAGAAATATAGAGATGTCCATAAATGACATATTTTCATGCTTTGTGCAACCTGTCCCTGCAAAGCGCTTTTGAGCAGCTAAGCAATTTACATCTAATAGCAAAGTGTTTTTTAATCAGTCAGATCAATTTGTGAAGAATTGGTACATTAGGTATAGCCATATAGCAGAGATCCTTATAGCAAAGGTTTAGAAGTAATTGCTCCCTGACCCACTGAACACTGTATTACTATAGAAGTTTGTATTCTATTAAGAGTTAATAAGTGACCAAAATCTAGACTAATACACTGTCAGGGTTCATTATCATTACAGGTTCTTGCTATTTTTCCAGTGTCTTTTGCTCTGCCCTTCTTGCTACATATGGAAAACCTATATCAAGATGGTTGTCATGGCAATGAAAAGATTTGCATGTGTCTTATCTATCTATTTAAATACCTTCTTATGGTTTATAACTACCATAATACATCCCTCCAGCCCTGCTCATCGCTAATTTAGAGCTAGCCCAGTGTGTCTGAGGTCAGCGGTACCATCGAAAGCATGTTGTCTAGACAACTCTGAAGCTACTGTCCATGGGTTAATTGTTTTAAGCAAATAAAAAAGTACAATGGTGACGTGCTCATCCATGACCGGCGCAATCTGCTTGTGCCGGGGCCGGACCGAGTCCGTAATCACGTGCCTGGCAAGAGCATTTTCTGCTGCATCCATCAGCCAGGGCCGCATTGGTTCGATGGTCTTTTTTGATGCTGGTCAGGCCTGAAGCTGGTTTGAGATGAGGCTGATGCTCTAAAAAGAAACACTGAAAAATCTGCTCTGTGTGCGCACGTGCGCGTGCAATTTTAGAGACCTGAAGAAAACCTGCCAAAACCACTCCCCTCATGTAAGTTACTCATTTCTGGAAGGGTGAAGGAAAGATCACTTTGCACCCAGTGCCATGGCACAAGCACATAAGCATATCACGTTTGGTACCAAGGTCTTTTGGGAGGGTATTAAATTTTAAAAACAACTCAGCAAGGATTTCAATGGATTGGACTAAAACGATCCAAACTTTCTGCCAAACACAAATCTAAGTTCTTCCTTTCTCCACGTCTTTGTACCTCAGTTATTTCCATCAAAATACACTGGACTGAGAGTGCTCTTTGAGGAGACCGCGTGGAAGACAAGGAAATATTTTGCACACAGAGCAGAAACCGCTCTTCATCAACCGAGAGAGCAACACCGGCATTACTCTGCTTCCCTCTTTCTTTTATCTTTTTCTCCTTCAGGAGTTCATGCTTTGCTGCTACATTCAAATGACTGCAAAGGTAAATATGGCTATTACTGCATAAATCCATAATGCACACAAGGCAGCATGCAGTTTGAAAACACAAAGAGAGGTAACAACAACAACAATCACCAAGAAGGGCTATCTCTGAAATCCAAAAAACCAGACTCTTCATTCCTCTTTAATCTCCCTGGCTCAGGGTTGTGGCTTTTTAGGATGTCCACAGATTAAAACTGCTTTTTCAAGTACTTCAAGATCTACTAAGGGTTTATTTTCCGGCAAATTGTACACTGTTGCTACCGGAGATTAATAATAATACTGGAAATGCTTAATAATTTGGTAATTGACTGATTTGTTACCAGTATTTGAATTGCTTGACCACACTTACAGATTAGAAATGTATTTTTTCTCAAGATAATTTATATTTGTATTCACAGTCTGAAGAAATGCCACCTCTTCCTGCAGCAGTAAATCAGGAACCATTTACCCTGCCAATACAGTTAGACAATGTTTACGTGCAGGACTACATTCATTGTTTGACTAATCTGTAAGGGGTAGATTTTCAATTGCATTTCAATAGCTCATCTACTTCAGACTGTTGTGAACTTTCTAAAGATGTGTTTTCACTTATAATAGCAGATCTTGGAGTGTAGTAATCTGGAATTGAAGTTTCAGTGACAGATTTATTCAACCAGCATTTTGCATGAGGCATTACCGCAAACATTATTTCATATGTGTGAGTGCGTGTGTGAGTGTATAAATATATTATACATATATATATATATAGATCTGACAAAACCTTCGAAAGATAATTTCTGCAATTTAGAAAACTAAGGATTTCAAGTCAAGCATCAGTTTCCGGGTGTTTTTCATAATGGATTTCACAGCAGATGACCTGACAGCTAATCTCATGATCTGAATTGCGCTCTGCCGCACATATCCAAACAAGCTGCCGTCAGACCCTCAAAGGATTGCCCTGCTTTCACATGCCACGGCTGCAAGTCCACGCCGTAGATGTCCAGAGGTCCAGACTGACCTCCTCACCCCCCGTCTGGGAAACATTCCTCCTCCCGGCAGCTCATTCTTGCCAACAAACAGAGCAGGACCAGTGGGCACTCGCTGAAAAGGGACAAGAGAGGGACCATGAATGGAGCGTGTCTGGTACAACAATGCCAGACAATGCCTGTGAATGGGGTTGCAAACCATGCTCCTGTTCAGCGGGGCTGCCAGCAGCTTCCCTGCCCCCTCTCCTCCTCCCTTGAAGGGTCTCTGCTCCCCTTTCGAAAATATATTAGACCCCAAAGCCATACCAAATACATGGACAAAGTCAATAGGTGCTGTGTTTCAGAAGGGGAGGGCGCTCGCTAGCGGTGCCTATGACTATCTAATGTCTCCGGCACGCCTCCCTCCCTGCGCCACCTGCTCTGTGTGCCATTAAAAACGGTGGCAAGGACAAAAGCGAAGCAAAAATTTGAGGTGCCGCTCCTGCATTTGGGTGAGGGCAAAAGCACCAGTGTCACTCCAGGACGGGCCGCTGGCCTCCATTTTTGGTCTTTTTTGTAAAGCAAGACAAGCACACCACTAATTAGGTGTGGGGTGCAGACCTGGCTTTATTTCTTCTTTTTTTTTTTTAAGTTGTGGGTTTTGGAGGAAAACAAAGGGGAAAAAAAGAAACCGTCTATCTACACTGTGGCATGCTTCTCCTGCCTAATTCATAGCGAAGGCAATGACTTACTTGGCAGTGAAGATAAGATAAATGCATAATGCTCTAAGAAGTTCTACAGGATACGGCTAAGCTCTCATTTCAGTTATGCTCAAGAAAATAACTCTTCTGAAATCAGGGAGAGAGTCCAAATTTCACTGGTGAAGGTAAGATGAGTATCCAACCCGGAGTCCTAAAGAATTTTGGAAAGTACTTGGGCAGAAATATTGTCATTTTTGTCCTACCTGAGAATGTATGAAGTTTCATCAGAAATACTTAACAAAAATTTAAATGAAAACATATTTCTAATACTTATTACTAGTACTAATTTTGAGTGACCATTATGTCTACAAGATGAGCCTTTGGTACTGCACTTACCCTCTGGTCCACAGTGGTGCAAAACTGAAACAAAAAAAAAAAAGAAATTACGGAGCCACACAGCAAGTACAGTACGAAGCCCTCCTCCCAAGAGGCTCTGTGAGCTTCAGAAAGGCCATTCTGGGTACTGAATCAAAGGCAAGGGAGCTACAGGTAGGTAACCCACAGCATACTCCTTAGTAATTTGGGATTTCTCATCTGGGGAACCCACCAGTAACTATTTCTACATCTGCAAATGCCCTTTGGGATGGGAGTTACTGGCTCAAGGTAGGATGATAGGGATGGCTGAGACGGGGGATCTTACTAATACGCAAAAATCCTTCAAAGACTGGGAGCTTTCAGGAACAAAACCGCCCTGGCTGACTGACTCGTCCACCTACGCTCCTCTGTCTGCAGAACTCTGCCTGGGTCTATCTGCAAAACAAAACTTCCTGCCCGTATTTTAGATCGTTTCCTGAAAGCATATTTTGGATGTCACTGTCCAGACTGACCTTGCCAGACCTCTATCAGCAGCTCATTTAAGCCAGCTAAAAAAACTGTAGGTGGTCACAGCAAGGTGGGGTAGCATAGGGGCACCAACGTCATCTACAAGAGCAACTGCAAGAGCAAGTTTGTTCCTACTTGGTCCAAGCTGTAGAAGGGATCTACTAGATCATTTCCTGGTGTCAGTGGGGCCCCCAGAGCCAGCACAAAAGCTAGAGTTTGCTGGGAAAGCAGCCTGACAGCTTAGGGAAAAAATAAAAAGAAAACATAAAATAAATAAAAGAAAAAAGCACCTTGGACTGCAAAGCCCAGCACTGGCCCCAGCTGCTTCACGAAAAGCAAACGGACAGGAAAACCCAACGCAACCCGCCATGGGGTGAGTCCTGGCCGCAGGGGGTGCCGGCGGGGCCAGCCCCACGACAGCCCCCTCCCTGGGCGCGCGGCCGTGGAGCTGCCGTGTCCAGCTCAGCCCTTCTGCCGGAGCATCCCCCGAGACAGCGGGCAGCTGGGGGTGAGATAAAGCAGACTCCAGACTGTTTTATCTTATGCAGGGGGTTGGCCCCAGGAGCAGGAAAGCGTAAAGGTGGTTTAAAAACCACAGCTTTTTTTTTTTTTGTTGTTGGGTTGTGGGGTTTTTTCCCTCTCCAAACATCTGGGCCTCTCCTGGAGTGTGTGCTGTGGGCAGAGCAGACCCTCTGGCCCTGAACCTGCAATGCCCAGAGGACAGTCAACGTTTCCGCGACTCTGAGCGGATAAAAACACTGAGGGGTGGAAGCGGGGGGAGGTGGGAAGTTAAAACAAAAAGGAGAAATTTTTCTTTAAAATGCATGCTCCTATCTGGTCAGAATAAATATTTCTGTTGTACGGAGGGATTTTAAACACCCAACGGCAGCTAGATTTGCAGTTAAATTCAGTGAGATTCGGCCGCACTGGTCTAGGAATATGCCGGGGTGGACAGAAGTAACTCAGCTCTTCCTATGTGTTTGGAGGCAACATCCCTGCGCAACGGTGACCTCCAGAGCTTTACATCCCGGAGACAAAGTGACCTCCCTTCTCCCCTGCTCACCCCACGAGCTCAGCCCCAGCCAGCAGCTGCCGCCAGCCCCGGAGGGCGAGACGGGGATGGAGGGAGGGGAAGAACCTTCCCCTCCTCCCCAGGCTCGTAACCAGCTAAGTTTTTGTCTCGTTACGCCTTTGAACGTAAGTAAATCCAAATAACTGGGCAGTAATGAATTATAAATGGAACAAAAATGAATATACTATTAATACTACTCCCAGAAGGGGATAAAAGGGATCAGCAGCTTTATCCCATGGTGCAGCTGAGAACTGACAGGCAGGCTGGGCTGACATTCAGAGGCCACTCTGTTTTCATAAGGGAAAGAAAAATCCCTGGCGCAGGCGAGGCGATATTTTAACCGCTCCTGCGGCCCCACGCTCGAGAGCCCCGTCTGCAGCCCCGCGCGCCACGGCTCAACCCAGCAGACCGTGGCTCCTTCCCCTAATATAATCGCTTGTAAGAGGCACAGTCCTAAAATGGATGCAGAGAGGATGCTCTCGCTTTGCAAGCGCACAAGCTCTCCCTCTGCTTCTTCGGTGAAATATGCTCATATAAAAGAGGGAGTAAACAAAATTCGGTGCTTAACAATCTCCAGGCCCTTCGGCGCTCCCGCAGGCCGACCCCTACGGCTGCCACGGGGCGATGGGGAGGAAAAACAAAGCCGAAAGCACAGCCTGCCCCGGCGCTGACCTTCCCGCAGCCAGGTGCCGTGAGGCACCCGGGCCTCCGATAACGCCCTGGCGCGGCCAGCGCTGCTGCTCTGCAGGAATGCCGGGAGATAAGGGCAGTGTTTTCTGAATTATTTCCTATGAGCAGGTTTGAGAGAGGGGAAGGGGTGCAGCCACGTGGCGAGGGAACCCCTACCTCCTCGCTCTCTCTGATCCGTGAGGATCATCTCCGATTTTTATTTTTAACTCCTCCCACAAGGACTGATCCAGAAAGCTGCTAAGCACCGTGGATCCCTCTAATCCTCAGGCATTGGGGAAAGCAAACTGGATGCACGCTTGAAGTCTTTTATACACTTTGAAGTGCAGTTAAACTCCATCAGGTGATGAAATCCGGGCGGCTTCTGAGGTACAGTAGGCACTTCCACAGTTTTTCACGTATTCAGTTCTAGCGCCCCTCTGGCCACGGTGCCTGCAAGGGGCAGCTGGCTCCGGGGCACGCTCCTGCACCCAGTGTAGCCCAGCTGACCCAGCGCCTCCGGGACCAACCCAAGGGTTGGTCTGTCAGGCAGCAACCAGAAGGAAAAAAAAACCAACTTCGGTGACGGTCTGCAGTGGAGTTTCTTTGGTCATTAGTCTCATTACGAATCTCTACAGATTTCCAATTCTTTTTTCCTAAAGGCGATTCTCTCCCACTTGCTATGGGAATAGCCTGCAGAAACCACCAAGTCAAAACCGCACAGAGCGAGGGAGCTGGGCAAACCAGGGGAAAGGTTTGCTTTTCTCTCGCCTTCTGCAGTGCCAGTAATGTCTGAAGCCGCTCGCAACACAGCGGGTACGCAGAGATTTGAGGGAAGCACTTGTGCTGAGACACTGTGCCAGGGCTCGGTCCTGCTGGATGCATGGAGCTTTACCTTGACGTGGGTGGGACAAGGATGGAGACACCCGCATATTCAGTTCAAAACGGGTTAAAAAGTTCGGAAAACAGGAGGAGGTCATTTTCAAAAGTGACTTGGCTAATTTGGGCAGAAAGGAAGGAGGTGCTTCTTTTCTGAGGGTGTTTAACTGGAAGTGCTTGAAAGGGGACATTTTCTTAAAGATGGGCATATGCTTGGGCTGAAATCAGCCTCTCCAATGTGCTTTCATCATCATCTTTGTCTTTGACTTGGCATGATCAATTTTACCACAAATGAATCACTCCTAGGTTAATCTTTCTGCTGCCTTCCCCCTGCCCCGTGGCAAAGCAGGCACGTTCTGCCCGCTCGCACCCCAGGAGACACCGAGATAAATAGCCATATAGGGATTGAAGTTGGATCATCGATAGCATTTCAAGCAAAGGGAGAAAAAAACCGAAACCTCCAGCCACGTCAGATGAAGACGATCCAACACTTCCCAGAGCCCTCGGTGACACTAATGCTGTTTACTATTGTGCTTATGTCACTCTTTGCCCTTATCAGGATTAGATCATTTGAAATAACAAATTGCCATTCCTTTACCAATAGTTTGGAAACAGCACCAGCCTGTGCCTTCACCCCCACGTCTCACAGCCCACGGCTTATCTGACAACTGGCAGGTTATTTCATGGCTAGCATCAGGTTAGTATAGCAGGGAAGTGTCCACACAAGATGAAATGTGGATGCAGACAGCACTCAACTAAACGAATGCAGGGATAAAAGCAGCCAACATAGTTCCTTTCACTGCCCAATGATCAAGGAATACAAAGTTCACCTTCAATATCTAATGTAAAAATTCAAATAAACCCCCTCTTTATCAACTGCTAGGAGCTTACCTGCATATATTATTTTCACATATGACCTTATCCACTTGAGTCTTTTTCTGATACGGAAAGCCATCCCTGGCCATCAGGATTTGCTCACTTAAGCACGTTCCGCTTAGCGTTTAAGCATCTGTGCATGGGTGGCTGTGAGCAGCCTCTCTTTTCGTAGTTGCGGTGCAGTAGGGCTCGTGGGTCTGGTGCAGATCAGGTTGAGCAGGTGCGCGTCCACATTGCGTAAGCCGAACTGAAATAAAGTACCTGCCTGCGAGGCTTGAGGGTGGTCTTGCTCCTGAGCTTCCCTGCCCTCCCGGGGACATCCCCACCTGCACAGTGGTGGAACACTGCTCCCACCGCTGCATGGCATGTGGCAACGCAAAGGGAGATATTTGGAGCCAGGTGATTAATGGGGTTGGGTTTTAGTCCCTGTCCCCATAGGGAAGCTGCAGGCCTCAGAGAGAGCCGAGAGGAGATGCTCTGCACCCTGAGGCTGGCAGCGGTGACAAACTGTCTTCCAGCTGTTACCCATGACCTGATGTCCCCAACGTGCTGCTACCCCCAACCTGTTGGCCCATGCCCTGCTGCTCCCGCTACCCGCAGCCCACTTGTCCCGGGATGGCCGGGTACCCCCCGCCATCAGCAGCAGCTCCCCATCCCACAGCCAGGGTACCGCCGTAACCATGGAGACCAGCCCAGCTTTGGTCACCATGGAAACACCCAGAGGTTCTCAGGTTGGCGATGCTCAGACACTGGGGGGAGCGACAAGGAAGCTGTGTCCCCCGCTGATGGCACAGGGGCAAGAGCACGACCCCGACCCTGGGAAAATCAACAAACCCCAAGCAAGCATCATAGAGGTCATACAGAAACACCACACGTCTCTTCCTCCTTTCCCTTATGCAACGCGGTCTTCCGTCAAGAAGGGTTAAATTTCCCAAAGAAACCCCAAGAAGAGAAAAGAAAATGTGTCCTTTCATGACAACACTGAGTGCTACCATAAAACTTTGTCGCCGCTGCACTGGCTGGCTCCAGCTCACAAACAGCACCGGTCCAGTGCTGCTGCCTTGTGAGACTAACAGAGTCCTGAGGCCTGAATAAGCACCTAAACCGCTTGAAAACTTTCTCCAAAGGATACTAAATGTTAATTGTCATCGCTGCTGCTCTCACCCATGATGTCGTTTTGCATGAGAAGGAAAATGCTCATTTCTACCAAGATAGAGTCACCCAGGTTCATGTTAGGATACCTATGTGCCTGCGTACTGAGGAATTTATTTACTCCTTCATTGGACGTGCACCCAGCCCTAATTGTCAGGCTATGTCCATTTAGGTCATGGAAGAGTGGGTCAAAAATTACTAGAAAGAAAATAATTTCTGGATGATATTTCTATTACAACTTAAAGAAGCCCTCTATATGCTGGGCTCTGTCAGTAGCACAATACGGCATTGCATCTCCACTGCCCCTGACCACGGGTAGCAGGGGAATATTCTACTAATTATATCAAATCCCCAGTGCGTTTTAAGGTGAACTATCTAGAATAACCAATTTTAATAGCGTGTCACTCTTCCGTCTCATAAAGTAGGAGCGAATGGGCTGTAACAGATGCAATGGGCAGACCCACTCATACCAGGATGCAGGGGGTTACCTACCTCATGAGGGATTTAATTACCAGGATCTGTACACACCCCCCCCCTTGGTGCCCACCGTCACGAATATCCCAATCCTCGCCTCTCTGCCTGAGTTTCCTGCTTTAGCCCAACTGCCTGCTGTTCATTAATCTGCCGTGCTCTCAAGGAAAACAGCATTCCTCCAAGAAAGAAAAGTGAAACGGAATATAAAATTTCAAACTTGAACTTAAGGCACTAAAACTTGCCTTTAATATTCTAATGGTGAAAATGTTGTGTTTGCTAAAAAAGCCCCCCAAAATCTACAGGAGCAGAAAGAGATAAGGAAGTTCAGTTTTTTCCTGTCTGCACCCACGTCTTTTACTGACTGTAAAATCTATAGGGACATCCTTGTGAAATACTACGAATTACCAGAACAGACTTCAAAGCAACTAAGTTAATATTAGCATTTTTCATAACGTTACAATGATTTTATTGTGTTAGAAAACCTTACAAATGATTTAAAAGTTGTTTTGTATTAATATTACAGACTAGGCAGATAATTTGCATGATTTCAAGGCTGCAGCTACAAATGGTGAATTGCCCAAGTGAACCACGGTTTGCCCCATTGGCATCTATGCTTGTGACAAGCAGCCTATAGCCATATGCTTTCTTGACAACCGTTAGCTTGCAGGGCTTCAGAGGCAGCTTTTAAAAAAAAAAATTTAAACTACACCAAGTGTACAGTGCTACTGAAAAATCACTTTCCACAGATTGACTAAATAGCTACTCTATTAGTCAGCTGAGAAGCAAATGAGTCCAATTTGATAAAGTCCCAGCATCCAAGGTACAGACACCTATAATTCCTAGAAATGGATATAGAGGTCAATCTTGATGAGAACATACACAGGATTTCTGCCTACAGAAAAAAAGACCACCCCCAAAACCCCCAGACCACTAACCCCTAATTTTAATTTATTCTTTTTTTTGAGAGTGGAAATACTGTTGGGTTTTTTTTATTATTTTAAGGATGCAGTATGATATTATTTCCCTTATTATTTGACTAATGAAAAATAGTTTAGCTTAAAAAAGTATTTGGCGCACCGTCTGCATTCAGCACTCTGCTACCTACAGAAATGGTTTAATTACACAGATCTTGTCTGCAAGGTCAGTAAGAAGAAAATTAAAGGGAGTCTGATCCTGATGTACTGCGACACCCTTTCCCTACTGTAGTACTGTTAAAAGCGGTTTTCCATTATAACAAAATTTATATTCACTTTAAAGATACTTCATGGGGCACAGAGAAAAGTGGGCTCCACTGAGGATGGCACAAGCAAATTCTCACTATGAGAACTTCATCTGGCGTAAAGGAACTGTGTTATGAACTGGAATAAGGTCAGAATAAAAGACAGACCCCTAAAAAACTGGTTAATTTCAGTGTTTTGTGTACAAAGTTAAATTTCCTAGTTTTCTGCTCTACCTAAGCAGAAATCAAGACTTTGAAAATATCTTATACCTTGCTCCTCCTTGTCTCGACCGGATCCTATGGATGTTAATTGTGCAAAATGCCTGTTGCAAGTCATTCACGGGACTCCTGTTTGTGGTGTGTGAAATTTGCCGTGCTGAATCCTGAGGTTGCCCCAGGACTGCAGAGAGCTGCCAACACGGTGCGAGGACACCTCTGCTGCCCTGTACCTTGCCAAAGGTGTTGGCGTTACCAGCATAGGTTGAGCCATCAAAACACAGCTTTCGTCGAGGAAGAGGGCCCAACACCTCCCAGGCGGCCCTTTGCCAACGCAGTGCTCGCGCAGACTTTCACTGAGGTCTTGTTTTGGAAAAGCGACGGCAAGGCAGGTTTCGCTTTTTTCTGCAGGGCTGGAGGGTCAGGAAGGAGAAATTCTCCAAAGCAAAATAGTCAGAGAGAAAAAAAAAAAAAACCCTTAAAGAGGAAGCAGGCTGTGGCTACAGGAAAGCATATTTCTTTAAAAACACCTCAGGAAGTTATGTTACTTTAAATTTTTCAGCTGCCGCCCTCTGAAGAAGCACGCGTTTCACTTTATCATGTAAAGGAAAGAGTAAATTGAGCACCATAAATCGGAGTTGTGCTTACGGCGAAGGTGCTGTTTATCTGTCTGATATTTAGACTGACCTTTGCTGGGTTGTGGAGTTTGTCTGTCTGCAAATCCTCAAATCTCAAACAGAGAACACTCTGCTGAGAACCAACTGCCCCGCGGGGAGATGAAATATTATCTCCTCCACTGTATACAGCTTTTTCCCCGGGAGCCTCACCAGCGCCGCAGCTTTGTCTCCAGCCTCTCCCAGGGTTATGCACCCGCCTGCCTTCAGCGCGCCCCCGCCAGCCATCACCCGCGCTGCTCACCGGCCCGGCGCCGCAGCTTGGGCCCTCCCCTCCGCGCCAGCACCGCAGTTTGGGCTCGGGCTGTTCGCTCTCATGTGTTTGATCAGCAGACGCAAAAGCTGGCAGATCCTCAGCACATACCGACTCCGCTCCCAGTTTACCCCCGACATCGCCTCTTTCTGCTCCCTGCTCACGTGCAGCGGCAAAACTTGGGCAAAGCCCCACCGGGGGAAATCACAGAAGCAAACACGCGCAGCTCGCATCCCAGCTGCATTTAGTTTTACCGGCCCGTTTTCCCAGTGTCGCTTCGTTTCGTCCTTAAAACACTGCGGGTTTGTTTTGTTTTGTTTTTTTTTTAAATCATCCCTTAGAAGATGATCATGCAACAAAGATGGCATCGGCGCTACCTTTTGTTATCCCGAGGAAAACGTATCGCTGTTTTTATGCCAACCGCCTCCGTTGCCAGTGCTTAAGATTCAGTGCTGGAGCTCGTGCCTTCCCCTTGCTCAGCCTTCCAAAGTCTTTTGCAAACATTTAAATAAACAGCCCTAGGAAGTAAGTATTAATAAATACATTTTACAGAGCTCAATTTAGTCCAGCCAGTAGGAGTTATGCACACACGAATTAGTAGCAGACTCGGAAAAGCGGTCCGTGTGCCTCGAGTCCAAGTCCTGCCAGACAAAAACTGGCTGCAGTCACTTCCCGAGCGTCCCAGAAAAATAGGCTCTTGCCTCACCAGCCAGTTCCCTTACAAACTTCTTGCAAGAGCGTGAGCTCCCACGAAATAGTGAGGTTCACCAAAGTGGGCTGAAATCCACCTTGCCCTGATTTCCATCCATCCAGGAAGCTCCATCCAGTGCAACACCTCTGGTCCTTCCCGCCAGCTGCAGGAAGAATCCCCTAATGAGTTAACACTAAAGGAAGCAACAGGCAAGATTTGTGAATGAACAGGCCAGAGGACTGTCAGGCCAATCTTCACACAATGATGGCTTATTCACAAAAACTAGGCTTTGAACAACCTCATTAGGACTAAGAATACATCATCTGGACAGTACTGAGAAAAGTGAAATATGTTGCAATCCCCAACGCTCTTTCTATTGTTTCCAGATATCAGCCGAGCAGCAAAAGAAACCTCTTTCCCCAAGCAGGAAAAGGGCACAGCAGGCTCTGTGGGCCTCTGCTTTTATAATCTGGGGACACACCGGCGAAAAGCCCAGGCTGAGGTGCAGCTGGGTCCTTTCCTGTGTTACAAACCAGCCCACGCACAACACACCCATCCACCCAGAACTGAGCCAGCTCTGGTGATGGCCACAGTGATCACTCCACTCCCTAAAGCTCCAAGGACTAAAACTCAGCCTTAAAACCCCCTTTAAAAGTGCATTCGGTGGTGTGGTGCCTATAAGCAGCAGTTATCCAACCACCCATCGGTCCTCGTTCAAATCTCTTCGATGAGGGCAGTACAGGGCCGCGAGAGGGTTATCTCCCGCCACGGGGAGAGGAGGGAGTGCAGCAATTTCATCCAGCGTCACAGCAATCAGAGAGCTGAGCACGTGTCTCCTTTCCCGCTGAGGTTTTCCCTGCCCACACCTCCACCAATGGCCTCCCCGCCACCAGCCGAAAGGCGACACGGCGAGACCCAGGAATGAGCTGGGAGACTTAATCCTCCAGCATTTAAGCACAGACGGAGCCGGGGAAGACTTTCCTTCTTTAAAAGTGCAATTGTTGTTCAGTTTCCCTCAGGTACAGATTCATTAGCTCTTGACTGGCTCTCCTTGCTTGCTGACTACTTGTGGAAAAAGCCATTTACCCTGGTGAATGTCAAGGTTAGTTCAAACCGTCCTTGTCATCAGTCTCTCTGGCAGAAGGTCAGGGAGAAGCTTTCCTCAAATGGGCAGCGTCAAACAAAGTGGAGGCTGACTTAACTCACCGAAGGAAAGAAGACCTTCCCTGCGAGGCGATAAACATTCCCCCGGGTAAAGAGGACAAGAGATTAACCCCTGTGTCTCCTCCCAACTCCTGTCGGACTGCCTTCAGCTAGCAACCTCCGTGCCAGTGGGGCTGATCGCATCCTCATCTCCCTTTGCTGGGCAAGACCACACGGGCGTGCCGAAGCTTGCAGGGAAGATTCAGCCTCAAAAGATGTTATCCCAGCAGCAGCTTGTGTCCCCCTTTTTTATTATTATTTCTTTAAACATTTAATTTAATTCTTACACCTCCGGCACCACAAGCCTCGTCACTAGGTCATCTGGGAAGCATTACGGCACATAAGTAAACAATAACCACCCATTTTATACCTGTTAGCTTTGGTGCCTACAGTGCATGCTGTGATGTCTTCAAGGTGGTGGGAAACCACTCTATATATGCAAAGAGAGGCACATGTGCTACTTAATGAAAAAGAAAAAAAAAAAGAAAAAAAATCCCACAAAGCCTCTGTACCCTTTTGTGTGCTGCGAGTGAGCCAGCTCAAAGGATAATTAATGCTAAAAGGAAATAGTTTTAGAGGTAACACTTTTGATAAGAATACCATGGGTAAATTACAGGAAAAGCTCTCCTGCACCTGGAACGGGCTTCGTCCACAGGGCTTTAGGATAAAAAAATGAATGGCAAAGCAAGAGGGGAGACTTTTGGTGCTCCTTTCATGCTCTCCATTCACATGGGAAGAATTAGAGGAATTTTTCAGCAGAAAGGAACGGGGGTAAATTAGAAATGGCCTCATCACAGAGAAATACCGAGGTTTTGAACACTCAGCCTTGCAGCATTACCAGGTCACTTCTAGGGTTTCACTCTCAGCTCTGCTCCCTTTGAGGCCACGGCATGTGGGCCAGCTCCAAGGGTGCCAGCAAGAAAGCCACCTCTGCCACCCCGATGCCTGTCTGTGGGGCCTGGGACCACAGCAAAGCAGAAAGGATGGACACATCCTCATCGGAAAAGCGCAATGTAGAGCATAGTCATGGCAAACACTACAGGCACTATGAGGAAGAATAAAGATTAATGAAATAAAGTCTCCAGTGTTTGCTGTCTTGTAGCATTTCTCAGCTGAGACCAACAGTCTCCTGTAAAAAGCTCATTAGAAATCTTAACACAGAAGGAATAGGTCTTGCAATGCAAATGCAGCTTCAACTCAAAATCTTTTCGGACGTCGTATTAGCTTTTGAGTTCTCTCATTCATCTGCAAGACGCTGGAGGAGCTTGGTTTGAGACTTCTGGTGCAAAAGAGCTCTCTTTTGAAGAAAAACTTGCCAACAGTCATTTAGACATTAAACAGTGCCTTAAAGTTAAGAGACTCTGAAAGTCTTCAAAAAGTGTGTCTATTTTGAACCAGTATTTCAGCCGAGGTCAAACACGACACCCAGACCTTGCTTCAGACTTCTCTGCCCTTGCAACAACAAACATGGTTTATGGTATTTCCAATTTGTGGAGGTTTCTGAGATGAGCAGATCAAAAATGTAAATGGCTTCAGCCCTCAGGTCAAGCAGGCAATCTGTGCCAGTGTGTGAAGGAAATGAGTATGACAGCTCACAAAACGTTGCTTCCAGGAGTAAGAGCTCTCCGTTTCCTAATAAGCTAATGGTGGGCTTAAAGAGGACGCTCTGAATCCCTGTCGGCCTCCAAATTTCCTCTGGCTTGCAGCTGGAGAGCAGACCCTGAAACTGCACAGCCTGAGACTGTTAGGAGAGGGATCCGTCTACCTGAGGGCCCGGGCTTGGACCTACTTTTGGTTATCACATGTTTCAACGTCTGTCTGAATTGCCCTGGATGGGATTCAAAAGAGCTCGTGCATTCTACCCGTGTGCAAATGAGATCCTGCGAAAAAACCTTCCCCGGTTTTATTGTCTGCAAGCCTCCTTCCACAAGCATTCTCCACTTGTAACACACTTCTGCAAAATGAAGCCAGAGATGTACAAGACCTGTCCTGTCTACTTCCATTAGAGATGGGGAGCACACCTATCAGTTTGAAAGTAGGTCGAGGCCTTTTCATGTTCATTCAGTTTTCAGGTTTCATTTTTATACATGCGCACATGCATATTATAGGTGGGGCTGATAGCACTGTCTATTATTAAGGTTGTATGACACTTCCCATTATAAGAGACTGTTTCACTTGCTTATAACTTTGCCAAACTCAAACCAGACTTTTTCTGTAATTGCAGCTTCCAGCTGCTGGAAGAGGAGCCTCGGAAAGAAGAATGAGAGTTGGTTTTCCCTGGATATCTCCTGGTCTGAGCAACACAGAAAAGGAAACAACTTCATTTAAAAGGGGTGGAAGAGGGCACATGAGGGAGACTTTGAGGATGAAAAGAAATTCATGGAATCACAAGTCACGCAAAACTGAAATATGGGATGGTAAAGACGGGTTACAGCTGGCCTTGCTGGGTGGACAGTGACCCTGCAGCGAGGAGCTAGCACTAAACGGTGAATGGAAGAGTAAGATTGGTTGGGCAAAGTCACGAAATAAAAACACTCATTTAAAAAAAAAAAAAAAAAAAAAAAAAAAAAAGAGATGCTGTGTCTGGACAACAGGGGGAGTGGGAGTCAGCTGGTGGCAGCAAAACAGTGGAGCTGGATGAGGACATGATGGTGGAGCAGGCTAGGTGAGGAAGCAGGAACAGGATCCAACTGAAGTATCGGTGCAGAAGGTCACCGAAGCACACAAGTTGGTCTCTGTCAATGGGAAAATGTCAGGGATGTCCCACAGTAAAGGAAGAACTTTGAATGAACTTCCCAACCTATCCTAGAAAAATGAAAGCAGTACAAAGCTGAATCCAACAGACACGGAGTCTCCTTTGCTTAGAAGCAGGCACTATTTGCGCTTATCAGCTTATATGGCGATAGAGGTGGAAGAAGTCTCACAAGGTCTTCCAGCCACCTTATCCCAAAACTGCATCAACTTCTGCCATTGCTGCCAGCGTAAACAGAGTATGGAAAAAAAAAAAAAAAAAAGTCATACAAGTATCACTAAGATTAAAAAATTCATACAGCTATCATTATTTAAGAATATGAGAAAATGCATTGGCACCTAGATATTACAGAATTTTTCTTAGCCGCAGTCATATTGTTGGCCTACACTATAAGAAACAAGAGTCTACATTGACAAAGACTACTTGACTGAGTGGAGGAAAGAGAGCTACCAAAGGAAGCTAACCTAATGGACAAGCAGCATGGGCAAGTGCTCGTATTGAGCGTCCCTGGAAAGGCAGATGAGAATTGAGGTGCCCCAAACCCACAGACAGTTCTGTAAATGCAAGTTAAAGCTTCCCTATTGTATTACTTTATTTCTAGATATAACTCTTGGAAACAGTTTGGATTGGGATTTACCAAAAAAAAAAAAAAAAAAAAAAAAGTGAGATCATTAGGCAAAAATAGACTGGGTGCAAATGGGAGAAGGTTAAAACAAGTCTTTTGCCTTCATGCTTGGAGCTGGGAGCCACGAGAGCATCTCACAGTAGGATAACGCCACTGTGGAGATAATTTGTGTCAAATTGAAGCTCTGCATTGACAGATAGCTAAGTACAATAACAATTATAATAATAAAAGCCAGGCCCTAGTACATGCTGCATATACGGACATTTCTTGCCCTTGAAAATAGCAAGAGAATGGTAGAGCTCCATGTAACTATCACTTAGTAAGCTAAAAAAATGTGTAAGCTAAAAATGCATGTGTGTTTCCAGATGAATTAAAGAGAGGAGTTTGCTGATGTCTTAAATACAGGTTTGAAATGGCAAGTACACTGGAACGCACTGGAAGATGCCGCTGTGGTTTTGCAAAAGGAACAAAATGGAAGGTATTATTTAGAAGGATCCATACGTTATGTAGAAGTGGACATCATTTAAAAGTTTTTCTTAACCAAGTGGCATTTAATTTTCCAGTTTTAAGGCATTTGCTTGTGCTGTTAGTGACGGATTGCTAACAATTGTTTTGGACCACACTCTTGCCCCAGAGCTTGAAGCAGACCCCAGGAATACTGAGTCACCACATTCCTCTGACACATTGGGTAATGGAAATGGTGAAAGGGTGAAATCTAAAACCAAAGCCACTGCCAAAAAATAAATAAAAAGTAGGGTTTGGAAGGGATATAAACATTATTCTTGAGGGTTTAAAACAACCTCTGACTACTAGTGGCTTGGGTGAAGTCTTCCTGTGGACAGGCTATTCTACATCTGTATATTAATTTCTTGCATCCTCCTTTGGTACATCTGATGTAGCCTAAATTCGCTGCCCATCTGATGCAAACTGCACATAACAAACTGAAAAGCCATGCTGTTCCCTCAGCTGTAAGTCATTCCCCAAAGGACAGCAGATGAAAGTTGCACCCTCTGTCCCAGGGGTAGGCATCTGTGCTGGGAATCTTCAGCTCCTGGGCTGACACTCAGATTGTGGCCGGAGGTGAGCTTGGCCACAAAATATTGATATTCCATACATTTCCTTGCAGAAAAAAACTAATACAAAAGGAGAAATAAATAATTTTTTTTTAAAAGTTAACTTTAAGTCAAGTTCTTAAAATTTAGGAAATGCCAAACTGAAAGTTGCCTAGTCAACTTTGATTCAGGCTTTTTCCTTGTACAATGAAATTTTGATTCAGTCTTTAATTACATGATCACTTAATGTTTGTTTCACAAGATCATTTCCTCATTCAGTGTAAAGCAGTTGCCCAGGCAACCTTCATCTTTGCATTTTCAAATTTTGAGTGCTCAATTCAACAGTCTAAAAAAAAAAAAAATAAAAAAAAATAAAAAGGGAACATGTGTAAGGAATAACTGGACCTGGTCTAGGTGGTTTCCTTGGGGACACGCGTTGCTTCTCAGGGAGGAATGAAGTTCTCTGCAGAAGCGCCCGTTTTTTCACGATCACTGCAACAATTGTTCTGGCAGACAATTGCTCCTCCCCTTCCCCAGCCAAAACAACACTGGGGATGACAAGCGCTGCTGAGCCATGCTGAGCGGCATCTCTCTCCCGAGGTCCATCGCGACAGAGAGCACTTGCAAGCACTCAAAACCCGCTCAAGCCCATCTCCAAACACATAAGACCGGCCTCCAACCAAAATATGAAATCGCAGTTTAAGCTACCGGGGTGATTCCCTGGTTTCCAGCATTTACGTCCCACACAGGCAGGACAACGGATGTGACCGGTGCAGAGTGAGATATGCTTTTGGCTATTGCAGCACTACGTTAGTTACTGTTCCACCCTGGCCCCCAATTAACTCCCTGCTCCAGCCTCAAATCAATTAGGTTTATGCCCCTGCCCAGTTCTCAGTGTGCTCCAGTCTCACATCAATTCTGCCTGCAGTGATTTAGCAGTGATTTAGCCCCTGTCTCAAACGTACCACTTACCCCCCATGACACTGCAATCGTTCTACATTTATTTTCTCCTCTTTTTCATGCTTCTCCCCACCCCTCCTCAATATGGGAAATTTGTCAAAGCACACCCTTTGCCTGGAGTTGTTTTGCTTTCACAAATTAGCACTTCCCAATAACAAAATGGTTTGCTTAAAAAGAAAAAAAAAAGGAAAAATAAAATCCCCATGCAGCCTCTGGTGAGAGCTCTCTGGCCTCAGCTCTCCCTCAGCTGACGGTTTCCCTCTTCAGCAACCTTTTGCTGCAATTCTCCCTCCCAGCACTCCTGGTTTTCTTCTGGGGACTTTAACACCAGTGGAGCCAGCGGCCCCTGTCTTTTCTTATGAAGCTTATTCCGTTTTTTCAGTTTGGAGAATGCGGGAAGGTTTGCAATCTAAGCTGATTGCATGCAATTGCACCTAAAGTGTCATAGATAGAGCTGCTAGCAAAGTCAGCCTCACCCTGCGTTTTCACCTGTAAGTACCAGCTTCAGAGCAGACAACAGCAGCTGGCTGGAGTCAGGGGTCTGGGTGTTGAAGGAGTGCTTGAGTGGCAGCAGAAAACTAAGCAAAAGAGCGAAAATTTAAAAGCAGAGGACTAACTCCAGCTGTCACAGCTACAGGCTCTGGATTTCGGCAGGAAAAGCCTATAGGTGCCTTTCTCTCAGGTGCTTGAGGTTTACCCTGGGTCAGTCACGACTGAAACAGCACAAGGTCACAAGGGATTTCAATATCTGCTTTGGTTTTATCACTATTTGCGTTCCCTTGTGGGCTCTTGGGCAGAAAGATGGGTAGTGGGATAAAGACTGACCCAGCTCCACCTTTGTAGGACTTCATTCTTCCAGAGTTGCTCCTCTTGTGCAACCTGGGTGGACCTTTCCCATCCAGGAACTCAAATTTGAATGACTACAGCCGTAAGCAGCTCATTTTCAGCTAACCAGGACAAGGTGAAATGAGACCCCAGCCTTGCTGGAAGGAACTGCGCTGGGACTGTACCCCACAGGGCACATTTTTGGGAAAGTGGAGGCATTAGTGCTAGGGTTTGGGATGGATTTTACAGTTTAAAACTGGAGTTCATTCCCATTCCTGACACACACCAAAAAAAAAGTGGGGGAAAAATAATCTATCATATTCTAAGCTCCGTTTCAGCACTAATTAATGTTTCCAGCCTCCCCCCCCCCATGCCAGGTAGGGAAGGCAAAGAGGTGCTATTATTATTATCCTCCGTTTCACAGCCAAAGAGCTCAAGACACCAAACAGTCAAAGTCTACAGCATGTCCCCAGCGCTCCTCACTGTGCCAGAGGGTTTGATCCCGCTCCACTCAGCTCTAAGGGAGTTCTCCCGTTGATTTTAATGGGAACCGGCTCAGGCCCACAATAAACTGCTCCTCAGCAGTCTGGGGCATCTGAAACTGTCTCTCGCTGAGGGCTGGGGACGAGCTCACAGCTCGAGGTGCTGCCTGGCTGGAGGTGACGCTGTGATGGACAGGTGTCAGCCTGGTGTCGCCGGCAGCGAGCGCTGCTCCGAGTGCGGCACAACTCATTCACAGTTGCACAGATTTAGCGTAAGCTCAGGCTCCTCTAGTCCTACCAGCTCGCCTGCTTCCGGAAACTTAATATATTATATTTCAGGGTGCTAAAACATTTGTATATCCCTGCCTTATAAAACATGCAAAAATGCCATCTGCAGTTAGCATGACTAACTCCAAGCACGCAGTCCTACTACAGATCCCCTTGCAGCTTTCTTCATTTCATTGCTAAACACTTTTCAAGAAAGAAAGAAAAATCCATTTTTAGTGCTAATGCCACCTGCAGGTTGAAGAAAAACAGTTGCAAGATCCCTGAAAACTGAACAAACATGCCTTTCCCCCCCTCCCTCTCCTTCCCTATCGAACCACAGGAATGTTATTGTGTAACTGCACCTTTTGCTGGACAGAAACGACTTTGTCCGTTGGAAAAGTGACCTTTTCTCACTGCACAGCTCACGTTATCTGCTTGTGAAAACTTCCACCTTATGGTAGCTAGTCATTCACGGAAATGCTGAAATAAAACATCCCTCAGCAGGTTTAGCTGATGTTTCTTCTGCTGCCATAACTGCTTCTGGTTTCCCTGCCCAGGTGGGATGTAGAGATCTCAGTCACCGACTATCCATCCCCAAGAAGATGTCTCATTCAGATGGATGCTTGAATGCGTTTTTATCCATCTGTGCCTTCACTGCCGAGACACCGACAGGAGATGCTTATTGCCGTGTTTGAATGCTGAATGCAAACACCACTGTTGGAAACGCAGACCCCATCCCCGACGGACACAGCTGGACACTCCGAACATGGCACAAACACCTTCACTGCGGCGCTTTTGAGCTCCACCTCAGTTCCCCCCTCTTTAAAGTGCAACTACTGACCCCAGCCAGACCCCGACCAGGAAGAACCACCCTGCTCTGAAGAGAAAAGTAACCCTAAATACACTTAGCCAGCCTCTTATTCATTATTTAGCACCACGCTAGTACCAGCATCAGGACCGCCAGTAGCTGCTACCTGCAGGGACCAGTCACGTTACACGTTTTTCCCTCCATAGAGACCCATTCACGTGTTTCCCTCCCAGGCCCAAGCAGCACAGCTTTAAAAGCAGCTCTTCTCAAAATATTGCTGCTGGGAACCTCACCACTATCACTGGTTCATCATTTTCGTTAGTAGTACGTTTTCAGTTACTCCGTGGACTCCGCTCTCAGTTATACGGTCATTTTTCCTGCTGCGTGGATTATATCTGGGAAACGGTGAGCAGAGCTGGAACAGTCAAGTGTATTTGACTCCCCCCCCCCCCCCCCCCCCCCCGAAAAGGGCATCTTGGACCTACATTTTGTAACCATTGGGCTTAAGTACACGAGACTGTGCAACCTCTGACATGATGTAACGCTGAATACGATGACATAATGTTATAAGAACAGACAGAAATAATGTGGAAAAGCCCTTTCTGGCTCTAATAGACAGCTGGTGACACAGGTGAAACACCTACTGTACCACTTAATAAAATTATTTTAATTTAGAATGGGAATGAAGAAATGGAGCCAATTACCTTAGTGGATCTGACAGGCAACCCTAAACGGATCCTCAGCATCCTTGGTTTGGGCCATTTTTATCCCTATGAATAATGATAAAATGACTCAGAAGAGATGCCTGAGGAAACACTGCGCGCTCCCAGCCCAGATAATATTAATAAGGCAGGATCCCAGCTGCAGAGGAAGAAACCCGAACAAATGAGCGCGTTTTCGCTTGTGCCCCCTTTTCTTTGACTGAATTAGAGGAGAGGCAAGTGGGGAGGGACGGGGAGAGGATGGGGGGGGGCCGCCTGTCCTCCCGCACCTGAGCGATGTCCCCGCCGCCGGATGGAAACGTCCGGGGTGAGAACCACCGCCGCTGCCGGGCATGCACCAAAAAGAGTTTGCAGCGTTTCCGTGGGCAGAAATAATATTCGTGGCTGCACTTAGCTGGGTTAAAAAAAAAAAAGTTTCAGGGGAAAGAAATCCCGATGCCGTAAGGTTGTGAAGTGACTGTCAGTCAGGAGCAAGGAGAAATCCTGACCACTCTGTGATAAATAATAAATAATTGCAGAGGATGCAAGCGCAGGGGGAGGCGTTTGCTACCCCCGTGTACTGGTCCAGGCCAGCACAGCGTGCTGGACCGGGTGGACAAATGGTCTGTTCCAGTATGGCAACTCCTATTTTTCTGTGAAAATACAGATTTCATGGTGCAAGATCAGTTCTGTCAGATTAAATCAAAATGCAATAATCACTGAGCAATTGCCATCTGATATCTAAATACCCCCACCAGCCTTATCCTACTACTAATTTTAAAACAGACACCTCTGAGAAGGAGGATTTTTTTTTTTTTTCCCAGGGAGAGGAATAAAAATCCTCTGAAGTGATAAAAATTAATCTCAATTCATGTTAGTTTCAGTGACAGCGATTGTACCAGGCGCACAGGCTGTCCGATGGTATTTCTGGGATGAATTCTGAATCTTCAAATAAGACGGAGAAGCCTGAGAGATGTTGTTTTGTAGGAAGATTTCCCCCCCCTCCCCCCCCCCCCCCCCCCCAAAAAAAAGCATCTTCCACTACAACTTCTGGGGGAGAGAGGCCACGGGAACCGCTGTGCCTTTAAGACCAGATGTAACTTGCAGATCAAAAGGGCACAGCATTCACCCATGTCATTGTCCCCTGAAAGATCAAAACCTCATTATATACTTGGTGCAATATCTGTTCTTTTAAGGTAGTTTACGCATTTCTCCTCTTTTTTTTTTTTTTTTATATTTTATTTTTCTTACAACCCCCACTTCTCCTTTTCTCCATCTATTCTTATCACTTTCGAATTACAGAGATCTATTTTCAGATGAACGCGCCGAACAAAACCTTCGTCTGGGTTTTTTTTCCCCCTCTTCTCTCTCTCTTTTTTTTCTCTCTCTCTTTTTTTTTTTTTTTTTATTTCCCAACATGGCGGTACGTGCTTATGCCCGCTATCTGCATAAGTCTTTTGTGTATTGCTAATGGAGTGCTGGAATTGTGGCAGCTCTGAGCAGGGAATACATGTGAGCAACAATATGCTGACAGACCCCTCGGTGGAATCTAATCTGTTCCAGCTCATGCACTCCTCAGAAACTATTTAACTTTCATTAAACTGTGTTTGATATCAGCTAAATAGAATGCATACGGCACCAATATAGCTCATATGGTCTCATTCATTCGATCACAGCAGTGCTTTTTTCTTATATTTTCCCCCCACTTGTGTCAGTACCCGGTATAGCTGGGTAAATAGGAGACCTTTGAAGATATAGTTAGTACTCAGATTTCTTTATTCTTTTGTGCTGGTTTCTTAGTGTTGAAACAGTGATTCATGTATGTCTCAGACAGCCTCCATTAATTTCATGTAATGTAGCTTTTATCTCGTAGCTGGGACAACTATCTCCAGCGCTGTCTCCCTATAGCATCTCTCGCACAGCAGCCCACCGGCTTCCCACCCCCCCAGCGCCCCTTTTTCTCCCGCGAGCAGCTCATTTCTGGAGAATTTACTTTTGTTTTGTTATGTTGGGTTGGGGGGGGAAATAAATAAAGAGGCTAAGATTGCAGAGGAGAAGTAAGGTAAAGATCTTTCTGTCCGCGTGGATGTCTTTATGTCTCACGTAGGGAGGAAAAAAGGCAAGGGGGGAGCCGAGAAGGGAGGGCTTTGTGGGGAGTGGGCTAAAATATCTTTCGTGGCAGCGGCTGGATAACAGTTTTTTTAACCTATTCACAGCGCACTAATTTGATTATGAATGCAGCACAGTAGGAGCATGCAGTTTCTGGGGAGCGGGAGGAGGGGGCGACGGGCACTGGATTTACAAGCCGGGGCTGTTCAAAAGTTTGAACGGTCAAATGCGCCTTAAAAAAAAAAAAAAATAATAAATTATCAAGACCAACCTCCCCCCCAAACCATTAACCAAAAAAAAAAAAAAAAAAAGAAAAATCCCCACCACCAAACCAGCCAGTCCTTCAAACCAAAGGGAGCTTCGAGCCGGTGCATTAGCACCACAAATAAACATTGTGATTCCATTTGTAAATAAAAAGAGAAGAAAAGATGGTTTGCTCTTTTTTCTCTCTTCTCCCCCCCCCCCCCCCCCCCTTGAATGATCTGAATGCATTAAAGACTTCTTCACCTTACAAGGAGGATGGAAGAGGAAAAGCAACATCAATTTGATTGGGAAAAGTGAAAGCGATTACCTTATGCTTTCTTTAAAGATTTCTTTTCCAATTATGTTTTATTAAGTCCAAAGGAATAATCACAAAATTTTTTTTATATTGCTTAAGAGAAACAACATGGGGTCCTTTGGTAGAGGGAACCCAATTATTTGGGATATTATTTTGAGAAACCTTTTCATTTTATTAGTATACCAGAGGGTTTTCACATTCGCAAGGCTAAATCCCGACTATTATTACTTTTTTGGAATAAATGTCTCACTGGGGCAATTAATTTTACACATTAACACTAGTCGTTGCTGTGTCGCACATTTTAAAAAAGAGAAGGAAAGCAAGCTTCTCGCACGATTTATCATTTGGTTCGTAACAGGGTCACCAACACCAGCCCAGGTAACACAAAATGAGCTTTTTCAAGAGAAGATTTTGCTGTGTGGCAACTTTGGAAAGTCCTGGGCTGCACCAAGTTTACCAGTGCTTTGAGTGCAAGCCTGGGTCTATAAGGCAGCATTATAGCAGCGGCTGCCAAAGGCAGAGCAGAAACGTGCCCTATCTGCTCTCTGGAAATCAAATCCTACTGCGGTAACTTCGCTCCCGAGCCTGGCGAGGCTGCACAGGGAAGGGCTTGCTGCTACCCGCCGAAAGGCTGATCCGAAAATTATTGAGATAAGTTTATTGACATTTTTACTATACGTTATTAATCTTATTAATAGCGTTAACAAAGGCTAAAGGAAAACGCATCATCTATAACCATGTTAGTCTTCATTTTAGGGCATTTTTGTCTAAGTAAACTAGAGAGGAGTAATTAACGCTCTGCTGTTATTTTCCCCCCGGTTTCGGGGAGGCGCGTGCTAGCACGGCGGCAGGAAGGACATCAGCCTGATATTACTGAGTGCCACGCAGCCCAAATTCAGAAGCAATGAAATTAACGGCCGTGTGGTTTCCGGTACCATAAGCCTAAAGATAAAACCAGCTTTAATATTGCAGGACAAGCGTGCGCAGGACCAGGGGGTAGCAGAGGCGACGCTCACCTGGTTTCTGCTGCATCCAACAAGGGATCCCTGATCCTGTCACCTCGCTCTCTGCTACAGGTAGGCAGAGACAGCCACAGCCTGCCCTGATGCTCTTCTGTTTTAAAACCATACTGTGAAAAAAATATTCTTGTAGTACAAGGGGCAAGCACGCGTGCCGGAAAGGCAACGGCTGGGGAGCAGAGATGCTGCAGTCCCTGCGGAGCAGGAGGGACCCTGAAGAAAAACCCAAACAGCTGCCCTACGCCTTTGCATTGCTTGACATGGTGCAACGGCACCACGAAGCCTCTCCTGAGCGGATAGTGCCGGCATGAACCCCCAGCCACACGCAGCACAAATGGCCATCACAGGGACCCTGCTACAAAACCCCAGCCAGAGCCCCCTTGGCTCTCCAGGAGGAAACATGGCACCGATGTCATTGCACCGTCCTCCCGCTTGCCCTGTTCCCAAGGCCCCCTCAAAATGACATTGCTTCCAAATTAGAGCCAGTACGGCCCTACCTCGTGCTACGGCCACCCTGCAGGGCTCCGGGGCACCCTGCGGATCCCCACAGTGCAGGGAAGGGTGTTGGGTTTGGACTTGCCCCCTGCTCCGCTCACTTGGGAGATGCCCCATGAGAGATGTGCTCGGACCGGCAGTGCTATTCCTCCTCTGTATGCTCCGTTTTATTTTTTCTTTCTCTGCTTTGGGCCAGTTTGGGAAGCTCCATTGAACCCCCCGGCACAAAGTGACAATTTTCATATCGCAAAAATTCAAGACCTTCGCAGTCTGCAAAACCCACAAGAGGATCGCGCATCCCCAGACCGCTCCCTCCGCCCTGGCGCAGGGGCGATGCACGGCGCTCGCACAACCCCCGGGGACTGGGCGCAGCCCTTCGCGACTCAGAAGAGTTCACGCCTCAAAGCCAAATTTATTTTAAGTTTTCTGCAACTTTGCTTTCATTCCCGGGCACCGCTGCCATCAATGAATGAGAGATGCATGAATGGCTAATGCTGGACCGGTGGGGGACCAGGGCAGCACCGAGGGGCAAATGCCCCAATGCTTTGCAGTCAGGTAGAGCTAAGAGAGACGTCTCTGATTCATAATCTCCGCTCAGTGCTTCTCCTGTGCTCTAATAAAAATCGTGGCATATTGGTCGCTCTCGCTGCCAAGTGATATGGCCATGCCCTCTCCACAGTATCCAGCTACAAACACGCTTGATGGGCACTCTCTGGGGGAACTGCCTGCGCTGGTTTTACATTGCTAACATATGTAGGTACACCTGAAAGCTACAGCCTGCCACTTCTCGTGGACCTCGCTGGGGTACCTTTGCTCTTTTGCCACCAAGGGTTAATTTTCTAATGGCTGCTTTGCTGCTGAAGCTGGCCAAGTTTTTCATCGCCTGCAGAGCACCACAAGCTGTGATTTGGAGCCAGAAAACACCATTAATTTTCTAAATAGGAAGGATCACATATGTAAACTGTCTGGGTCTATAACCAGTTGGGCAGGTAGAAGGCAAAGAGAAGGAAAGTGGGGTGGTTTTTTTCAGGCACTAAAGCAAAATAAACCCGAGGCTGCCGGCTGCACTGAAGTTTCTCGGCGAAGCTGGGCTCCCCCTTGCCTTCCCCCTGCGCCCCCACCACACACACACACACACACGGCGTCACCCGTGGCAGTGCTCGTTTTTACTGGAAAAGGTCAGGTTGATGATTTATTGAACAGTTATTGAAGTTTTTTTACATGAGGCTATATGGAAAAGTTACTGGAAAAATCAAGGAAAGACTGAATAAAGGTAACAGCTCACAGTTCATATGAGACCCAGGCTGATAGCCTTTCACGTGCTGCTGTGACCTAATCCTGCACCACACGCGTCAAGGCAAATGCCCAGTTTGTGCCAATGGAGGGCGACGGGTGGCCTAGGATCTCAATTTGGGCAGAGAGCTGCAAGAGTGGGATCGGGGTGTTTGCTACCCACATCATCCTCCTTCAAAACACCCACCGGCAGCCGATGGCACAGCGCTGCCCGATTTTTTTCAGCCAGGCACGCGCACGAGAACAGCATTTCGGTGGTGCAGAGGGAAGGGACAGGGCCCCGTGGGCTCTCTTGCCCAGGGCACAGCTGCCCGCACCACCTCCCGCTGCCGGCCGTGCCTCGGTTTCTCTACTTATAAGCTGGTGTACAGATACCGACCACAGAGGGGTGCTCTGGGTCTTAATTAATTAATTAACGCCTTGTGCAAGGCACTTGGAAGGCCTTTGGTGGAAGGGACTACCAAAGGTCATATTATTAAATGGTTTTAAGAAAAAAAAAAAAGAATCTTTTTGTAAACGTGTTTCCAAGTATTTCATGCAACTCTTGGCACCGTGCGGTTCAGCTTTCCACCTTTTTCTTGCCCCTCCACAAATACTTAGGAGCTGCCTTTTCCTCCCTTTGTGAGCTGAAGGGGGGAAGAGGTGCAGGCAGGACCAAGGGCTCCCTCGACTGGCAACCACCAGCCCCAGCACCACCCGAATCGCAGGGGACAGCCCAGCTTCCCATGGCAGAACAAACCCTCAAGCCAAGGACAGGGGCAGAAGAATTGAATTTTTTGCACATTACTCAATACAGCAAAGACACAAGGAAACACCTTTTTTTGCTTTCGGGTGCTGTGCAAATACTGTAGCAATCACAGGCTGGTTGCTGCTGCGATTGCACCGTGACCTCTGGGGGCCTGATCCTGCACTTGCTCAGCGCTGCAACAGTCATCCTAACCAGACGCAATAACCACTGCAGGATCGGGTCCTTAATTAGTTCAATATTCCCCCCACCCCACCCCCCGCCTTTTACCACTTTCCCTCCCAAGGAAGAGTATTATTCATTAAGGGCTCAGCAGAGCCCACCAGATCTCATTTTAGCGGAGATCTCCCTATGATCTTCCCAGGCCTTTAGCGGGGAGCGAGCCTTGGACTCTCTTTCATGGGCTGCGTTGTGACCTGGCTTCAAAGTGCGCAAAGAGGTTCCACGGCTCCCTTTGTGCAGCACAGTCTCTTAATTGCACTTTTAAACACAGTGTAATTTTTGTAATTAACATTATGGTTTCAGAGGGCAGAGAAGCCTGCACTATGCTAATTACAAACTGGAGTAGTCGGAGTAGAAATTCAAGGCTCCAGTTGCTGGGGCCGAATGCAGTTTTTATGAAGGATTTCAAAGCTCCTCCGTGGGCTCTGTGTTCTGAGTTATCATTAGCATTTGATAACATAAAGAATTTTTATAACATGTGACAGATTTCGATGTGAAGATTTTACCTGATAACTGGAAAATTTACATAAAGACCTTCATTAGCTCTCTGCTCACATTACTGTGAGCGGAAGAACTACAGCGCGCTGTCTCCCTGTAAGATGGGGCTTGGGAGCCAAAGAATTTGTGCTTTATAATAAAATTTATAGTACGTTACGAAGGGAGGTTATAATAATCCTCAATGATGTTAGGAATCGGAGCAATTCAAAGAGTGAAAGAGAGCGCGAGAGGTGACGGGAAAGGATATTTCAGTATTGCCATGCAGCGGAGGACCGCAGGCTGCAGCAAAGACGCTGCGAGCGGGAACATAAAACATCCCAGAGCAGATGCTCCAATGACCACGGTAACACCACCGTTGGGGCCAGCTCCTGGGCATAGGCTGGGACCCATGCAGGCTCACTTACGCTGCCACCGCAGCAGTTTGGGGCAGCTTTCTGGATACCCTATCCAGAAATGATAGGGTATTGATAGGGTAAATGAATGAGAATTTATCATTCCTGCTGCCTCCCTACTTGCTGCTGTAAGTGTGCTGCCGGGCACAGAGCAGCAGCATGCAGCACTGTCTCTGCGGGATGCATCATCCTTCACAAGGGATACGTTTTCTTTGCAGTTAGGGATATAACGCATAGCCGTGTAACCACATCGTCACAGAATTCAAACTACCCAGACACCATTAGTAAAAGTTTATCAGTACCTCTCTTACGGTCATAACATTCTATGGCTTCTCCTGGGACTACACCGATGTCTGCATGGCTCCGACATCTTTCCATTGCCTGTTGAAGGCTGCCTGGCTGCATCTTGTGGACATTTCTAAATATTTCCTATTTATTATAAACCCCAGTAAATTACTGAAATTGCTCACCAGCATAGCGCCACATTGATTGCAAACTTGCGTAAGAAAAAAACCCAAAATAACAGCTGATGTGCACGGAGCTGCTCCATGGCACGCTCCTCCCAAGCTGAAGTGACCAGGGATGCTTCAGACAGGCATCTGAGCAAGGCAGGACATGGCCAAACCATTAATAAATTCATCACATTAACCTCAATTTGACTGGCTGCTTCAGAATCTTTTGATGCTATCGGTACCAATTTCTGAATTTCTTCCCAGGCTAAAAAGCCTCCTAAGCACCCTCAACTTTAGACAAAAAACCCATCTAGCTCTTCCTTCAGAAAACCGAAGCAATCTCGCCAGCTGATGCATAAGCTTCATTCCTCAAGTCTCCAATTGGACTGTTAAAACCACACGATATCTTTGACAAGCCTCATTAGTCCTCTTGCATGGCGAACAGCCACACCGGATTTTCCAAGTTGCTTTTGCAAAGGAATCTCCTTTTCCTGCAGTTTTGCAAGCCCAGTGCTTGGAGAAACCAAAAAGCAACCTTAGATCAATGATCAAACTTTCGTAGTAGATGGCTTTTATTTTTACAAAATATTTGCTTCCAGCAGAGTGTATCTTAATTTACAAATGCAGAAATCTGTCATTAAGC
Source organism: Vanellus vanellus (assembly GCF_965231255.1). NCBI lineage: Eukaryota > Metazoa > Chordata > Aves > Charadriiformes > Charadriidae > Vanellus > Vanellus vanellus. The sequence continues at coordinate 4,680,421 of NC_138907.1, forward strand.
TTTGACCCAGCTTCATGGCATTGTCAAATGCAATAACGTATCTTTTAATAGTTTTATATCAAGTAAGGATATAACATATCATTAGTTTAAATGTATTTGCAAGCAATTACCCCCACCAGGATATTTGTGAATGCTCATGCAAAATTGATGAAATTCTGACATGCTTAAACATTGTTCATTTAGCTCTATTCCTTATGTATAGAAAAAATAGAATAAATAATTCTGCTGCCACTTGCAAACTACTGTTCGGCATTTTCATTCTGTTCGTGGTTTCTGTCCTGCCTTTAAACTATAGCCCTTGGTGATCATTTGGAAAAACAGTTTCATATATGTTTAATTTTAAATAGATGTACTAGATTATTCATTCCTCTTATTATTGTTCAATGCAGTAATTTAAACATGGACTAGATTTACTGCGTGTCAGCTGCCTTTCTTTTACAAAATGGGATAAATTATTAAATGAGTAGAGGTTGTTTGACAACGGGTTTTCCAGTACTTCACAAAAGAAAGACCTTTGACATTCAGCTGTCTTTTGAAAAGAATAAAGAATAAATCAATTAAGTCTCTATGCTGTGGTTCAAAAACACGCTGTTATGGCACATTCTTGCTTACCTCTAAGTTGACTTCGGAAGACTCAACCCATTGCAGTCATACCACTAGGTAAATTATTGATCTAATCGTCAGGCTGCCTTGCGAGCAGCACTCTCTGTCCCAACCACCTTAGATACAGCCATTTTTACAACTCCTCCGCTCATTCCCCAAGCTACAGAAAATCACTGATATCAACCTCTGGTAACATTTGCCACCGACTTGGAAGACCTTTTTACAGTATCTGGTTTTGGCTGCATCTAGCAGAGGCTCAGACTTTCTAAGAAAAAATGTTTTCATTGACGATGTTGAGGGACTTTTGTGTTTATGAGCTTCTGTGTGAGAAGATTTTCAAGAAAGCGGAGGGAACATCAGGTGTGAGATGCTCAAAGCTCAGATAAAACTTGGATGCTAGGGTATTCCCTGCCAGGGAAAACCCTGAGTTCATGGGAAACTGGACTGGCGGACCCAACAAACAGCGCTAATCTTTTCTTTCTAGTTTGTGTGGCCTCTACTAACTGCAGTATTTACTGCAAAGCACTTGGGGTGCTTTGAAACAAAGAGGAATGTATCTGCTTAAGACATCATGTCAACAAACTAACCCTTTAACCCAAGCAAAAAGTTAAAACAAAATAAAAAAAAAAAATCAAATCAATCAAACCAAAAATCTAGCCAAATGCTCATCTCCTTTACCTGGCTTACACAGCATCGTGGTGCCACCAATTCTATATCAACAGCAGTATAAATCAGCAGTATAGAGGGAACAAAGTGGGGGTACACAAGGAGATTCATGTTTTGCAACCCAGCCTTGACAGGGTGAGAATTTACAAATACGGCTATTTTCTTTAGCTCTGCAGAAATCAAAGATGAGGGTTTTTTCTCTGCCAAAATTAAGATTTCCTTAATTTCACTAAATGCTCTTGATCATATCTCAAATCTTTTTCACCATGTTTGTCCATTCCCGAGTGCCACAAACATTTTATATGCTAAGGGCTGATCCAGGACATGAACGGAAATCATTGAAATTACATATGGAAACAGACTACCCGTCCTTGGAGTCTCCCAAGTCCTTTCCTCCCAAGTGAAGAATGCTCCCCCGCTATCTTTAGGTTGGAACTTCATTCACTCAAGTTTTTAACATCCCAAGCGATGGGATTTGCATTAGCTCCCCTGGGGGACTGCTCCTGCCAGGAAGCTCTCTGTACTGTTCAGCTCTGGTTTTCTATTTCTCACTTTTCCCTCCAGGAGAAGAGCTTTTTGAGCAGCATGACAGCTCGTAGGAGGTCTTTGGGCCCGAGGACTACCCCAAGGCCACCTGCACAGAGGAGTGTCAGGGCTGCAGGTGCCACCACGGAAGAGGTAGATGCATGCATTTTTGAGCCAAAGATTAATTTAAAAATAAAAAATGAAATTAAAAATACCCCTAAAGTTATGTCTTCTGATAAATCCTTACCAGGCTGCAATATTTTGCCTCGTGGCAGAAAAATGAAGGCAGCAGATGTGGGGTTTGCACCCGCATTTTGTCTTGGGGGGAGCTTGCGTACATCCTGCTCAGGAAGTGGCTCGCCAGGATTTTGCGAACTCCCACAGTCCCACTTTAAAGCACGGCTTCCTGAGAAAAGGTTAAACGAGGTTTAAGTGCAATGTAATAAACCTTCACTGTTCATAAAGTTGTGTGATAAATGCATGTGTGGTTACTCCGGATAAAAGCACTAAGGTCAGCAGGCAGAACTGGGAGGCAACTGCCGCACAGAGTCAGATCCTAGCACAGGGCAGCCCGTCCATCAGTGGGGTGAGATGCTCCAGCTCGCCTCCAGCCCATTCCCGAGATGCTCGCTTCGCGCTGGGATAACTCCTCACCCACCACAGACACATTGGCTTGCACAAAATAAGAAACTTCAGACATTTGCGGTTCGCTTGTGACTTTCAGCCCAAATTGCCTGGCTGCTGCCTTACCCTGCACGCGCTGGGTTTGTCAACACACGTCTCGCGTGCTTGGTCCTGATGGGGAAGTGAAGCCGCCACAGTTTCTGTGCTCAATTGCAAACAGGACTTGCTGAGACTCCAAAGCGAAAGACAATTGTGCTGAGGTCAGACTCCTCTTCTCCTGCTTGGGCTGGAAAGTACCTCAAAGCACAAGGGGGCCCGTGGAAGCAAATGGAGTACGGCGCTGCTGATTGAAGTTCAGGCGAGCAGAATGGCGCTTCAATTATTATTGTTATTTTAAAGCGAAACTCTGATTGCTAGGGGCATCCCAATTTTATCGAGCTCATTTTATTTTCCCTACATTTATTTGAATAATATGTCCTTTGCTTGCAATAAGGAAATGCCATATACCCCATCATCACAAGTAGCAGTTTATATAAACATAGCATTGTCCTGATGAGTTCAGATATGAACCTGTTTGGTTATAGAATTTCTCCAGAAGTTGTAATATTTATGATTTAGAAAGCGAACCAAGAGGGAAGTGTCTTGTACGGCAAGGAGCTGTTGTGCCTGGAGATTTGATTCACAAGGTACAGATGCGGTTGCAGAATAATGATCTTGTTGAAAAAAAAAAAAATAGCAATAGTAGTAAAAACCCATAAACTGTCAGTGTAGTCTCCTCCCTTTAGGCAGCCGGTGACAGGGCAATTTTAGCCCTGAGGAGGCTAAAATTCAATGCCAAGGTGGTCAAAACCCCTCTTTGCCAGCATTGCAAGAGCGTTAAGCTGCTTCTGTGTGTGTTGCGTATTTGTGTGTGTGTGTGTGTGTGTGTGTGTGTATGTGTGTGTGTGTGCAATCACTGAGGGCCTTGGAAAGAGCAGGACAAGGACAGGTACCCTTGGTGACACGTGGAACAAAAGAGAACCAGGAGAGGCTGATCATCAACACAGTAGTCAAGGATCATCCTCTGTAGCGCGGGGATACGGGAGAGACTGTGTTCGCCTGAAGATGTAGTAAAGTCTCACAAAGAATGGAGTAAACGGGAGAAAGATTTCACTCAGTTATGCCAAGCCCAGACACTCCAGCTGGCAAGAAGGAAAAGGGATTTCCCCCGTGGGACATCTAACAATAAGGACTTTACATCAGCAGCACATCAAGAGACAATATTAGTCTAAGTGTCTAAAAAGAAAAAAAAAAAAAAGAAAGAATGAGAGAGTCTCCTTTTTAAGAGGTTTCTTCGTGGGTTGTACCCTTCACAGCCAATATATACTGAGACCACTCACACTGCTGTGGTGTACATTAACTACGAAAGGTCATGGTGCCAAAGATCAGCCGTCTTCAAGAGGCACTTCTTTCCCCACCATGCTGTAGGATGCCTGTGGCAGACGAGCCATAAATCTAACGCTTTACGCAACGGCTGGCAAATGCTCGGTTGCAAACGGAGGCGTTCCACCAGCGAAGCACTTGTTAGTGTAAGGGCCCCTCCATAAACTGTGTTTTTACAATAATTTCCTTCAAATTGGATTGTTGTCATGATCAGAGAGCCATTTACTGGAAGCAATTGCTAATTACACACATGTCCCCCTGTAGGGAGGATGTACAGCGAAATAAGCATTTTGGAGGGAATTTCTTGTGTTTCATACTTCCTACAATTTCACCCATGAACCTTTTCTAACAGGCCAGGCTTGAAAGTTCTTCGCTTGACTTTAGCAAGTGTTTTGGCTCAGCACAGTCCTGGCAAGACTCTGCTGTATGTGTTTTGGTCATTTAGAAAACAAAACAAGAATACAAAAAATACTCCTTGAATCACTCTAAAAATCCCATAGGGCACCTTGTCCATCCTGCTGACATCTAAAATATTTTCCTTGCAGTCTATTCCCACCATGGTTTTCACTGGCCAGTGTGGCATGGGTTTCCTAGATCTCCTGGGAGACCAGTCCACAGATCACTAGACTGTATCTTTTTTCCACGGAATCACTTTATGTTTTCCTTAGCTCAGTTTCATCCCATTACTCTTTCCGCTGAAAATATCCCAAATAATTCCTCTTATACATACAGCTTTCTCTTCTATCCAAACACCTCACTGGAAACACCTTGAATTCTTCTGTTCCTAAAGAAGTCAACAAGCCAGATCTGCTAAGGATGGATTTCACCATTTTGGTGAGTAGCTGTCTGAAGAGGTACATTTACTCCTAATTTCAGGTCCTTTACGTTTATGATGGCTGTAAGACCCCTCTCGCATTGCCAAGGAGCCTTAGTGTGAGCCCAGCTTTGGGTGGAAACTCGACATGAACCCAAGGTGTTCTGGCTCCTCTCCCTAACACCTATACGCGTGCATCCAGCACTGGCATTTCTGGGTTACATACCTGAAGAGAAAGACTATTTCCTCTTTCATGTATGACAAAATAAAACAAATCACCCTGATAATTACAGCAACATGCTTCAGGACCTGCAGGAGCTGTCTGAGAGAATGATAAATCCTTTGGCCACGTAGTTACCTTGTGATATCTAAAGAAACCCACCCGGATGAGAACAGGGGGTGAAATTTATTCCTGGAGCACCTCCACTAAAGGCACTGGAGTTACTCTAGAGATTAACTGGAACTGGTATGTGTAGTGCAGACCAGTTGCACTGTGTTTCCTAGCTGCAATGAAGAACTACATAAAGTACCCTGGGCTCCAGAGCACGTCATTTTTCCTCTTCATCTGCATGGGATTCTTTCAATAAAGGCATAACGAGGGAGAGCAATGAGTACCATTATTTTGTTTAGAGATTTGGGGACTTAGGCAAGAGCTGGTCAAAGCAGCTGCTGGGGTAAAACATTCTCCACCAGGAAATGCCATTTTGTCAGACAGAAACTTGGCGCAAGAGCCAGCACGTTTTGATAGAATTTCATTTAGAACAAAATTGAACCACGGTGTTTTGGTGAGAATAAACTCTAAAATTAAATTTCATTGGAACAGAGCGAGTCAATTATTCATTGCAAAAGAAAAAGTTGTTCTGAACTGTTACTTTACATTATATCCCTAATTATAAAAGAAAAGAAATACATAATTGGAATGAAACCTTTTGATTTATCGAACTAGAACATTTTGACTAATTCAAAATAGCATGTCCTAGAAATGTGTTTTTCACAGGCAATTTCAACTTTGTGCTTTTGTTCCAATTCAGAACAAATATCTACATTTTGAAAATCACAAATTTCCCCGTTAAATGGAAAAATTATGTATGAGAAAACACACAAACCGGATGGCAGTACTACATGTAACTCCCTTTTCCAGCGACTTTTGATCAGCTTTAGGACATCTGAATAGACAAAACAGGGCACGGAGCAGCATGGGAAGAGACAGGCTAATACTAGAAATGCAGAAGAAGTCAGATAGGAAATACAGTGCTGTTCTTCAAGACAGATATTATCGGGTGTGTGTAGGGATGCTCAGGGAAACTGATCAAAACAACCCCTGGGCATCCCTAAATGATCCCATCGTTAGCTTTATGCACAGCTCTGCTATAAGAGGGTTAGTTGAGAGTATACTGATTTTGTTTCCTTCATTATGTGCTGGAGAGCTTCTGTTTTTTATTTCACCCACTCTTAATCTCAGCTCAAAGGTCATAAGAGGCTGTAAGATCTCGACAGCAGTTTTTGGCCCTGTGTGACAGAGAGCTGTGCTACGTCCCAGTGCCACGGGGACAGAAGGGTGCCTCCAAATCCCCGTTCCTCCCAGGAAAGGTGCCACTACCTCTGCCACCACTCGTTGGGCAGCTGTATGGGGCATCGACATCCTACCCCGTTTGGAGAGCAAGTCAGAGATGCCTCAAGGAATCATGTGCTGGAGAAGATCTGAAGGAAACTTTTGCCCTTCAAACAACTGGCAGCACCAGCATGCAAGAGTTATCACGAGTATCTCCTGGCTGCTCCTCGCACCTCCAGACCCGGCTCCCTACCTGGCACAGCCCTAGATGCAAGGCAACACACCTCCATCCGTGTAATTGTTTGTAGTGGAAAGGAAAAGCAGTGACCAGGCTATTGAGCAGTTAACTACACAACTGTTACCTAATGATCCTAATTTGCATGATTTTAATAATAATGAGTAAAACCAAACTATTAAGTTGCACTTTCTACCTCAGCAAAACCGAGCTATAATTGTGTAGGGAATAATTTTATGGGTGAAGTGTGCCCTATATTATAAGAGATTAGAATAAAGTGCTCTAATATTCAATGTCTTAGCAGGTGCAGGCACTTACCTGGGCAATTAAAATCTTTTTAATATACAAATCACAGCCAATGAAACTATTGGCATGACAAACTGGATCTTCCAGGACATATTGTGTTTGTCTAAAATAGATTTTTGTTTGCTAGCAATAATTTCTCTAACTTTTGTTTAAAAGAAAAAACAACTAAAGGCAGACTAATTTGCAGAAGATACTTAAAACGCTTGTATATCATTTCTGTGAAAGCATTTAACATGTCTCTATCTTTGTGTAATACATGCATTAATGTCTTTCACTTAATAGCTATTTTTTAAAACATACCACGTGCAACAATTGATATATTTCAATATTGTATCTGCTAGGGACTACTGGGCTGGGTTGCATAGAAGTTGGCCTTGAAATAACAAGCAGATCACAGAAAGCATATGAAATTTTCTTTATGGATTCATTAAGTTCATTAAATGCCCTCCTTTGTGCTTGGAGTAGTTTATAAATCCGAACAGGTAAAATAGGTGCAATGTTTCCTGTGAAATATGCAGAAAAGCATTTTCCAGTTACTCCTGAGCAATTCTGCAACTTCAAAAAATGAAGAAAACTCAACTCTGCCAACACTCAGCTCTGCCCATAAAAACATGCTATATTAATAGTTCCGGATCTTTGCTACCTTCCAAAATAGCATGATTTTGCAGCCAAACATCAACCAAAAGTGCAACAGAAACGACTTTTAGTAATTTGAAAGAGTGAAGGCAGAGAAGCGAGGTTTGTCACCCAGGCCCACCACTTCTTCCACCCACGCACACAGACCGGTCCAGCGGTACGGTCCCGCTCTACGGGAGAAGGGCGGGAGGTGATGGCCTCCCCATAAACCCGATTCCTGGATTATTATGACCCAAAAATGCAATGTGGGCGAGGACTGCATATTGGAATTTGAGGGTAAAATGACTGTTCACTTCTCCTTATTGCCTGGTGCAAAGCAATCCCAGTGGTTTCCCATCAAGGAACCAAAGCTTGGCAGCTTCCTCACTCAATTCACACCTCCGCCTGTGCAAAGAGGTGCAAATTGCACCTCCTGGAGCTGCCTCCCCAGGGGGGGTTATCTTAACGGAGGGCAAGCATTGTTTGCACAAGTACCCTTTGAGCAACTCCTCTCCTGGAAGGCAGCTTTCATCCAGGGACAGTCCTCAACTCCAGCTCCACAGCGGGATGCACTAGACCACCCTCGTCCCAGAGAGATTGCCACAACTCCAGTATTTGCAACGATGGGGACATGCCAAGCCCGTTCTACCTGCAGCAGGAGGGATCACAGCCTTTCCCACCCGGGAAACAGGCCGGGGAAGAGAGGCATTGAGCACTTGAAGAAGCTGGAATAATTTAGGGTTGAACGCAGACTGACACCTGCATGAGAATTAGGTTGCACAAAGGCCAACGAGGATATTCTAGGTCAACGCGTGCAAGCACAGAACAAATCAAACGCATGTTGTGCAAAATCACCCTGTTGGGAAGTCTTCTAATATCTCGCGGTGGCTGACATCAGCTCACATACACACACAGAGTGCACTCAGCAACAAACACCATAGAGACGAGTATTTGGCTGGAAATTAGGGGTTTCTTAAAACATTTGGCAGGTAACCCTATCAGTCCAACTGAGATTTCCTCCTTCTTAGAGGAGGTTTGCGATTTCCACGCAGCTTTGTATCAGCAAATAGGTGGAAAATACTCAGAGTATGGATAGTTAAGACAGAAAATAATTTTGCAATATATGGATGAACACAGGCTCTTCCATCTCAAAGGACATTTCATGACACTTTACACCACATACCTTAAAAAAAAAAAAAAAAGTTTCCAAACTAGGCTTCCCTTTCCAATCTACAGAGAGAGACAGGCAGCTGCAAAACATAATTTGCATGACCTGTGCTGGACACTAACTCAAGAGCACAGTCACTCCTCAGATGTCTCCCTCTCTGTATAACCCAAATAGCACGACTCCGGATACTGCCTTGGACATACAATTCTTAGACAGCTAGACTTGAGCGAGATGCTCAACTTTATGTTAGCAATTATATTTTCGTTAACAATAACACAATAGCTTTCTTTGTTATCATACAACTCCATCTCCGCTACAAATACCAGCCCCACCAGTGCCCCTCTTCATGCCCCAGGTCTCTGACAGGTCTGCCTCTACAATTGGAAATGGACAGCTTGTGCCCCACTCCGTATCTGTGTGTTTTTGAGTTATTATCATGGGGATTGCAGTAACGCCCAAGGACCTTTCCCTGGACACCCTTCCCACGGTGAGCAGCAGTCCTTGCCAGAGAGTGCGTACAGAATACAAGCTGGAGAAAGCAGCGGCCACCCTCTTTGCTGAGGGGATCGTTTGGCTGGCCCGTAATCCCAAAAGAGGTTTGTGAGTCCAGATCTCCCACATCCCTCTTTTTTAATACTTATGTCATTAACCACAGCATACTTGGCTCTCTTCTTGTTAAACCATAAACATGGGAAAATCCCTGAAGTTATCAGTGCCTTAAAAAAAAAAAAAAAAAAAAAAATGCGAGCTCCGAGCCTTCTCTGCTTCTGCTGCAGAAAGAATTTAAAACCGAGCTTTGGTTTATACCCAAGCTACTCCTTAAAGAAGCTTAAAGCACTTCAATGTTCAGACATACTCGCATGTCCAGTATCAACATTCTGCCTCACGGTCTCTTCCAAGTTAGCTAGGAAATACATATCTGCGGCTGCTTTACATACTTTTTGCATTCCCATTTCCCAAGCCAAAAGTCTTCCACTATCAAGCCACAAATTAATCTAATTATTTGGATATTTAGGCCGTTTAGGCTCAAGTCAGCAGACAGTTAGGCATGTGTCTAATATCGCCTCTACAACGTGACTGCTGGGGGACTATTTAAAGATAAGCACATGCCTAAACGCTGCACTGAATTAAGCCTTTGTAAGCCTTCAGAAGCTGGCTTTAAACAAACTGGTTTTAGGCAAATAAAGAATTGCCTTGGATTAAAAAAACAGAGGATGGGAAGGTATTTACCAGGTGTCTCAAACACCCTGTATGAAAGGAATAGGTTCTTTTTAACAAAAACACTCAACATATGGCTGAGATATCTGGAATAATTATGCGAATGGAACAATAAACAAGAAATATTTTTGTAACTCATCATATGGCGACTTTGACAAGTTTGAGGAGATGTATTTCACCTTTAGCATCGCCTTTTAAAAGGCTGATCAATGATAAACCAGTGGGGTTTTTCCATAGCACAAATGTGAAGGTGTCAGGTTCTCCAAGGGGCGAACATAAGGCCAGCTTTGCCTTGACTCTCAGGTTTGCCTGGCCTAAAGAAAAGCAATTTGCAGAACGAACCTGTGACCCAAAAGTAAGATAGCATGAGGCATGCAATACCATAAATAGTTAAATGAAAGAAAATAAGAGAGAAAGCAAACTGTAAGAATATCATGTTTCCAACTGTAATGTGGGTATTTATATGCAATACTTAAAAAATGTTTAAAGAAGCTGAATTATCCAGTCCCATTATCCTGATGTTCAAATTCCACACATGACTCCTCTCTGGGGGAAGAACAGAAATGTGATACCCCTTTGGGGACCATCCTGGGACAGCCGCTGGTGGGGACACCTCAGCAGGGCATTGAGGGAGAGGCATACAAGCAGCTGTGGGACACCGGGGATGGAGCCCTTGCTTGTCCCAGGCAAGAACTGCTCAAGAGGGAAATTACGGGGTCCTTCTGCAACGTGTTTCCTAAAACACCAGTGGGGTCCCATTAACCACCCCAGTAACGGATGAGGTGGTGGGTCACTACTTTTTGTGCCCCAAGACCTGCTGCCCCGGCGGGCGGCGGGGCCAGGGCCTCCTGCACCACCTTGCCAGGGCTCCAGCCTCCGCCACCCACTCGCTGCGTGACCCCGCCAGCGCTCATGATGCATCGGCCCGTCACCCTCACCGTTTACAGCAAAAAAGCTATTTAGCCGGTGCCTGCAACCCTTCAGCCCGCAATGCCTTGACAGCAGAGGTTATAGGGAAAAAAAAAAAAAAAGAAAAAAAAAGAGAGAGGGAGAGAAAGAAAGAACAATGTGCAATCGGCACTGCATTAGAGATGGAAAAAGTACTTAAAGCCTGCAACATTCATCAAGGCTGAATACATAAATGCCACATTTTGAATAAGCCAAGCAAAAGACAATGACAAAGGAAAGGCGCGTTGCTTCAGGAATCTCTATCATTTTCATTTGCTGCTGTCAGGAACCTGTTTTTTGCCTCTCACTCTATCAGCCATTATAGCATTAATGAAGTAACCTCACATAGTTATTGACTGGCTTGTCAGAGTCCCTGCCTGATCCCTTAATAGAAACCATTGGTCTTCAGTTAAAAATGGGGTGAGCTGGGAGGTGCTGTGGGCATGTGCTGAATTTCAAGTGCACTCCTGAGGTTATCAAAAGCCATGAAATGCAAATTATTATATTTTTTAAACACACAGATTTCATGCAACTGAGCATATAAAATTGACTAATACTGTACTTTATGCATTCCTAATAATGTTTCCAAATATGCTCTGCATATGATCTTTCCCCAGAAAGTTGTGGGTGGTATTTGAATAAGCAGAAATGGGCCTAGTTTTATTTTGTGAATAAAGTAGTTTCCTGGATGTTGCAAGTCTCTGTTCCTTCTAATATAAGGTAATGTTTATGCACTGTCTGTTCAAACAACACGGGTAATCCTTTGTCTGAATTTCTGTCTCAGATCAAAATCATTTTTCCTTCATATTTTTTTTCCTCCTTTCATAAAGCATCCCAAGTCCCAGAACTAGTATATTCTCATTTACTAGAAATTGAGGGTTGGCAGAGGGTCTAGAAATAACTTCTTTTCCCAGAAGGTAATAAATCCAGGGAGTAATCTAAAACACCGAGTTGTTAATTCCAGTACCATCACGCCATTGCCTGTGATACGGGTACATTACTGAATCAGCCCCGGTTGACAAGCAATCAGCACCCGGAGGATATCTGCAGCGCAGGATGCGAGGGCATCCTCCGGCATCCGCTTGTTGAGGACAAGGCACCACAAAGAGTTTGCCAGCTTGGTATTTGGTACAGCACACGAGCGGGGAAAAGCTATGGGGTGACCTTTTGTAAGCTCCTCCAGAGGGGAGCTGGGGCCCGTGGTCTGATGGGTTTCGTTATGGTTCTGAACATAACACCCAGAAGATGTGTGCTTTGCACATCTGGGATCAGCTAAACTGTGGTCCAAGCATCACCAAGGCCTCTTGGTATATAACGCTCCCAAAGCCTGCAGCCCCGGCCCCTGCGAAATTCAGCAAATTCAGTCAGTTTTCTGGAGTCAAGCTTTACTTGCTGGCAAGATCTTCAAGCCTTTCATCAACACAGGTAGCCCTAAGAAACATACCTCTCCCCGTCTTTCTATTCAGGAGACTCTCAAAGGTTAAACATTACGCTGATTTTGAAGACAGCAGCAAGAAACCTCACGTCTCACTCAGCATAGACAGCAATGAGAGGAATAGTTGTTCAGCCAGACCTGATTTGAGATCGTTCAGACCTCTTGGGTCTGCAAAACTGGGTTGGCGTTCTCAGAAGAACAGGCTCCCATAATAATTGGGGTCTTCTCTTGTTTCTGATTGGGCTAAAAATTCTCTGAGAACAACTCTCATGGCACTTCCACATCCCTGGTCTGAAATTAAGCACATTTTTCCTAATGAATACTCTGTTTGTTGATTTGGTGACACTTTCTGAGTCTGAAATATGAAATCCTTTAATTCTCCCCCCCCCCCCCTTTCCCTAATTAATTATTTGCAGGCTGTTTCCCTCCATAAAAGACATTCCCCACATAAAAACAGTTGGTGGGTAGCATGTTAGGAATGTCTTTCATTTAACCTATTTCCAAAATACTCCCTTAGCCCACGCACAGAGCCAGCAGTACACTCGCTCATCCCCTCGCATGGTCCTGGGAGAGCCACAGGGCACCATAAAGCCTCAACCACTCCAAAACCAGGAAAGGGGGGGCGCAAGGGTCTTTGAGGGGACCATAGCACCACTCCAGAGTATGAACACCCGCCAGCCTGGGACATCCCAATATTGGTTCCCAACAGTCGGGCCAAGTCCCCACAGTTGGTACACGTTAGCTCATACTTCCAAGGCTGTCTTCACAAGGGAGTAAGACTTGGCTAAAATATTTGAGATTAGTCTGAAGCGTGCAGCTCTCCCAGACACTGCACCGGGAGACCATCTTCTGTTAAAAGTACTTATTGTGGCCTGAAACCCACAGCTCCTCCCCAAAGCTTAGCATCCCGAGCACTCTTGGATGAGAACTAAATCCCAGTTGATATCATTGTGTAGAACAAGCTTATTCTAGCTGAAAATAAACGAGTTCGCTCTTTGTATATGGGGGAAAAACACAACGTAACACCACTTTCTAACTGATTCAAGGTCCATGAGAGAATAAGTGGGACCACAACCCCTGTGCTTTCCACCAAAGCTCAGGAAAATTTTAGGTTGTTGGTGTTTTGGTCGAGCACAAAGCCCAAGTAGCCAACAAACAGCTTTTAGATTCGCCATCAGCTCTGTGCTCGAGTGAGCTTGCGTGCTAACAGTTCAGAAATGGGCAGAGCAGTGTGGTCAGGGGTTAACATTTATGTAGAGTCTCTCTTCCCAGAGTGATTTATCCATCTCTACTTATGAGCTGTGTTATCTGTGGGTGTTGTTTTCTTTTTGTCTTTTTCTTATTCCTTCAGGATACACTGATGCCATGTTTGCAGCACGAACTCCACAAAACGCAACCCTTGCCCACAGTTCCTTGCTCTGCAGCAGTGGGGCAACAAGCAGCCTGTATATAGAACGCCACTGCCAGGAGCTCATCAGTTCTGATCTTCTAATTGTGCTTAATGATTGCTGAAAGGAACCAAACAATCACGAGTGAACTTCAGCTTCCCTGGTAATTAATATTGTTATTACAGAATTGTTAATAATTATTAGACTCCGGCAATCTAGGAAGCATCAAAGATTTTGAGCATCTCCAGGAAGATACACAGCCTGCCCGACGCTCGTTTCATGGTTTACAGCTTTGTCCTTCTTTTGAACGTGCCTCTGACTAATACCCACCCCAGTATGAGCCCAGAAAGGCCTAACTGCTTGCAAGAAACTGCTCATTGCAGACATACATAGATTCAGTCTTGAGGCAATCTTTGTTTTGGGGACACACTCCATGGTCCTAGGAGAAACGTGCACGGCTTTTGTGCACTGCAGCTGCCGCTACAGGCGATACCCAAGCAAGCATCGCTTGGCATTATGGCAAATTTTCACACGAGCGGTTGAAAACTGAAATTATTCTTAAAGGTTGCTAAACAGCAAATTTGCAATTGCATTCGCTGTATGCAAACAGGCCTGCTATTTTGTGTGTTTTGTTGAGTGCAATATATTTGGCATGCAAAAGCTGTGTCTTCAGGGATTTTTTTTTAAATAAGTAGTCTGGACGTATTGTAAGAGACAAAGTAATTAGCATTCACTCAGCCCAGCAGGGCAGCAATTTAAACTTTTACAAGGAGTCAAAGTTCAGGATGCTGCCCTGCCATCAACTTTCTACATACAGAAGGGATACAGACTGGAATATCCAAATGTTTCAAGCTACTCTGGGTTATTTGAAACTCCAATAGACACATTACTATGGGGAAATTGCTTAATCTGCTCTAGGATTTATTGCTATTGTATGTTCAGTATGAGGTCTTGGAGGGTCAAAAAGGCCTGCACTCAGTGCAAGTATTTCATACCATATTAAAAAGTTTCTGACCATACCTTTAATCCTCAAAATCATTACATCCTATTTTTATGCAGACACGCATATAAAAACACTCCACAAAATGAATCTGCGTTTACACCCTACTCACAGTAATCCCACAGCGTGGGGAAAGGAGGGAGGCGAAGCCAGGAAAAGGCAAGTTTGTTGTCATATAAAGCAAACAAATAGAAAAGTCAGAAGGAAAAAAAAAAAAAAGCCCTACTGCGTTGGATTGATTTAAGAGTAAGTGCATGCTGCCAGAGAAATAGATTTTTTTCACCCGTTAGGCAGTCATTTTTACAAATGTACGATGTGAGTACTGATTACAGCTTGTGGAGAAAAGATTTTTTTTTTTTCCTCTCTCTTTTTTTTTTTGTTCATCCCGCCCTTCGCCCCGCATGGCATGACCCCACTCTGCCAGGCAGCCCCCATCTGCTCAGGGTCGCTGTTGGGGAGGACGGGAACCCCAGCCCTGCCCACCACAGGGAGGAAAATCCAGTGCCTCGAGGCTCGTGGGGGGGATGGCATGGGGAGGTTCAGGAGGGGATAAGGGGGATCGCAGGCTGTCATAGGAGAGAGAAATACTTTGCCCCACTTAGCATAATTATTTGGAGGCTTTCAGTGAGAAACCAGTAATGATTTTTTTTTTTTCTTGTTCCCCCACCCCAGGCTTTCACTTGTAAGAGCGGGTAAAACTAACTAGAAAGAGGAGATGAGAAGGAAATGTATACCGCCACATTCGTTTTGTAGACAATTCACACCCAGTGAAAGCAAAACAACTTGTGCAGGAAGGAAATCTGGGTACCACAGAGCTAAATATAACAAAAAACCTGGGTGAAAAGCCGTCTCGTCTAATTGCCCTCAAAAGTACTGTCATTACTCTGCTGTCTTTTCTTGGTAAAAAATGTTGAAAATTACACTCTAAGTTTTGGTGGCATTTTCGCACCTCAGAGAAATAAATTCAAAAGCAAAAGCAAGAGGAATCAGTGCATTATATTTTAAGCCTCTTGCAGGAACAAGCATCAATGTTGTACCATGTTGGACATCCCCCACCTTTACAGGAGTTTCAAATTAACAAGAAAACACAAACATCTTGTTTGCAAATAAAGAAAGGTATGATCTCTCAGGTTCTCACTATGTATTATTTGCCAAGCAAAACAAACTTTGAACACAAACAGTTCAGCTCCTTTCCCATCTCCAGAAGACCGAGTAAAGGGTATCACCTCGCAACAGAGATGCTGTGTATAAAACTGGGGAGAAACAACCCTCTGCCTCCCTACCTACAGTTCACAGACAAAGGGAATTTTTTGCCTTCCCTTTTTACATAAGGCAACACAAGACATTAAGTAACTTTTCTGAGTCAGTAAATCAGGCTGCCCCATGATGGCCAAATGGGTGCTTCGCTTTGTTAACGTACCTCACAATGCTTCCTCCTAAAATGAGACCGTCTTGTCGTCCCCCCCTCAAGATCCAATGCAAATTTGTACTAGCTTAAGTCATTAGGAGGTCCAAAGAGTTTATTTCTTTTTCTTTATTTTCAACCTACCGGATTGCTTCTCACAGACGAAATACTGCAGGAGGAGTGTGATGAGAGAATAGGTTTCCTGAATATTTATGGATTAACCCAAACTAAGCAGAGAAGAAAAATAATATTAAAAATTACTAATCGTATGAGATTTCCAAACTTCTTCCCTCCAAGAACCTTGAAGAGTTCAGATACCTGGTCTGACTGCAGATCTCTAGCACTTTCAGAAACCATATGAGACCAACAGGATCTTGTCCAGCGCTCTGCTAGCACCCGTGGCTGGGGTGCGGAGACCCGTCACCCCACTGTCCCTGTGGAGAGCCCTTAATCCCAGAGCTGAGCTTTGTTAAAAACCAAAACAAGGCTCTTTTCTTTGCCTTCATTAAGGCCCATTCCCATCACGCGTTTAGACAAACTCTTACTCCTAAATTTTCTTTTTTCTGCCACAAGTGCATTTTATAATTGAAAAGAGAGGTAACTTGTTTTAGTGTCACAGGCTTTAATTAAGCATAGTTTGTCTAGACTAGCTTCAGGGTTTATTTATTATTTATTAAAGAAAGGTTAGTTATTTATTGGGGGAAACACATCTGTACTTGCAACTTCACAGAATAAATCACACAGCCCATCACTCAACCTGCTTTAGGACTTTAGTGGATTACTATCAGGGTCAGGAAAAAGATTTCTTTTACTGATACAGTGTTACATAATAAGGATATTTTAGATAGTTTCAAGTCTCCCTTGAAGCCATGGTTGTTTCTGGTCACTATTCAGGGATCAGACATTGGCTTTGTTCAAGGGGAAAAAAAAAAATAAACCACGGGTCTTACTTTGCACCCTACATGCAACAGTGCTCTAACGTCACCATGACAGGCACCATCAACGGTGCTGGGTGTGCAGGGGGCAGCAAGGCTGCTGAAGTCCCCGCCCCAGACATTCTTCCTTCCCTCCAGCAGAGGGAAGATCCACCACCAGGATAAATCCTGGTGCAAATGGACCAGCACATAGGGAGGCATCCTCTGGGAAGAGGTAGGATGTGCCTACCTGCTGCAGAGAGAAGCTCCCTTCCAGCAGGGGACTATTAAACAGTCATTTGAGGGCAGGGGCCTATAGAGACAATGAAGGGCCCATAAAGCCATGCTAAGCAATATTTTTGCTTTTTTTTTAATTAAAAAAAGCTTTAACTTTCCCCTCACCACTTCTGGGCTGAATTGGTTTGATCCAGAGAGGTAGTTATGCATAAGAGCAACCACTTTATATTGAATTAGGGGATTTCTCATGCAACACATCTCACCAATTACAAGGCAGGGATGCAATTCTATGATTTATAATACATTATACTGTTAAGTAATATAACATTATAGATACAATTTGTACCTATCTCTCCATGGATTAGAGAGGTGGCACATGAAGAGTGGATCATTAAACAGCAGTGCAAGGCCAGGGGCCAAGCACTTCTGTTTAACAAGCTGCTCCAAGCACCACCTCTCTAATCCATGGAGAGAGAGAGAATAAATTGCTCCTGTATCTTGTTATAAATCATGTTCTTTTGGGTTGGTTTTGTTGGGTTTTTTGGTTTGCCCTTTTTTTTTTTTTAATTAAAAAAAACTTTAAAATTCTGTTTAGGGCCATCTTTTCTCAGGTCTGAGCCGGTTTAAGCTGAAGGCACTTCTGTTCCGGAAAGAGTCTGAAGCCAGATTGTATAATTTACAATCTAGCCAAATTTGGGGGTGGTACAGGGGAGCGAGCCAGCTGCGCCATCCCTCTGGGTGAGGGAAAGTACTCTCCTGGACAGGCTAGGCCGTTCGGTGGCTGAAGCACCCACACCCTCAAAACTGCAGTGGCATGGCTGGAGCTTGGGCAGCTGGAGAGGACAACCATCTTCAAGCTGCCCCGAGTGAACAGGGCAAATGGCAAGCATGGTCTAAGAGCTTCGGCTACATCCTTGCTTCATCAGGAAGAAGTGTCCTGGGAACACTCAGCAGCCCAGCAGCACCCAGTTTGCCCAGCATGCCCCAACGCAAAACGCACCAGGCACCTTGAGGCTAGATAATTCTGTCGCTGTTCCCACACACACATTAAAAAGCAACCGTGGCCAAGTAAGCCGAGGTCTTTGGGAGGACAGAGTTGACACGGTGGCATTTCAATGCAGTGTGCAAACCTGCTGCGCTCGATGGCCATCCACAGCAGCTGAAGGTGAGCTCTTTGACCTCTCTCTCTTCTGTTTATATTACCTCTCTAGGGTCAATAAGTGCAGATACAAATACCAGGCTCTGCAGGCAATACACTGCTTTATAACATTGGCGCCAATATTTGGGTTCCGTGCCTCAGCTTCCAGGTTTATTAAACTCCATTATAATCCCCTTAACGATGACAACACCCTTCTTTAACAGTACACTTGCTTGGCTCCTGAGGAGAGCAGCACAATGAAGGAAGCTGAAGATATAAGGACGCTGTTAGGCTGCCTTATAGACCCTAACTCATCATGTGACAAGTCATTGATTTCTATTGACAATTTCATTGTAATGTCAGAACGTAACCCGAATTCATCTTTCATCCACTTCAAAAGTAAACAATGGCCCTTGGAATAGAAAAAAGGATAGCGCTAAAAAAAGTAACAAAAATAATAAAAGGATCCCGCTTTTCCTCAAAAAACAATTGGAGAACCAAGACCACTCAGTAGCTACACAGAGCAGAGCAAACTATTAATAGAGAACACATTATTTGACAAATTCTATCACTGCCTCCATTTGCAAATTATTCACAAAGCTACTGTCATTCATTCAATTCTTTTCAATTTATGAAACTATTCAATTAGTATTATTCCACAGAAACTATTTTCAGCCTAAGAAAAATTTTGAGTGATATTTACAGTGTTTGCTGACAAGACATCATCACCTCAGCCATGATAAGGTGCCGTTGCTGTCCCCTGGCTTAACAGGCAGCTCTTAAATAAGTAGGGACCGGGGGAGACTATGATCAGACCTTTGATGCCGTCTATGTTTGAAAGAGAAGATAAAAAGGAAAGGCTGGCAGGACTTGGCAGTGGCACTACATTACATTTCTATTAATAAAGAATGGCAATCAGCTCTAAAATTAATGTGGATCTGTTATCTCTTCACACACACAAAGAATTTGTGTCTAACGTGTTCACGTGGTCTACGATGCAAATGATGGGGCCAAGTCATTCAGTTTTCTGTTTGATTACCTCTGTACCTCCGCTCTTGTCTGGTTTTGTATGTTTTTCTACAGCAAAGCATGTGCAGTCATGTAGGATAAAGATCTAACTGTCAGCATGGGCCCTCTCTGCTTTTCTGGAGGCTGGACAGAAATACTTCATACGCACTCAAAATGCAAACTGAAATTTGCTAATTTCTAGTTTTCAGCCACCTGTTGCTCTTCACCACTGCTACTTAATAAACACGAATTTGCACATGGTGCAGGTTAGAAGTTTTACTGGACTTAAGGCTAGGACACCTCCAAAGTCTTTCACGTATATCAGACACGTTGGCAGAAAGGAACACTGAAGTACAGATTTCCACACCACAATGAAAAAGAAAGAGACCCTGGAGCCTTAAAAAAATAAAATAAAATAATGAAAATACACCTCTTCATTTCAGTTTCACGGGATTCAAACGATTTACAAAAATTCCCTAAGCAATTTTCCTGCAGCACAGCTCCCTAATGAGGCTGGGGAACCAGCTTCTCTCCACACTACCACAAATAGCTAGTCGGGGCTGAATGAAAGGTTTCTTGGCTGGCGCAGGTCTGCGACAAGCATAAAAGGTAACCTCAGTCTTTCAAGGTGGAAATCGCAGTACTGATGCGCCATAGCTTACCCATCAGCCAACCACCTCTTCTAGTGATAGACCATCCCATTAAATAGTCTTAATTTTGAGATACTTGTTTGGGGTACGCTAATATAGGCTGTTTTTTTAACAACAGTTACTTGGGATATTGTTTCAAGCGGTCATCTTCAAGCAATCTCAAACTGAATAAACCGTAAGGAAAACATCCCAAATTACCACACACCCTATAAAGTTTTGGCATAAATACGATCTCAAGATATTTCATTATATTGCCCTGGAAAACCAGGAAGTACAAGCTAGAAATGTTTCATCAGTCTAGAGAAAAAAAAAGAATAGCCATTACAAAAAGGAAGAAACAAACCAAACAAAAAGCCCAATAAAGTGTTTGCCTACAGGGATTTTTCTATTCCTTTTAAAACATTATCTTGTGCATTGCCTGTCTTGTCTGGTCAAGTGACATTATCTCTCCCAATATGGCCTGTCTAACTACTCGCAAGCAAAAGACGGAGAGTCATCCTGGGATCATGTCACATCATCTCACTCAGGGATAAGAAACCTGACGGTGCCTTGGACATCTTGGCGAGAAGAAGCAACAAGGAGCAGCCAGGAAGGGAAGCAGCGAAGACATGCAGGGAAGAGATGCATCTTGATAGACTCCCCCCCTCTCACGCTATTCCAACCTCCGGGCCCAGCTGGACTCAACGTCCCAACTGCTCTCCGCATTAGGACGGGGAACGTGGGAAGTGCGTGGCTGGCAATACACCCGACAGGCTCGAAGGGATCTGAGAACACCCTCAGGTTCACAAGCACCCAGAGTTTGCCAAATCATTTTAGCTCATCTCTAATTGTCAGCGATCTCTATTAGCTCAGTAGTGTGGCTTTGACATAAGGATGAACAGAAGGGTTGTTACTGGCTAGTGATAGGAGAGAAGCTTCTGGTCCAAGGAAGAAAAGCATCTTCCATGGCAGAAGGAGAATCTTTTGTTTGCTTCCCACATAGGCTATACTATGCGGAAGGTTAAATGACAGAAGACAAAGGGACTCCACAACAAATGTCCATCAGCTTAAACTTTTCCTAATGCCACATATATTTAAAAAAAAAAAAAAAAAGGCTTTATTGTAGTGTTTCACAGTTTTAAGCAATAACAGATCCATTTATCCATTTTATAATCATCTTTAAGAGAAGGGGGGGAGGGAGGGGGAAAGAGCGCCTTGCACAGCTATCGCAGTACAGCACAACTCTATTTGAACCTTCAGCTATGGGAGATGGCTTGTTGGATGGTGGTAACTCCTTCCCCAGAGCACTTCCCTCTTGGGTGGCTGGCCTCTCTGACACCGAGCACCATGGTGCAACTTTCCCCGTGCCAATTCAAGCTAAATTTATGAAGATGGAAAGAAAATGGAGAAGGGAAAGAAGAGTCTTGAGTAAGGGCTAAAACTGATCTGAGACCACATTTTCTTGGATTATGCCAAAATTCTTATCTTTCCATATTATTTCCATGAAAAACAACCCAAATTAATAGGACCTAAAAATACCCCAAACAGATTTTTAGTTTTGCAAACAGGGTTTCATTCATGCATGTCTGCCTGGTGATACATCATTACAATTGTAATGAGATAGCTGCCAACCCTGGAAGGGTATAATGCTCAGTGTACCTGGAATGCTAAAGAGGGACTGAAGCCATTATAGGAGATTAAAATGAGTTTCACTATATAGAAATAAGAGAGAGATTAAGTCAGGCCTGGAGCTAGAAGTTACTTGAGCTTCTCAAATGGTCTGGGGCCATGGCCAATCCTGTTTTAGACTTATTTTTTTTGCCCAATACAACAACAACCAGCAAAAGCATCCCTTAGATCCCAGGAGTGACCCCAGTTACACGTTAGATCCTGGGATGGGGTCAGGCATTCAGGTGGCAACTGCACCCACTCACAGCGGTGGGCAGCTTTGCTGCTTGAGATAAGATGTACCACAAGTGGGGAAAATAAACCAGCCCTAAATTAAAGCGCTTCCAACATAATGCAATTACACTCCATAATGTTTACTTATCTTATATACACTCAGAGAGAAGATAAATGTCTAGTAAAAACCACAATCCACTATTAAACAGCCATAAAATACTTTGCTGTCTCCCCATTTCAAAAGCTCCCATAGTATAAATAGTGGTCAAAAGTTCAGTGAACTGTCTTGTAGTCTGGTGCTCCATTCAAACCCTGCTATTTCCAGAGAGTCTCCTGACACCGTATCTAATTTCCAAAATGAATATGCTTTAATTTTCCTTCTTCATGCATTGTGCTTTTTCCTCATTTAAAACAGCAACAGCCTCTGGCAGTAAAGGACATCACATTTCTGTGTGAGATGAAGCTTTTTTCCCCCTATATGCAGGAGAATGGCATGGGTCAAGGGAGAAAAAACGTATGCAAAAAACATCACACCCCACTGACCCCAGTATATTTTACATTACAATTTTGCCATTTCCAATATAGGTTCATTTTGCAGTGGACCATATCAACCATATTTCAGGATTTACAGAAAAAAAAAAAAAAGTCAGTACCTGGAGCATTGTCTGCATACAGTATGTCTTAATGCAATATAGGGATTGTCTTATTAATGTGTAGTGTAGCTTGCAGAGAACACACACACATGCAGGGAATACTTATGCATGCCAGGGAGGCAGCGCAGGTGTACCTACTGTGGATTTGTATATACATTCAATTATATCTGCGGATAACACGCCAGTGCATTTTTATGTCTTAAAAACCAACCTGCTACATGCTGCAGGTGAAACCCCTGAATTCAGGGGGATTTTCAGTGGGGAGGGAGGTTTGCCATATAAGCCTTCCTCCCCTGAGCCATTAAAGTCCCCAGAACGGGGCACCTGACACAGGTTCAGACATTCAAGCTGAGGTTGCCATGCTTTCAGTGGGCAACAAAAGTAGCTTTATCCCCTAGCCTACACCAAAAGGCCTTCCACCTCTTAGTACAGGCAGAGATAATCCAGAGCCTGATTTGAAAGGCACAGAAGGCGGTGGCAGCTTCTCAGTACTTTGCAGCCATCCTTTACCCCTAAGTGTTGTAACGAAGTTCAGCTGTGACTACAAGCTCACAAATTAGTTTACCCAGGCCACCTGAAGTTTTGTTAATACTGTGGGGTTTCTTTGAAACTGTAGCAGTGGAGGAAACGATGCACCTTTTGTTCTCCCAACCCTTCTCTAAGACCAGAGACCTCAGAGAAAGGATGAAGGGGAAACTTGGGGCAATCGCTGTTTTAACCTGGGGTAAAAACCACATACTCAATAGGAGCATTGCCTGACTAAAGACCATAACAATTTTGACTTCACGTACTGCAAAGACCATAATGCTCACAGAACTGGCACATCTGACCATTACAAACAAAATCATCATCCACTATTTTGACAGAAAATCAAAGAAGTCTGACTTTCTTAAGAAGTACCAATTCCCATAAAATCCTGCTGCTATCGACTGATGTTCAGCTAGGTGAAGACTCACAAGAGAGGCATACGGGTGTCTAAAGGTTAAACATGCCAACAAAGCAGAATCATGTAATGGGGGGTAAATATAAGTTGGTAAAGGGATTAAAAAGTAAAAAAAATAAATTAGGTTCTCGCCACACAAAGACAAAATCATCGTCTTTCACATCAAGGAGCTACTCCACCTTGCAACCGCCATGGAAAGGAACAATTTCAGATCCTACAACCATCAAACTTTCTCTGCTTATCATCTCACAAAAGCTTGAAACACTGTCATGCTACAAAGCTTTATGACTTTAGGAATAACAGAAAGACTTACCTGAAGCTCAGGGTAGCCCAAGAGAAGGAGAACCACGTGGTTGGATAGAGATGTTCAGAGGGAAGGTAAAGCAGCATGAAGTAAAGCTGCGTGCACCAGGAGCAAAACAGAAGCTCAACCCATGGTGGAAACACCTCCACAGGTGTTTGGGATACGCTAATTAACTCCCTTTAGCTCATTGGTTGTAATTGCTCTCCATCTATACCTTGCCAGCTGGCTCCCCAAGCCCTGACTCAGCACACCCTAAATCCTGGTGTGGATCTGCTTCTGGGGTAGATAAAGCAGCTTGGGGTTATTTCAAAGTCCTGGCCAGGGCACTATGGGAAAAGGGTCTCCTTTAAGAGGAGGCAGCTGGGAGCCTTGAGACCTGGGGATGGGAGGTGGGGAAAGTCAGCTGAAAGTGAACCTAAATGCAATTGCAAGAGCAGCAGTTTTTTGTTATTTTAAGTAGAAAGGGTAAAATACGCAATATTTTCTTCAGCTGTTAGCTCTCTTAAATGTCACGGAGAAGCATCCTGTTGCCTGGGAAGTTGTAGACTCGGGGCTCAACAGGTTTGCTTGCTTATTGTCAGCATTTACCTGAACTGGTTTTTAATAAAAGCCTTTGAAGGAAGAAAATCTCCTGCCTGATACGAAGCATTTGGAACCTGAGTGGAGGCTGCTGAGAGTTGCTGAGCTACTTAGTGGCAGTCAATTGCATCCATGATATATCCCATTCCTTCATAATTGCAAACCCCCTCTGTGATGCTCTGCACAGGACCTGCTTTCCTGTAAGTGGTTATTGGATGCGAAACTGATGGTGGTGTTTATACCTCTATGTTCCCAAGAATTTCAGTATCTCTGGCAAACATTGCTGTGTTTCAAATGGCCAATTTGAGCACACTAGTTGTGGTTGAGGGCAGAACTTTGGTCCTTTCTATACTCATCTAGAGCTTTGAACTTATCAAAATGAACTTTGATTTCATAAAATACTACTACTAATAATAATAATGTTCCCTTTGGCTTCAGAACACCAGTTCCATCAAAGTACCAACTATTGAAAGTTCAACTGCTAATGGCAAGCTATTTTGAAAAGGGAAAAGTCCGGAGGCAAATTACGAGGGAAAGAATAGATATTAATCATTGTTAAAGTCATTCGGTCCCAGGCATTATTTTCCTTTTCTTTCATTATTCACGGTGAGTTTTTTGCTTCAAGGCCAGGTGAATTCATAGGGCCTGACCCATCCAAACACAACCCTGACTGTCTGAACAATACAGCCCAGATGAGTCTATAGATAAAAAAGAGTCCAAATGGAAAGGAAAAAAAAGACAATTTTAAACAGTGTATCTAAACACATACATGAAAGTATCATTCTCCTTCTGATCAGTTCGTTTCCCAGTACTTGTTCCACTGTGTTCCTGTCCCATCCATCCTGGTGTGGGATCTGCAGTATGGGGTCCCAACAAGCAACTCGTTTCATTTGCTGTTTCTCTGACCCTATTTCTCTGGCCTCTAAAGCCAGCCTGGTGGCCTTAAGCCTCTTTCTGTCAAGGGAAGGCCTCTTACCTGTCCTTTTTAAACTTAATTCCGGAGCTAATGGAAATTCAGTAGCTTCACTCATAACTTGGGTAACCTGCACAGCCTTTTGCTGCTGCATGGCACGGGCAGACACCATAAAGAAGTGAGCCTAGAGGCTTTTGCAGCTCTTTCTGTTAAGAAAATCAAGAGCTTGGAAGAAAAACCTCAATCAAGGGGGAGGTTTTTTTCCCTGAAAAACTCCCTTGGGGGAGAATTTCCCCATTCTGGGTGTGGAGAGCACCAGGACTGCTGCAGGTAGACTCATGCATTAGGACACAGATGGACACCATGTCTGTGGCAACTTGCCCTTGCCAGAGGATGCGGGGCAGGGTGAGGGGAAGGTGAGAAGAAGCTTGCAGAGCAGAAGCAATCACAATGCATGGGCCTATTTTCTCCTCCTCTGGTAATTCACAACGTCCCCAGGTTGCCCCATCTTTGTGCGCTGCCAAAGAGAAATGGCAACTCGAGTTCCCTTTGGGTTTTTTGCCCTGAAGCAACAACATTAGTTCAGTATATTTATATTTGTAACCATATTCCCTGGAAGATAGGAGTTTGTCACGAATATCTTTGGCAACCTTGAAGGTAACTGGTGTACTTTGTGCACTCTGAAATAAACTCAGCAACATGTATCCTCACTCAGACTCCACAGATGCATGCATCTGCAGAACACGCTGTTAATAATTAATATAATTGTATAAACCTCTAGGTATATAAATACACAGACAGATCCTCACATTTTGCCTGTTTCACTGTAATAAATACACAAACTGAAACAAATTTAACAAGATACATTATACAAATCTGCAGACAGAAGTTGTATCAAAATTTTAACTATCTTCAGCAAGAAAGCGCTTCTATTTCCAGTAACGCTGGCAGCATATACTGTAGCTAGGCAGCCGCATTTATTTTCAATTATCATTTTTGCCTTTTTATACAGCATAATGAAATGCCTGGTAAATTATACATTTTTGTAAAACACAAACTTGTCTCTTTATTTGTAGCTCAAGCCTCGCAGTATCGTTTTGTCTGCATTAGTTCTAGCTCTTTATGAGAGGCCAATTACTTTTCTTAGCTGTAATATGCAGAGTGTGATATCTTACTCGCCAGCCCTCACTGAGATGCAGCCTGGTACAAAGTGACCGCGTCTAAGGCTCAGCAGAAAAGGGTGAAGGGTCTCAGCACCCTGTTTCCCATAACATCACTCATACGCATTTGCTCCACCTAAGATTTTCAACCCACCCCCTGCTAAACAAAAGCAGATTTTTTAGGGGGGGGGGGGGGGGGGGGGGGGGAAACGTGTATAGCTGCTCCCTCCAGTCTCCCTTTAGAAAGATGCTCTCATGGCAGATGGATCTCAATATGCCGTCTCCCAAATCTTAAGCAACTCTGAAAATATAAAGTTCACTTATACCAATGGGCCATATATATCTACACCTCTCGATGCTCTGTCTCTTTAACTGGCACTTTGAACTAGCGAACACCTCTTTAATCTTGCCCCATTATCATCCTAATAGTACCTCCCGATATTCATAAATGTCTAGCAAGACTTTCAGCTATTTGGTATGAAGAAGAAATATCCAGCTAAATTGAGAAGATTACCACATCACCACATAAATCAGTGACAGGCTGCGTGTTATTACAGTTGATTTTTGTTGACAGTTGGCTGTAGGCAGTTGTGTTTCAAATGCCTTTTTTCACTGGGAAATTAAACAAAAATCCATGCAAAACGCAGCCCTCCAGTTCAAAAACTGTAAATCCAAAATTAGCATTTCATACTTTAAAAGGTAGCACAGCACAATTTTCCATTGAAAGGTCTGTACAGTTGTCACAAATGGGTGCTTCACACATGACACTAATGCTACTGATGCCTTTTAAGAAAGCCACCTTTCTCTGATATTATTTTCTTCTCCTAATAATCTGCATACACTATAGTTCATCCCTATGGAAAAGAAAGAGAGCTCACTTACTTATCTCTCATATGGGAGCATTATGCTTTCAGCAATTCAGACAGATAGGCTGGATGAGGGGGGGTGCTGAATCCTTCGTGCTAAGAGGGAACGAATTGTGGCCAGCGAAAGGTTAATCTTCCCTCTCCGAGTCCCTCCTTCCATCTCAGTCTCAGCATAACCTGGAGAGCAAAGGAAATGCGAGAAGTGAAAACACATATCGGCACAAAACACTGTTCCTGCTGGATCGTGTAGCACTTCGTATACGATGGCCATGCATGACCTAATTAACGAAAAGCCGTTGCTAAAAGTCAGGAAAGCAGCTTGGGTGATACCAGAGAGGACCAGAACTTGCGAAGGAGTTTCTGCTTCCAGCAGCTGCTGATCTGCCATTTTTTGGCTCAGATATTACTCGCTACTAAGCCAAATTTTTAGGGACTCTAGTGTCAGCAAGTCGCCCAAGCAGCAGTAGTTGAGATGGAGTCCCTTCCCCATCTCAAGACAGGTCCCTGACATCAGCTGCATCTTGGATGCTAGCCTGGAGAACAACACAAGAAGTTTACAATTTTGGCTAGATATAACGCAGTGCATTGAGGCAAAGAACTGTGATGCTTACTCCTGGGCACGGGGACAGACATATAATGCGGTTTGTCAGCCAGAAGATGTTACGCGAGTCTTCACGCAAATACTTTGCTGGGAGCTAACTGGCTTCTGGCCACAGAAAGTCAAATGTCCTCTGGTCAAACTACTGGGCTGAAAACTAAATCACCAGCCAATTGCATCTGGTTCATTTTTCCCCCTCTGTTCAAGGGCAGAGGCGTAAGGCCATGGGGACAACGGCCCGTGTGAAGGATCGCCCTTTCTCCCAGTCCTGTCCTCAGACGGGAGCTAAGGATGGAGAGTCCACCTAGTGATCTGTGAGCCGAGTAATCCCACTGCTTATAACTGAGAGCAAAATACATTAATAGTAGCCAGTGCCAATAAAATTAAGTATTTCAGTCAATATTGAAATGGCTTCATCAGACTTCATCATCAGGCATTTTAAACAGCCATCTCTCATTTGCTCACGGCTGGGTCAAGGTTTAGTTTTTACAGCATGTGCCAAACCTGTCCCTGGTGTAACCCTGCCGACAGAACCAGACAAGGTGTCCATGACAGCCTGGCCCCAATCATCCATGATAGGGCAAGGTATGTCACCCATACAAAAAAATCTCTTGATGCTCCAGTAATGGTTAGATTTACACCTGATTACAAGGAAAGACTAAATGAACTGAGTCAAATAAAGTGCGGTACTGGTTGCTTACCAGTTGTCCTGTTGGGGAAAAAGGACCTGGCCAAGAAGGGTGAAAAATGGCAGCAGGAGAGAAAACAGCAAATATGATGGAGCAATCCTGTGTTGTCTATTGAGGACAGGTTGGAAACAGGACTAAGCTTTGCTGTCGAGTGAGCCACAGCCTATACGGAGTGATGGAATGATTTAATACAGCACTTGTTCAACACTGAAAATACTTATCCTTAAGATCTGTATGGAGTATTATATAAAAGGTTTATGCCACTAATACATTCTCTTCTAACTCTATGTGCACATTTAATATCTTAGTATCGGATTTCCAATGAATACTTCTTGCAAATTTTCAAAACACACAAGAGGTGACCTCCCATTTCTGCTTGGGACCAGCTCCTCGGGAAAACCAGGCAGTGAGACACAGACCAATCTGGCAGCGTGAAGGAGCACAGCCCACAGGGAAAACACAAGTTCCCAACCAAAAAATGCCCAACGCAAATATGAAGCAGAAAAAACAAATGCAGGTTTTAAGTACAAAGCTGGCCATTCTGATAAAGATGGGAAACCAAAGCGCATGATCACTGGGGAGAAGAGGTGGAGCCAAATGAGACATTACTGCCAAGAATAATGCTTGAAATGATGTCTGACGAGGACTGCAATTGCAGGCAGAAGGTGGCTGAGTTTGTATACACAAACAGGTATTTATCACATGAAAAGCCTGAGAAGTGTGGCATCTACCTGTGCCTTCAGAGACAAGACAGGTTGCTCACTCCATGGTACAGGGGAGTCCTCCTCCAGGTCCATGCTCGCGCAGGGAGGACGCAGAAAGCCTGATAGAGAGAAGGGAGATCTTGGGGCACATGTGCACCCTCACCCCGACTAGAGGAAGGCATCGCAGGTGCCAAGGGTTGATGAAGGAGACACGAGGTCTTTGCTTGAGGAGGAGCCCAGCGGTGAAGCTCAGCTGCAGCGAAGCTGATGTTGTGCCAAGGCATCTAGCTGCATCAAATGGCCTCACAAAACAAGTCAGCAGACTCGCACAAAGAACATGTCAACAGCTGAAATTATCTTTAGAGAAGATGAGGCAATCTGGGGCAGTGGAAGCAGGTGAAGAAAAGGAAGCGTGGGAAGCCTGGCCAGCGGTTGTGGCAGAGCAGGTCGCTCCAAAGAGCCTGAGCAGCTTTAGAAATGGAAAGTCTTCTCCTGCCATTCCCTGGCATGCAATTCTTAAAAACTTTTGCTTCTCCAAACTTTTTGGTTTTGGCATCCCTACAGACATTGTGTAAAGGGGAGAGTCCCTGGGTTTGTTGTTTCAGCGAATGTAAAGGGTGCAAGCAACCCCTCCACTCATCTGGTGTCATTTTCTGCGCAGCCCAGGTGATTACATCTCAACAGTAATTTTTGTACTGAACCCAGTAAGAGGCAATGAAATCACAGTGCTTATTTCATAGAGACATCCGGCTTTGACTGAAAGATCGCACTCAGCTTTGGATCATAAGCCTGGGGATGTCATGAGAACAAGTCAATTATTCCACAAATGAAGGGAAATAATTTACAAATTTTAGCTGAACTAAGTAAAGAAGAGAAATAAATCTGTAAACCATCAAATGGTGCGTCTGTTTATAATTATTATCATGCAAGAAATATAATATTAGTTGAGCAACATAATTCTTTTTGTGCTTTGGGATTTCCTACTTTGCATCTTTTTGCCTACAGATCTAGATCTCCAGAGCAGATAATTTTTTTTCCTGGTGCCACATATAAATGCCTCTTGACAGGAAATTTTCCCTTTCAAAGTATTGTTCGTGGGGCTGTATTTAGAAAATGCAGTTCAAATACTGTTCTTCACTTTGTTCTTACAAGTTGTGAGTAATACCCATAATCGTTCACATGGAGAGAGCTGCGCTCATGACAGGAGTCCTGAAATAACGTCAGCTGGCCGTCGCTCACAAGGCTCAAGTATTGCAGTCTGACTCCAAGCTCATCGGTATTAGCAGCTGAAGCTGGATTTAACTACTGGCCAAATAACAGAGGTATGCAGGCTTAATGCACTGCCTTGAGTTGAGGTGCCCAGAAAACTCTTCAGGAAAAAATAAATTTCTAAAACATCCTGAGGGACAAGAGAATCAGAGCTGAAATTTAGTATTTTCCAACTGCTCTCACCCTTCCTCCTGGGACTGTCGTTGATCTTTGATCGCTTCCCTCATTTACAAATACTGTCATCTCGCCGTTCTCCTCCTACTCCTATCGTTAATACAAATCTGGAAACAATGGCTTTCTCACTGCTAAAACATTACAACATCCCACTATTTTTTTCCCCTTCTAAAATGGATCATTCATTATAACCCATATCCCCCAAAGAATTTTATCACTTGAAACCTGTTTGCAGTGAATCTAAAGTAGCTGGAAAATCATCTTCTCAGAAATTCCTGCATACGCTGGAGCCGACTTCTCCTGGAAGCCCAATAAAGTACCGAGTCCTTCTGCAGGCAATATCCATTTTTCTTCTTTCTGATACAGTCTCCAGCAGTAACCCCTGCAGCTGTTCACGATCCATTTTTTTGCTGCTGAAATTCACTGCTCAGCTCCGTTAGCTCTTGTACCCACTTCATCCCAGAGAGTTGTGATAATTGCCTCCTTGCTTCATCGTTCCCACCACCTCCACGCTTATCGCAGAGGTCAGCTTTTCTTTTATCTCTTCTATAACCAACTCGTTATTTGCAGCTTTCTCGTGCAAGGGACAGGCTGCTGCTCCCTGGCTCCTGCCCTGTTCCAGTTTTCAGGGTGTTTGTGCACCTCGTTTGAATATTTCCTCCAAAAGGGACATCTCTATCTCTCAGCATTTGAATGTAGTATTTTACTTTGTTTTCCGTGGGCCCCAGCAGCAGCAGAGGGTTTGGGTGAACACTGACCTGTGTGATGGAGTATCACCAAAATACATATACCTGCAGTTTGAGAGCTGCGTGAGCAGGAATTTTCCCAAAAGGTCTGGGCAGCCGACAGGATTGTGGGGATTTTTGTAATAAACTAAATAGATGTAACACACATATTGCTTTTTACTTCAGGAAGGTTACGCAACCTAGTAGTGTTAAAATATATTAAAGGCGAAGCTTGGAACCCAAATTGCCTAACTGCTGCTGGAAAAGAAAGAAATGCTAAACATAAAATGAAATACTGTGGAAAACATTCTACTCTGCTAACGGTGACGGTAGCTACGGCTATGCAATATTTACCATCGGGGAAGCTCAGACCAGGTCTTCCCCTTTAACTATTCACAGTCAAGAATAAACCCCAATGTCAGTAGATACATGGGTGAAAATTCAAAGTGCATGAAAGGGCAACCATCCCTCACTGTTTTACAAGTCACCAAACTATCTAAATACCATTGGAGACACTTTAAAAAAAAAGATGCAGATGATCAAACTCTGGGCTAACCTACAGAGTCGAGGAGGACTTTTTCTTAGGACATACCGTATTTTGAAATAACAGCAAATTCTGGACAACTGAGGTGCGGGTAATACGGTCTGGAAAGTGCAGGCAGAACCAGGCTTACTAAAATCAGCCTCGAAGTGCTGCTCACAAATTGTCACCAAAGCACTGTGAGAGGAGTGCAGACAGGGCAACTTTCGCAGAGATACTGACGACACTCTTACTTCCAGGGGCTTTCGGCGGATATTATGTACCCATTTCCCTATTTGAAACATGCCTCTTCATGTAAAACAAGAGATCTTCACATTTTTAAATAACACATCCACTCACATAAAATATCTCCTTTGCTTAGGTGAACTAGCCATTGAGCAGTGGTGATGCTGTCTGTAAATACAGGTGTCTTCTGGAAATACGGGTGTTTCCAGCTTTGCAACCCACGTCAGTACAATGCAGTTGAACTTCCTAATCAATTACAATTCATTCCAATATTAATAACAACACTGACCACGAATACACACATAAAAGAGTAATCCACTGCTGTTGCTTAACGCTAGTGGAAGGCCCGCATGGGCTGGGTGGCCACATGCTCAGCGCACCAGGACAAAGCAGTATGGCTTCATCCTGAGGCCACCAGTCCAACAGAAGAGGTAGAGTCTAGTCCCACGTCTGCTGCCAGCCAGCCCAGCAACCCTGAGTCACTTTGCCTTTCTTTCCCCTCCCACTGTTGTCTATTTAAATCTGAATCTCTGTGAGACAGCAACTGTTTTTCTTTGGTGCAGCGTGCACGGTTCCTGCCACGGTGGGACTTGTGTCTTGGCTGGGACCTTGAGGTACTGTGGTAAGAAATCAAGCAGAAATAGCCGGCAGGTGAGAAGCAGCACCTCTTGACCTCAGCTGAAATCAGAAGATTTCAGAGGTGGCTTGTTTTAATCCAAGAGCGCAAAATATGCTTGGGTATCATCCAAGTTTGAGCATCGCTCACTATCTCCTTTTCTTAAGATGACTAAAAAGGCAGCCTGTGCTACCATGGTGGGAAATTTGGGGTTTGCAAATTACTTTATTTCTTTTTCCAAGAGAGCAAGTTGGGGGCCATCTTTTCACAAAAGGTCTGTGAGCACACAAGCTCTCATTACGCTTTTAAAACAAACAGTAGACCATGCAATGCAACACAACATTAACGCACAGAGTTTCCTGAGCCCAGTGGGACCTCAACCACTGCCATTTGAGTAGCAGACAGACGCCAAAAAAATCTGAAGAGCTACCGGGGCGTGTGGTGGCCGCTGCGCATCTGACACCTGCAACGCAGGGCCTGGTGGAAAGCCCCATGGCCAGGTCTGCTGCCGTGTTGTGTCCCTGCTCATCCCCACCATGGAGGGGACATTCAGAGCCAGCTCTCAGGGCAGAACACTCCAAGCATAAATATCTCCTTGCATAGGTCCCATAGGGCAAATCGTGCCAATGCAGTGTGAACTGCCCCACAGCCAGCGGCAGCAGGGATGCAACAGGGGATGTAGCTCATTGCTTCTTGCAGGCAGAGCTACCAGCCACATACCCAGAGTGAGAGCACAACCTGCTGAGCTGCTGCCTGTGCCTGGGGACAGCTGAGCCCCAGTCTGGCCAGGATGCTCCTGTGGAGCTCCTTCCTCCCATGCCTCATAGCACCCACCTTTGGGGGCTCCACTGCTGCGCTTAGCACATTCACAAGGCCCCATCATGGCTAAATTACTATTTAACACTTCACATGAGAGGACACAAGGAAGCCCCACTCCTCCCCTCCACGTACTTATTACTTTATACCTGTTTCTGCCTCCAAAATGTGTCGGTATTGCTTAATACGGCTGTCCCTGCAGATGTGAGCAGGGTGTGTGTTCAACTTCTCATCTGAAATATTTGCATGAGTGGCTGGTTTCCTCTCTGCCCCACTGGGGAGAGGACTATCTTTCTCTCACTTCTCTATTTCGTCGTAATCTATAGAAGTCAAGTTCAAAAGGGCAGGAACAAGGGTCTGACATCCTGACGCTCTGACTCACCCTCATGAAAAGCTATTGGTGTCAGTACAGCTACAGCCCCTCGCTTCCCCCCCAGCCTCTTTAATTTCTGTTCCTTTGCCACATTCCATGATAAACAATGAGTTTTTACATTTCCTTGCTATATACTTCATGTCTACAGTCACAGGAAAACATATACACACCCTTATATACATCTACACACACACATGCAATTTATTAGTTAACTTCTGGAAAAAAAATTGATATATCTACTGTGAAGATACGTGTAGGTTGTGGCCTTCAGCCTTACTGGCTTTTAAAAGCTAGCGAAGATAGATATTGTAATAGCTTTTATTGGATTAACATAAAAACTTTGGTGTTGAAGAGCTTTTTCTTCCTCTTTTTGTGCCAAAGACCGTGGTTTGTGCTCTACATTTGTTAGCCCAATAAAAGTTGTGTTACCTTAAATTCTTCATTCTCCAGCACAGAGCAATCTGTCTCTGTGTATCACACTCCCAGTCTTCACATCTGAGTACCTATAAAGAGACTGCCAAGTAAAATGTTGTGAATGCTGCTCTCCATTCTCACTCCCTAAAACTTTGTTGAATTTGCCTAGTTTTACACCTATTATAGCTCAAAGACTGTTTTCCTCTCCCCTGCAGGGTTGTGGAAGCAGCAAAAGTAGTGGAGAAGGAAAATCTTCAGACCAGCGCACCACTTTCTCCCTTTAAACTTCTGAACAGTAGCATTAAGGTCTCAAAGTTTTATTTTTCTCCATTTTATTTTTTTTTTTTTAATCACTGGCTACCACAACTCAAAATGCCTCATCTGTATCAGCAGCTTTAGTCTGCACTGATAATGCAGATTTCCAGGCAAGATACTGAGTGAGCCTTCTGTATTTTAACACCCAGAGTACAGAAAATTTTTATCTTACAATTGACTTCATTTTCTTGTTTGAGTTTTCATTTTCCTCAAATGGCCGGGGGGGGGAAGGGGTGATGGGGCGGAGAGAGAGAGAGAGAGAGAGAGAGAGAAAGGAAAGAAGAAACACAATATTTATTGCATGGAAAACGCCTGAGGGGAATGAACTAAATTCAGCACTAACTTGCAAAGGCAGATTTTAAAGTTGCAAAATCAGAGCATAATTTGGCCCAATATTTTGTTTCTGTGTTTGGCTCAGTAGAGAAACCAGGACATGTTTTTTCCTGCCTGGGAATTATTGTTAAAATGAAAAATGAGTTTTCACAGACAGAAAAGTATCATTGCTGCAAGCGAGCATGAACAATGCTAAATCTTGGTCACGCGTAAAACCCAAGAAGTGGCCAAAAAAGCCCTTTTCTGAGAAAGCTGGTGATCCCCATTTTGGAAAGGTGTGCGGTACCCTACGCCAGCTTGCTTTACCAGCTCCATCTGTGGAAATTGCTCTCCTTGAAAGAAAACCTACCTAATTTGTAGTGGTTAATAACTAATAGCATATAATTTTAAATCCCAGCAACACTTTGCTAGTTCCTGCTTTCAATTAAACCTGACTCATAACGATGCAGGAACCGGTGATTTGATAGGTGCAATGCTGGAGCCGCAGCCTGTGATGAGTGGGGCCAGCAGCAGTGGTGTTATCCCGCATGTGCTGGCACGGGCACGCCTGGCAGGACCCCCATCCTCTTCTCCTAAGTGCGCATATTAATTCAGAGTCCTGTCAATTAGGGCTCGTTACTATGGTAATCGTGGCCTAAACTAATCAAGAGCCACTCACCCATCTCTACGAGTATGGGCAAAGAAGCCCGTGGTCAGAATCCAGCCACAGAGCTCCTTTGGACCAAGGGAGCGGGAAAAGTATGGATAGGAAGTTAATGATGTATTAAAAATGCATGTTAATTAATGAAAGCTTTAAAATTATAGCTTTTTCTTGTACCACAACAAGTATGTAAGTGGCAGGAGGGCTGGTCACAGGTGGAGCAGGCAGCTACCACCTCCTTGCTGCCTGGCACGGCCATTACTTCTGCCTTTACAACGCCTACACCTCCTCCATCAAGGCCAGGAAACAGAGTGTCCCATATGTTACAAAGCGTTCTGAATATATTGTGTAACAGCAGCTCAGACATCATCAGGCATTAAAGCAGAGATTTTTTGGGGCCTAAAGCTGATCTGTGCACCTTCCTACCATTTGAGCCTCTGCATAGGAAAAGGCAAACCGGTTTTGACCGGAGGTCCATAGCCATCAAACCTCCGCTTCACAGGAAGTGGCGGAGTTTCGGCGTGCAAAGTCTCGAGGCGATTCTCTATCTGCTTCTGAATCTGTTTTGCAATTGCAGTATGTCTCTGTCCATGTGCCATTAAGAGCTCAATTCTTTTATTTGCCCCCCCCCCGCCTTTTTAAAACATCATGTTTATGCAAGTGGACAGGAGGCTCTCATATGTGGGTCACACGTTTGCTGGAGGTCATTGAAAGGCTACAAAATGGAGCATGCCTAATTCTGCTATTTCAGAAGTTTTCTCACATGTACTCAAGACAATTATGCCTATTAAATGAGTTCATTAAATTTAAGAAATCCTTTGAAATTCTGACATACAAAAAAAAATATGCTGAACTCCTTACATTTCTTCTAATGCTTCTTACAAATGCTCTCATCTGAGGAGGTGCCGGGCCCGGAATTTGGCTGCCTGTGACATGGACAACGTATTAAGTATGTCCTATCTCCATCGCAAACTGAATAAACTAAGTAAATAAAACAGATCACCGAGGTCCATCAAGTGACCTTTTGCAGCATCACTGTCATTGGCCCAAGCGCCACTCCACTGAGAATAATTTAGAGACACAGGATAAATGTCACCGATGCTCTTTAAGAGCTGTGGGGGTTTGTGGCAGGACAAGACACGCAAGGCAT
The DNA here is from genome assembly GCF_965231255.1 of Vanellus vanellus. Taxonomy (NCBI): domain Eukaryota; kingdom Metazoa; phylum Chordata; class Aves; order Charadriiformes; family Charadriidae; genus Vanellus; species Vanellus vanellus. The sequence goes on from NC_138907.1 coordinate 4,717,173, forward strand.
TTCCAGGACCTACAATTGGCACAGTGCTGAGCTGTGAACTTCAGGGAGGCAGGAGGAAAGCAAAGGCTGGCTCCATGTGTCCTCAGTAACTCCTCTGCACTGCTCTGGAGGCTGCTGCGTGGGACATCCTGGTCTCTGCCCTCCCAAAAGAGCACAAGGACTGTAGGAGGACATTTCTTAGGCTAAGCACCACATGGAGAAATAAGGGTCAACCAAGCCATAGAGCACAGGCAGAACCATTCTATTGGGAAGTAGCTTTTCCCACAATGAAATATCAAATTCCCACAAAGAAATAGTCAAAGGTGCTGAGCATCAGCAATTGCCTCATGAAGGAATAGGAGCTGGGGGTGCCCAGTCATTGCAATTACATCCCTCAAATGCTTAGGTGCCTCATACTACACATCACGGTGACACCATGGGATTGGTTTGGCATCAAAAAGTTCTGGGAATCTACAAAAAAAAAAATAACTGCTTAGTGTAGCATGCCTTTGAGCAGCACAGTCACTTCTGGGGAACTCTGTATATTCACTGTAGCAATTTGGAAATTAAAATGTACACAAGATGATAGCTCATTAAGAAATGTTTCTTTTCGGTGGGTAAGAGAGCATTTATCATAGTTGGCCCACACCAACAATCAGCTTTGGACAGAAGCCACCTTTACTAATGAATGGGAGGGAACAGTTTTTAATCTCTCCGAGATCTCTTATCAATTGATTTTGGATGATGTATGGTAGGTTTTATTCTCCAAGAATTACGATACTCCTCAAGTGCCAGCAGCAACCCAATATGTTTTTTTTGTATAGCTTTGTCTCCTGACACTATGTCATTTTGTCTTGACACCACAGCTGTCTCCCTGCAGACTCACTATTGTCTCACGTTATCCTTGTCTCCCTGGACTTGTATTGTCCTGCCGCGCCTGTGATCACACTAACTCAGATTTAAGCAAACAGGGGGTGGGGGGAATAAACCGGCTGATACCTTTCATTAATTTTAGCTGCAATATAGTAAACAAGATGGTTTGCAACTCTGCGCTTGCTGATATTGTGAGAATTAACTGGCCTAGATTGATTATGTTTATTCTGCCCTCACCCGAGAGTCACGTAAAGCCCTTGAATGCTACCTGTGTACGACAGCAGCCAGAAGGCATTATACTGGCATTGAAGAGAGAGCGCCTTTGATCAGGTCCTCGGGAAATACTTCCTCTGTCTTCCTGAAGTGTAACTTTAGACCAGGCTCTACCAAGGCCACTTCACTCTTTTGTGCATCCCCTTGAGCTCACTGGTGAATGAGCTGAAATCTGCTCTGTTTCCTTTACTAGGTGGCATGTGTCAAGGATCCCTACGATCACTTTTATTACTTGCTTTATCTAAAGAGCTCCTTGCAGGAGCCCAGGATGTCAGTGGTCACGAAAAGAGCATAGCTGGAATATAACAATATTTTATACCCTCTGGGTCAGACAATTAACTGAGGCCCATCAGCAGCTCTGTCTCGAGTCTCGGGCCTGGATCCTCAGCAATAGCAAAGAAGTGTCAGCTCTCCCTCGGGAAAGGGGAAAGACCAGTCTCCTCATGGGATTCACCCACACGCTGGAGAAAGGCAGGAGAAAAGTTGAATAAAGCAATACACTTTGCTGCATCTACCGCTCTTTTGAGACTCTCTTTTGATAGAAAGCTGCTGAAGTCTCATGGCACTGCCCCACTGTTTGTGCCATGTGTTTAGAAGGACAGCAGTGGGTATGTTAAGGGGCCTGGCTGGGTAGAATCCGTCAGTAGCAGGTCTCCTAAATCCCCCCAAATTGCTCACAAAGCTCCAGCGAGGGTTCAGTCCGGCTCCTTCATAAGTCAAAAGAAATTTTGTGATTGGTGCTGTTGGGCAGATCCTTAGACCTGAAACTTGCTCTACCAGCTTTCACAGGATCAGCCACCGAGGACTTGGTCCCAGCTGAAAGCAGGGAATAAGGCGAGAGCAGTAAAATGGGGCAAGAAAGAAATGAAACACTTTCTTTTGGTCAGCTGCTTTGGATTTCAGGATGTGGGCCTGGTATAAGAGAAAGGACCATACTGACCCTTCATAAGAGAAATCCCCTCAACTCCTATCGATAAGCACACACATGGAGCGGAGCGTCTGCTCCGATATGTGGATTTTCATGTCTTCTCATTATAATCGACTCTAGGAGAATAATGTCATGTAAGATGTCAAAAACAAGAAGCAACATGTTAAAAGAGTGCCACTTGGAAATAAAGCCCTGCTTTTATTGGATAGCTGATCTGCTAAAAGCAGTTATTTGAAATATCTGCAGATCGTTGGGATCCGTGAATAATTGCTATCTGCACATCTCAAATTCTTTACAGTTTTGCTGTTAGACATAGCTGTGCATGTCTATAAATAGTAGAGCAATGTCGCTCACTGCATAATACAGTCTCTGTGTTTTTACAACTCATCATGAACTTCTATGTAATTTATTTTTTATTGAAGAATTCCAATTAATGGCTTCCTGGTGATTTTAAAGCCTCAAATTATCAGTCTCTGAAAACAAAGCAGAGAACATAATTATCATAAACCGAGAATTTTTCATTTTGAAGCTTATCTGTTTGTGCTAAGTATCTTGTCTGTAAGTAATTAGTGCCTTTATTTTTTTCAGTAAAAATAATGACCATTCTATGCTGCACATCCAAATTTTGTTAACTGCTAGATGTACTGTATACATTATATTTGAAAATGCACCACCTTGGACCAGCTTTAAACTATTTCATCAAATGATAATGGCAACAACAAAATACATCTGTTTGTCAGAATAAATTATGTGACATATTAAAAAAAAGCTATTATATCTTTTTCTCTTCTAAGAGTAAAAGCCTTTCAAAAAAATATGCACTACTTACTTATTACTTTGGTGGCATAGCACGATGGTTAGCTGCTTTTTGGCTATTCATAATTCCCAACTGCTGATCAGAACTGATCAGTCGATCATATATACCTACAGAGAACCCTTTATGTGGATATCTCAGTCTTTACTGAGACATCTTTGCATTGTGCTTAGCACATGCAGGAGTTCAAAGCCGGCAGGAAACTGAACCAAGACTGGAAACAGCTAAGGTAGGTAACAGGAGAAATCTGCAGCACCGCCTCACAAGCGCTCCTTGTAAGGAAGGAATTTAAACCCGACACATGATATGGTGAAGTCCTGCTCCTGACTGGTACTTGGGGAACCGGGGTGGAAGGGGAACATGTATATTTACAGTCACTCTAGTGCCAGGAACATGAGATTTCTGGCACTAGTGTTTCAATGGTGCACAGACCTTTGCACATTTCCCAGCCTGTCTCCCTCAACCATTCAGTCTCTGGTTATGTTTGCAGGTGGGATAATTTTTCCTCACTCCAGGCAAATTAGTTTATAACTCGGAGTGCAAGGACTTGTCCCACCTGCTGTTGTTTTAATTGCTACGTATCCCTGCATTAGACTCGAGCGATTTCTGTGCTGTACAGCCCCCCCAGATACGTCAAGAGTCCCCTACAGCAAAGGGCTACAGGGATGGTGGGAGACCTTGGCATAGGTCTCTGGTCCCACATTTGCTCTACACATCTAGAGCATCCTCTAAGCCCCAGAGGAGGGTAGGGACCAAGCCCTAAATGAGAATGAGTATGCCATGTATCAGCCATACTCAATATTATCACACGTCCAACACACACAACCCTGCTTTATTTCCCTGTCTTGTACAGTAATGCCTTTTCTATTGTGGCTCACATCAAGAAAAGAAATCACATAGTCAATAATCCAGTAGCAATGCATGTTGGATAAGGCAAAGAGAAATGAATTAGGAAGGCAATGAGGACGCTCCCCTACAAGAATAGGTTCCTGGTGATCTGTGGACTCTGCTTGAGAGCAAGCTCATTTCCAGGTTGCCCCAGACTGTTAATCAAATAACACTATCAGCCTAAGATAGGCTGGTCACTGCTAGACACTGCACCCTCTCTAATGCCTGCAAACAAGTATGAAGCAACTCCCTGCTTTTATGTTTATAAGGTATCCTGCTGATTGCAGTAGAAACTGCCTAAGCAGAGTGAATTTTAAAATGAACCTAAGGTAAAATACTAACGCCATAATTTTATACCATAAACAAACATGCTTTACAAATCTTAAGTCAAATTGCAGTAACATCTTTTATCAACTCCCCTCCCATCTCGCTGGCCAGCTCCTTGCTCTGTCACCCCTGTGCACCATCCCCACTTCTTTTGCTGATTGGATGGTGAACGTCCCTTCAACATCTGACTGGGGCTTAAGGTTCCTTCCCAGCCTGACCATGACGCAGATCAGAGCAGGTGATTGTCCAGTCCCAGCTCACATCTCCTGCATCCTTGAACCAAGATCCTCAGCTTCACTCCTGAGTTCCCTCTCATTTTGGCAGACATCCAGGCCAGCTGCTAAAATAAATCTCTCTTTTTCCCCCACGAGCCCTGACGTTCTCCTACTGGCGAAAGGTAGCAATAGCGGTAGTGTTTCTTGGCTTTTATCCTAACTGTGCAATCCACCCCGAGCCACCTCGCCCCACGCCTCCTAACCACATATGCAGGCTGCAGGATGAAGGAGAGAAGCACCACAGCTTGCCGTCTGCCTCACAGTCTCTTTGCTTCCAGGCACTAAGTAAATGTCAGCTTTTTTTACTGTGTTACATACATTGTTAATTTTAAAAAGAAATCCAATATCATTGTTTTTCATGCTAGCTGAGGTGATTCTGAAATTTAATAAAAATAGTGGAATTTTTCATGAATGGCAAACAGGGTTTAAGCTAGCACTAACTTTCTATAGCAGCAAGACAGGAGAACAGATAAAAGGAGGTCATCCTCGTCTTGTTACATTACAACTGTCTTCAGTCACAACTTCAATGGTAAAGAATTCAAATGCATCGCTATTCCTTTACTGAATTAACGTAAAAAAAAAAAAAACTAGCACAATGCACCGTATCCAAAGTATCTACAAATGCTTCGGGGAAAAGGACTTCCCAAGTATCTGAAAACACCAGGCCCAATAACATTTTCTATAAGGCAAAAATGCAAGGGCAGGGAAATTATGCAAACTACTCTTTCTGGATGGGGTGTTTTTAATCGCTCCATATCCGGCAGGAAGGGACAAATTACGGGTTATCAGGGTAGGAACACAGTCAAAGCATCCTGCGGCCTAACCCTACTTTGGTGGCAGCCCATCCCATCACTCACTGAAATACTTTCTCCAGCAGGTACCCAACAGCCTTACAGAGCCAAGTAGGGAGGTGCATCACATGTGGAGAAATGACCGTACCATAATCTTCAGTATCTGTGTATTTAAAAAGTAGATACCAGTATGGACTTTGCCTTCCATGACTGCAGCTCTGTGGTCTGCCACCACCACATTAAGGAAGAAAACTAAGGGGAAGAACGTGGAAAAAAATATTTTGCTTCCAAAGTATATTTTCTTTATGGCTATTATAGGAAAAAAAAAAAAAAAATCTACATTCAAACTATGCTGTGTGGTATTTGTTCTTTCGACTTTGTTGTTGTAGAAGGGCTCCCCGGGTCTCACCCATATCCAAGGCCAAAGTAAGTAAGGTCCTTCCTCTCCCCTAACTCTTCCATTACTAAATCAGCAGTTTATCATCTCTTCTCCCAAGGCCACCGTTGAGTGGCCACCTTACAGCATGTTTGCAGTCAGCAGAAAAATCAGGAAAGTCAGCCAGTGGCCATCCACGCAGCACATGGGACTTGGAGGAGTACCAGCAAGATGCTCATCCATTTCCCAGCCAGGTCATCTAATGATCAAGCAAATGCTTTTTCTGTACCTGTTTGTCGGTATGTAACCAAATAAGTGCAAAAAGCAAGAACAATATCTGCATATTCTACAATGATGACAGCCCACCCACATTTGTGATACCTTTTTTATGTAAGGATACATACAACTGCTCCTGAGGCTGTACGGGAGGGTCAATATGAAAAGGAGAGTGGACACCCCTACAAAGTGAACTCCCAAAGAGCCTAACTCCAATGTCACACACTTTTATTTTAGCATCTGTGTCTTCCCACCAGAGTCTTCCCATCAGCAAGACCTTAGTTTAACAAGAAAAATACACCTTCCCCCTGCTCTCACGCTTCAAAGTGTGGCTTCTTGATGTTCAAAAGCCAAAGAGATCCCAGAATCTACTTCCTCTGAGCAAGAATACAGACTGAAGTTTAGCCTCAGGTTTTGCCTCTGCCAGGACCGTACTCTGATACTAGGAAATATCAGAGATTACAGAGAAACCAAGAGCAGCGCTTCTGTGGGAAGACTGAAAAAATACGAATGACTCTTTGCAGAATGGCCCTTTCTTTCCGCAGACTTGCATTTCTAAGTTAAATTTGTCACATATTTTTCCAGCTTGTCACTGCAAGCAAGGAACTTACTGCAGCAAGAAATTCACCCTGTTTTCCCAAATATTCCCCAAACAGTCATTGCTTCTCTCCCTGAGCATCATCGGTGCAGATCAGGGCAGAGCTTTCAGGCTGGAGGATGGCACTTTGTGCTGGATTGCCCCAGCCACAGCAGCAGAAATCACTGGAAACTTCGGAGCTGGAAATGGAAATTTGCAGTAATATGTGATAATGAGGAAGACGGCTCTTGTCTCCGCTGCAGAAGCCTGACCTTTTAACAGAGCAAATGTCAGGGAGAGATACACAAATGTGTTTAGACCAATATCAGTTGCTTCTCTGTGGGGGGTGCTCACACAGGCACAGGTACAGCAAGGGATTTGCAGCGGCTGTATATGCACAAGGGGCAGTGTTGCAGGTCACTCTTGTAGAAAGTAGACCTGGAAATCGCACTCCTAGGCGTATGATGGCCAGATCATTACAACAGAAAAACAGACCATGGATATTCCAGTTTCAGCATACCTGTGGTGGCACCTCATAACACCAGTTCACACAGAGCAGATAGCGCACTGTCTTTCCACTGGTCTAGTCTTCCTTCTCCATCTGCTTCATGCAAAACACTTCTGGTTTCCAGAGGCACAAGAAAGGACTGAGTTTGCAAATGGATCCGAGGGCGATGAGTCAAGCTGTGGACTAGAGTCAAAAGCCAGAAGGGCAGCTGGCTTGGGTAGGGATGTAAATCCATTGCTTAGGATTCCTAGCTTGGGGCCCATTGCCTGCACAGCTGGAATATCTGGGTGTCTGCAAATAATCTTCTCAAATGCTACTTTGGTTCCCCTGTCAATTAAGGAAGAGCTACCACTACTCTGGAAGAACGGACGGGGGGGAAAGATCTGCTTCTTTTTCTTCCCACACTAAGATGGGGACATCTGACACAGTAACAATACAGAGCAGACCTATGCGGTCCCAGGTATCACATCCACCTCTCCTCCTCAGTCCCAGTATTGCACCCAAGTAAGCCCTTAAATTAAATCAAGTTAAATGCATCCACCTCCTTTCCTACGGGGAGCTGCACCTATGTAAAGGAGACCAACACAACTGGTCCCTTAGCACAGAGTCCATCAGACCAATATATTCAAACACTACAATCAATAACTTGCCATCACAGACCAGAGGACACCAGGCGCCTCTTGGCACTAATTTTGCTTAATTTCTTAGGTACAATTAAAAGGTAGGTAAGTACACACAGGAGGGCGCACATGGAGTCACCACTCTTCAGTTCCTTTCGAGCAACACCACACCAAGGCAACAACATCGATGCCCAAATCTGAACATTGCAAAAGGTGGAACCCCAGTGCCCAGAAACCTGCACACCTACACCAGAGCTCCTCTGACTGCAGTTCTTGCGCTGGGGAGGAAAGCCAATATAGCAGAGACACACATAATTGGTCATTAACTCTTTGCTTTAGCCTTGAAGCAGAGATGCTCTCCCCAGTAAGAGGCATGCAAGAGATCTGCAGAGAGCACCCCAGACACGGTGTTGGCAAGCACACCGGTTAGCGGCGATGGCGCATAGATTATATGGCAAAAGGGCTTGGCTGGTTCATCAGGGCCGTGAGAAGCAACACCTTGCAGCTGCAAGGGAAAAGTCTAAGAAATCAGCAAAGTATAGTTACAAATTGTTGCGTTTCCCGATTTAGTAATGCTGTTGGGGGGATAGGAGAAGGTAATAAGCAGAATTTTCTAGGAAGCACGCTGAAAATAAGGTACTAAGAAAAGTCACTGAAAATGTCAGGCAAGCCAACAGGGAAAGGTCCAAGGAGCGAGCAAAAGCACAGCATATACTTTTTCATCTATTCAATCTGACCCTGGGCCCAGTGCCACAATCTTTTTAAGGTTAGTGGTGGGAAAGCTGCCTTTTGAATGTTTGCAGAGGCCTATTAACATCCTGTGCTGAGGAACCTTAAACCCCAGGTAGTATTTCAGAGGAAATGGACAGCACAAAACACAGACTGAAAATTAACCACAGCAGACCCCAGGCCTAAATAAGTTCCACTAGCCCTTTCTGAAATCACTTAAAGGCTTTCCTTCCAGTTGGACTTCTGCCCAACCACTTTAATAGGTGCAGCAGGCAGGGGGAAAAGAGCGAACTGGGGGCGGGGGGGAAGGAGAAAAGAAATTAAAGGGAAAAAGAAACCTATTTGGCTATATAATTTAAACATTCTTCGCAAAATAATAATACAATAAAAAAAAACAGTTTAACAAAAATTGCAACTGTAGCAGGATCGTGAGGGTAACTTGGTGAAATACTCTGTGGATGGCTGCAAACCTCTAATGGAAAGTTGTATAAGTGGCTGAGGCCAAAGTAGGCATTAATTACAATGAAAAATCAGTTTAGTGCAGGCCACAACTAAATTGGAAGCTGGTCCTCTAGGTAAAACAAAGAAAGTGAACAGAAGCTTTAGATTTGATTACATGGCAATACAAGAAAAATGTGCTGTATGTTGTCTATTATTAAAGCTGCTTTTGGGCCTTCTGCGTGTGCCTAAGGGATTTTAATAAAAAATTAGTAATAGCCCTGCTACCCTGGCTCACTGCGGCTTTTGGTGCCTTTGTGGGTACAAGGCTAGTTCTGCAGTACAAATTAAGTCACTTTAGACAAGCAACCTTGGAAGCATTATGTGATAGCAAAGTTCAAGCAGCACACTCCTACTTTAAGAGGAGACAGTCCCTTGCTGGAGGCCAGCTCTGGGTTTAGAAGCTGCAATACAATTTCATCAGGAAAGAAGCCCTGCAACTGTTACAGTTGTCTTTGATTATTCTTGGCAACACTAGAAATACATACCCAGGTTCATAAACACTATATAAGTGTATAAAATACTGCAACAGAGCAAGTTAATGGCAAAAAGTCACCATTACCAGAGGATTTTTATTTTATTTTTTAAACAAATGCTAACTCTATAACCTTCTTTACATTGATGTAATGGTATCAATAACATTGTCTGTATTGCTAATATCAGCACTTGGTTCCTGGCATGGCTGGATAAAACTAAGCCAGAAAAGTTCACCTGGGTTAATTTAAATATATAAAAACCCCACCACCCCAAGTTTATAAAGCAGACTTCTCTAACCCCTTTCCTAGAGATATTTATTTTAAGGTGAAATTAATTATGTTCTTTATACTCCAGTATAGCCATACCTCAGTGGATCCGATTCTGCCATTAAGTTCAAGGTTACAACTTCCTGTAAACTAAAGGCAAAATTTGCTATGTGCAGGATTTTGTAAGATCCGGGGAAATAAGGGCAAAACAAAAAAAATATCATTGGCCTAAAGAGACAAGGAAACTTCTGGGAGGAGATGACAAGCAGCTTTGGCTCTCATTGGCAGTGGGCAGCTGCTATCAGCTGCTCCAGCGGGTCCCCGTCCCTCCAGCACTACGTGTTGGGGGTGAGGGGTTGTATAGCTGCTAGATGGGTGAATATTCAGGATTTTTTAAGTCACATACATTGGTTATGTCCTAGAAACACTGACCAGCCCCAAAACCCTGCCTGGGTCGGAGCGCATAGTTCATCTGTAGTCCCATATGGCCAATGTTTACTATGAGCTGCATCAAGTTTCTGTGATCTGTATTGAAGAGTCTCCTCCTCAGTTATTTTCCCCCTGCTTCGAGCCCATGCTTGCTGCTCTTTTTACTTGCAAAGTACAATATGGAGAAAGCATCCAATTCCTTTCTAACGTTACCAAGCAAGGGGGGCAGGTGGTGGGAAACAACAAAAGACCAAGAAGAGATCTACCGCTGGTTTAACTCCACAAATTTTCAAGCCATCTTATTTTTTTTTTCATGATTGGGTGCACGAGGTTGACAATTTGGCAACTCTTATCCTAAACTGGCTTGGTGAGCTGTTCCCAGGATAAGTGATGCTAACAGGTGTGTGTAGCCCTGGACTCCTTACTGCCCATCGATGTGACACATACAATGATGTCCCCTGGTGCTGTGACAAGGAAAAGGGGCTCCTCTCCATAGCACAACCTAGATGGGACCCAGACAAGTAGCAGAAAGGAAACTACTTTGGTTTTCAGCACAGATGAGTTGACCTTCAAAATCCTTTTATCCCTATCATGTGGCTACATGCATGGATTCATGTCACCATGTGCCACGCAGCCCCTGCTCATACAGACCCCTTTCTTCTTTATAGCCACACGTTGCATGTTTTGCAGTGTCAGGCAAGTCTGCCACAAGAAAGGACTACCCCAGTTTACTGTTTCAATGGCCGGCAGAGCTATTTTATAGCACATAACCCATGAAGACCGCAATTGCTTTTTTTATTAAAAAAAAAAAAAAAAAATAGTTCAATGTGAACACTGAGCTCAGAGTATTTTTTTTTAAATCAAAATAGGCACTACAAAAAAAAAAACCCAAACATCGAAGACCTGTAAGTTCCTCCAGAGCAGAGGAGCGCTGGGGGTGGGTAGCTTGTCCCCATTATGCACAGACTGCCCCCGCTGCAGCCCGCACCTCCTCTCAGTGAGAGGATGAGGAGGGGCAGAAGGGATTTCCTGGGGAAAACCCAGCAGAACTCAGTGCAGCCCAAGGTGGCCTCATGCACCTGAGTGCTGAGGTTGCACAGCAGCAAGTGAGGAGAGTGGGAAAACCAGAGCACTGTACCTAACATTTCCAGCTCTCACGAGCTGACTGCGAAGCCTTTTAATCCATTGCTTACAAGCAATGGGCTCACTCAGTGGGGGTTTGCAGTGGCAGCAGCCAGGGCCAGACACCAGCCCAACAGATAAACTCCGTGGCTGGCAAGTGAGGAACTGTCTGCCAGTGGGCATAGGCAGGGAATAGGTCCGTGTACCTGGAGCATTAAAAAACAAACCAAAAAGCAAACAGTCATCTTTATGTATAACATATATACTTATATACACACACACTGTGCAATACATCCAAGTTTGAAATGTGTTAGTGCGTTGATGCTTGCAGACATCCCTGGAAAGTATATACACGTCCCTTCTCTTTCTTTCCCAACCTGTTTACTTTTCCTAAAGAAAAGCTGCGGCCTTTGAGGCCGCCTGGTACCACATCTGCTCAGCGAGTGCAGAAGTGGTCTCCAGAATCAAGTCTCTCTCTCCAGTATCTCTTATGCTAAGATCTGTGAAAAAACAATGGGGGGGGGGGGCAGGGGGGGAGGAGAAAAAAAAAAAAAAAAAAAAAACACACACACACACCAAACCCACTTTTGTCTGTGGATTCAAAAGAGCCCTCTTTATGCCAGATTCATCTACATTAAATTGGTCACGACCTTCCAGGTGTCTTTAAGGTTGAAGTGTTTGCTGGACCATTTAAAGCTCCTCTTGCGGGCTCCTGCGACCCTCCTGACATGGAGAGCCAGGCTTTTAAGAGTGTAGCCACCTTGTCAATGCTCAGAGGTCACTAATAGCCTGCCTTGGGCCTTCCAGCGGGTCGTGTTCGGCTTGCTAGCCCGACACAAAGGAAAAAGAGAGGAAAGATGGGGAGGGGGGATAATTATCATTCTTCCTCTTCCCCCCTCTCTCTCCAGGCTGAGAGTTATGCTCCATGTCACTGTGTTAATGCGCTTGCATCCAGGGAGACACATAATGCTCCTCTCAGCCCTGTTTATTAGTGAGATCCATTTGCGAAAGGCCCTTCTTTTGTACCACAATATGAATGTGCTTTGATGGCAAATAATTACGCTAGTCCTTTTGACATGAGGATCCACAGGCTGCCCTAGTTAAGCCAGTAATTAGCCTGTCCTCCTTTTTTTTTTATTATTATTGAGAAACTACAAATTATCCTCATATGAGCACTGGCCATTCCTTTTTCTCTTTTCTATTCTGCCTCTCTCTCTCTCTCCCTCTCTCCCTCTCCCTTGTATCTCTCAGCACTTTGGATAAGGGGAATGCAGCTGCACTAGAGCAAGATAAAGCTCCGCCATCAAGATGATGAACAATTTGGATGAAGAGGCTTCGAGATGAACACAAAAGCTGAAGAAGTGCGGCTGATGCAGCCCCGGACAGCTGAAGAATGCTGCAGTCTGCAGATGAATAGCCCTCATTTGTGAATATACAGATTTTCCATGATGAATAAAAACTGAGTGTAGGTCACAATAAATAAACTTTTTTTTTCCCTTCTTCTTAAATAATAATTCAGGTTCCCGGCACCAAACAGCTGTAAATTGAAGGTTGTGCTTAGTTTTCTCAACTCTCAAAGGGGATAATTAAGCTAAGCTCATATTGTTTGATATATTAGTGTAATGATGAGCTACTATATTCTGGCTTGTTTCGAGTTATTTTAGGGTTTTTTTCCATTATCTTTTTTCTTAAATTACATCTCAAATACATTTTAAATGTAGAAACAGCATTTCTGAAACATAGTTGCCCTGTGTTTGGGTCTATCTGAAATGTATTCATATAACATTTAATTAAAGATGCAACATCCCCTTTCTTGGAAAAAAGCACGGAGGTAGAAAAATATCGACATGACTCGACCAGTCTTGACAGTCTCACCCAACTGCCAAACCTTTATCCTTATTGGTGCATGATAATTAGATGGGGCTGTATTCCTTCTCAATACAGTCATTCTGAAACTTCAGGAGTGGTATTTCTTGGCAACCATAAAACCCCTTCAGCCCCCATAATTTTTTCATAATATCTTTCAAAGGTCAACAGAAGGTAAATATAATTTCTGAATTTCTGATTTTTACCTGTGAACTGGATTTTACACTCATAGACTGGCAGATGTAATTTCTTTAAAGATAGCCAACCAGATTCTGGGGTCTCCAAGAAGTTTAAAATATCTACAAGTCGAAGAGCCATCTTGGGTAGGACAGTAAAAGCTAAGCAGCAGACCATGAACCCAAGTGCAGGTGGAAAGCAGTGGTCCCAAACATGCTCATAAAAGTAGGATATGCTATTTTGACAATGCATCGGCTGAAGTGAATGAAACATGGTCTTCTCTACTTTCCAAACACCTCAGACTGACAGTGATCAATTAATTTGGCTATGAGGCACACTTTTACCTAAAGATATTGGAGAAGGAGTTAGAAGTCCTCTTAGCACGTGAGGCACTGCTACCTACACCCTCCAACTGCACCCTGTTGACCAGCTGGTTGATACAGTCCATGTTATAGGAGAAAGAGAAGCCAGTGCAGTCCCACAAGTGTTCACACTTCTGAGGACAAAAAGGCAGAAAAAAAGCATGTTTTTAGTTTTCATCAGATTAATTAGGTTTCAACCCGAAATTCTCATCTGCAGTAGGACTACTCATTAAATGCATTTATTATCTTCTAGCTTCCCAGGCTAGAGCCACATATGAAGCCTTTTTTCCATACTCACAACCCACAAAAGTCAAAGAACCTCACCCCTAAAGATCCCAAATTTAAACTGTCCTCTGGAGTATATTAAAGAAGATGGAAATAAAGAAGCAATGCAGTGATTTGACTTTGAGTTTTAATATTAAGTGTAAAGTTCTGCTAATCTAAGTCAAACAGACTCTTCCTTTTGACCACTTTTTGAGAAATATGTCCCACCGCACACTGTTTATTTTCTTAAGGCTATGGCACAGCCTCATGACATGGTAAGAGACAGTTCAAATATATCAGAAAAAAAATAGGATTGTCCTACATCTTGGCCTGTTTCTGGAACCAATGTGAAGCCACATGGTTTTTATGGTTTAAAAATGTGTGTAAATTGTTCTTTTCATCTCTAGTTTGGGATCAAAGGGAGAACAGCCCCTATATTTACAGCATGACTAGAAAGAAGCTCCATAAATCTTCCAAAGCCTGTTCCTACAGGGTTTTCCAGTTGCTTTGCACAGCCAAGGTGCTTGCATGGTGTGGGTGAACATTCAGGTGCCATATGGCTGGGCACCAATGCCAAGCTTCTTTAGCACTCCCAGCCTTAACGGAGATGCATCATCTTAGTTTCCCAATGAGGACTCCAAGTCCTGCAGTCACTTGCTTGGCCTGTTCTCATACTGCAAGGAGGCAGCCCAAAAATAGAGGACTGCAGCGGGTTCAGGATCACGTTCCCCATCTTCATTACAAGCTTGGTGTGCATTGGTCTAAAGCGTTGCCCATAATCCACCACCATCATGCTCATCCCACCAAACAGCAGTGAGATGTCACCACAGATAAGATAGGCCCCAAATTTCTTCTCCTAGGAACATCCACAATATACTACTCACAACTGTGTTAGGAAGACCAATTAATCAGAAATTGCAAGAAAGGAAGAAAAAAAAAAAGAAAATTGTTTTTTCCCCACCTGGGAGAAATTTCCCACTGGCAGATCACTCCAAGAAAGCACTGCAGCAACCCTGATCCAAAGGCCATTAGAGACTGCAAGTCTTTCCGCTAGCTTCAAGGGAGTTTCAACCAGGTCATTACTAAACTCGGTGAAAAATAAAACTCAGGGCTTTACAATGCTGTATATCAGAGAAAAGCAGGGAACCGTGCACTGTCCCCAAGGATCACAGCTCCCAGGGCCCTGCGGGTTTCTTCACAGTGGCACTGATCGTGGTCAAACAGGCTTGGATTATCGTCTAGAGCCCATCTAGCACTTAAACTGATGATGGATTTCCATTCATGCTTGCGGTAACAGCTGAACATTTATTAACTCTTTTCTCACTCATTATCTCCCTCCTTAAAAGCGTGCTCACAGCAAAACCAGGATCAATAGTTAGGAAAACAGATTTTTTTCATTTGACAGCTGTGTAAAAAAAAAAACACATCTTTAATTTGTATATAGCCCTGTATAGACAGTGTTTACTAATGACAGATTTATTTTTTTTTTTTAAATAGCCATGAAATAATTATTCATATTGTTGTTAGGACCCCAAATTCCTCATCAGAGCTATTCTGTGCTATGGCCTGTACATGTCTGTAATAAGACAGACAGAGAAGGCAGTTCCTGCTCTAAAGAGGTTGGAATTTTAGCATGCTACAAGAGACAAAGAATTGCAGATAAACCACCCAGGAGGCAGGAGGGGTTGAGAACAAGGTAAAGGTGAAGAAAAAAAAAAAGAAAAAGAAAACCCCACCCTGTTGTGCTGCAATAAGTTCAGCTTCAGTTTATGCTATTATAGAATTTCAATATTTTTTGGATTATGCAATCTGATTTAATAATCAGTCATTCAATACAACTATTGTTCTTCCTCATCTTTCCCCAAAGATTTGACAGAGGTAAAAGGCAATCATGCCCTAGCAGGAAGCTCCACTCTCACATTCAAAAGTTAAGAATCACCCAAGGGATCATCAATCAGTAACTCACTTTAAAATTCTCTTTAAAATGTTTTACTAGCTCACTTTACTTGGCATTTTTATCACTATTTATATCTCTAAAGCAGTGATATAATTAGTAAAGCTATTAATGTTTCTTATGTTTAGCTTTACAAAAGCTACAAATATCTATAAATCTGGCTTATAGCAAAATAAATAATGACAATAACTCTGTCAAGCATCAATATAATTTTCTGGACAGCATTGTGTAAACCAAGCAAATATCTGAACCATTAATGAGCTTAATCTGTGCCATTTAACCACCCTTCAGTAAGTTGTTCTGCAGGCCAGAGAGGAACGTTCAGGTTAGTTCCTTTGCAAACTTCCCTCCTCTGCCAGGATTTGCTTTCCCACAAAAGCAAACTGGCCTGATTTTACCCAATTCTGCCTTATGCTCTCCTTTGACTTGAGTCAAGAACTTCTATCAAATGTTCAGGAAAGGGTTTTTTTTCCCATCCTTGTGAAAATTTGATACTTCAGATATGCTGATGTTCTGCACAGATCCAGGTTCTTTAGGAGAAAAAACAAAATTAAACAAAACAAAAAACCCACCACCAGAAAAAAAACTCCCCTCTCTTTTTTTCCCCCCCTTACAATAGCCAGTTTTTAGTGGTGAGGGGATTCACTTAGGACACAATAGAGTCAGTTATAAGTCTCTGCTCTGCATGGTTCAAACCAGTGACAAGAATATGGGTCCCAGCATCTTCGCCTTAGGGTTAGGCTCTCTCGTTCAATCCAAAATTTATACCTCAGGCAGGAGAAAATTTTCATCTCTAAAACACCGAACCAGGATGTTGCAGAGTCCTGCTTTTTGTCATATTGCCTGTTCCTGATACATGGATTTTTGTGAAAACTCCTGCCATAGCTCAAGCCCTCAAGACTTTGAACCATGGCACAGGCCACCCTTTATTCTACTAACACTTGACTTTCTTTACAATTGAGTGGTTTTCTACATATGCACAAAAAAAAAAAAAAACAAAAGAAAGCATAGACCATGCATGGGCAAAATAATACAAGCTCCTGTTCTCCAGTGCTTCTTACCCCACGGAAAGACTGTCCCTCTTCAACGAGGCACACAGACATCACCCAAACTTCCAGGGACCAAAACCCACAAATGCTGATCTAAAAAAAACACTATCCATGGCATTACCATTTTCAATAAGAAAATAAATGTCTACACTCACGAGTCCTGAGTAATAGGCCTTTTAAGTAAAAGTATTAGAAGAATATATCAGCTATAAGATATAATACCGGCGACTACTACCACAGGATGGGCATTTTTAACTTTCACTCTGAAATGACTGGATGATAAGAGAGTACAATATATATTTTGAATTCAGGGTGAGAAGATCTTTTTAATATAAGTGTTTTATGATGTAGTCATACATCATTTCTAACTAAAATGCTAAACAAAACACAATCCTTTTCTGAAACATAGATAATGATGGATTTTTGTTATTCTATTTCATTCCATAAGATAATTTTTCAACCCAAACTTTTATTTTATTGATAGCATAAGAAGGTCCCAGTACATCTTCTTTCATATCAGAGACAGCTTCATGAGAACTGTGAGCTAAAAATCGTGTCATTACAGAGAAAGAATTTTTGGATACGTGATCATTTATTGGGATAGTCCCACATGATGAGATTAAAGGAGATTAAGAGGACCAGGTATGTTTTGTTGATTGCTTTGGCACTTGAAAACCTCTCTGATCCCAGAACAGGAGTTTTGTGGGTATTATTATAATAATAATGGTGGTCTTGGAAGAAAGGAGGTGGATAAGCAGAAGGGAACTAAATCCAATCATGTTTGTACTGTCACAAAGCCAGGAAGGTCTGGGATATTATTTAATCCTATGGAGCATATCTACCCAAAATACCTAAGCAAGAGATAAACAAATAAATATATGCCATAAAATAGAAGCATATCTGCAAAGTGAAATCCCTCGCCCTTCCCCAGGCAAAATTTTTTTCCCCCCCTCAACTCCAAAACTCACCAACAACTTGGCTGTGTGTACTGAGCAAGAACCCCAACAAATTGCTGCCTGCTCCCCTTTATAGCCTCAGCAAAACATGACATGCAAGGAATTGCCTGTGCTTTCTGTCTCTTTCCTTGTTTGCTTTGGTGTGTACTACCAAAGCAGACTGTGTCAGTACCTATAAGGAACCAAAATATTTTAAGTACTGACTACTGCAAAAATATGAAACACCTTTTTTAGTACTTGGGTCAAACAGAGGGATAAAGGGGGAAAGAAAACGGCATTTCCCAGCACTCCAGCATTAAGGATGGCTGTTCGCTGCCTTTCCAAATACCTTACTGTATCTACCACAAGACAAGTCCTCCCATACTCTCTTGTCCCAGAGAGTCCCAGGGTTGGCTTCCCATGTGATCGTGACAACCATATACATCTTTGATCAATTTACCAGCTTAAGGCCTCCACTTCTTAAACCAGCAACTTTTGTTAGTGCACAGGTTAAGCCAGTTTCAGAGGTTACTGACTGTCACATAGAATCATAGAACAGTTGGGGTTGGAAGGGACCTTAAAGATCATATAGTTCAATCCCCCTGCAATGAGCAGGACATCTTCAATTAGATCAGGTTGCTCAGAGCCCTGTCCAACCTGGCCTTGGACACTCCCAGGGATGGGGCAGCCACAACTTTTCTGGGGAACCTGTTCCAGTGTCTCACCGCCCTCAATGTAAATAATTTCTTCCTAGTATCTAATACAAATCTACCCTCTTTCAGTTTAAAACTGTTACTCCCTGTCCTATCGCTACACCCCCTGACAAAGAGTCCCTCCCCATCTTTCCTGTAGGCCCCCTTGAAGTACTAGAAAGCTGCTATAAGGTCTCCCCGGAGCCTTCTCCGGGCTGAACAACCACAACTCTCACCACCTGTCTTCATAGGAGAGGTGCTCCAGCCCTCTTACCATTTTTGTGGACTCTTCTGGACCTGCTCCAACAGGTCCCTGTCTTTCCTGTGCTGAGGGGTCCAGAGCTGGACATGGTACTCCAGGTGGGTTCTCACCAGAGCAGAGGGACAGAATCACCTCCCTCGACCTGCTGGCCACACGTTTTTGGGTGCAGCCCAGGATACAGTTTGCCTTCTGGGCTGCTAATGCACATTACCAGCTCATGGCGAGCTTTTCATCCACCATTAACTCCATCCGCATCACTCCCTGCGGGTTTGGGGTGGGAATGGGAGGTGTGGTGTACGTTACACCCTCTCTATCCTCACACTTCTGGCTACTGTACCACATGTCTGTTCAGGAAGAGATGTTTTCTTACATTCACAAGTTCTCCCCAGCATTTGACATACAATTTAAACATAAATAAATAAAAGAATTGAAACTTTTTTTAAAGACAGCATTAAAAAAAAAAAAGCCACAAAAAAAAAAAACTTTCCTGAAGCAGTAGATGTTAGAATAGTGGTGTGAGGTTGTACAAATTTTATCACTTCTATGTGTTTCAAGAAAATCCAAATTAAAACTTCAACTTGTAACACATGCTGTAATTCAGTCCTCTCATGAAGTCAAAGGAGCAACAATGAGTTATACCAGCTGATGATCTGGCCTATGAGGGGAAAACCCAGAAGAGAACATCATCTTGCCCCATTGCTCACTAGGTCTGCCTGCCCAGTGCAAAGCCACCCAAACTAGCTCCAAGCTGAACTGCTTTGGACAACCACCTCCACCTCACCAGCAGTCCTCCCGGGGCTGTGGTGGCCATCCCACCGAGGCTTTCCTACCCAAACACAGTACTTACATATGCTACAGTTGTGCCTCAATCTGTGGATCAGAGAGATCCATCATTCATTATCCTCCCCTGATCACGCCTAATTATTGTTCACTTTATAATAATTTAGTTAATACTTAGCTTTTGCCACGTCAAACTGTCCTGCATGTACCAGGTGAGACAAACCTTTACAGTGAAACCTCTGGCAAACAGCACCTTGGCAGTGGGCTGTCTCAAACAATGCCAGAAACCAAGACTAGAGACCAGCCAAAAGCAGGGCTGTTTACACGGACCAAGGATAAGGGTAAATCTCAATTTTGGTAAACTGCCATTTCAGTAAATTAATATTTTTAGAAGATGCAACTGAAATTTGAGCAGCATGGCAAGGCCAAGGAGGGAACAACTTCTTTCCCCCTCCTCTACTTGAAGACCTACCATCAGCCAGCCTCCTTTAAAGCAACCCACTGCTACAATATGGATCCGTAGGGCGATGACATTCAACTAAAGCCTACCATGTTGCAGACTTACACTTGAGAGATAGATATAAACCAAGGAAAGTTTATAATGAAAGTCGGGTGAGCTCTAGCACTGCAGCCAAAGGTTTAATAAGGTTAAAGATCGTTGGATAGGAAACACTGGAACAGGAGACTGTGACACATATGCAGCAGAGACCCAGGGCCTGCTTTTATAGCAGTTTAATAAAAAAAAAAAAAAAACCAACACGCAACCACACACAGCAAAACACAGGCCTGTAGTTGTTCTTGTTTTGAGTTCTTACACTAACTACTATGTCTATATACCTCCTGAAGCTTTTGGCTGTGGCACATAGTCAGAACAATAGCTCAGAAGAAGCCAACAGTCCTGGTAACAATTAGTTGGGACTATTTTAACTACCTGTTGGGTTGTTATAGATTTAAGATGGACTGGCTGGTGAGAAGAGGGTTCTGGCAAAAACATCTCTGCTGAGTTGGGGAGACTTTGTGTTGTTGGTTTTCTTGGTTGGTTTTTTTTTGTTTGTGGTTTTGTTTTGTTTTTTGGTTTTTTTTTTTTTTTTGGTTGGTTTTTTTGAGTTCAGTATCAGAGTCTGGAAAGACTGTTTTAAAGACCTGAGATACACGCCTTCCCTCTGTTTTGCTTGCTCTTTTATGACTCTTAGCTCTCCAAGGCAGTCCATATTCCTTATTTACACACAGTGGCCAGCACAATAGCATCCTGTCCCTGGCTGGCCTCAGAGCTCAGTCAGAATAGAAATAAAAATAATCTGAAGAACAAGTTAATCGCAGACATCAGCATGAAATTTCCCTAAATCCTGGATGAAAAACCCCATGAAATCCACAAGACAAATTTTGAATGCATTAACAACAACAACAAAAAATTAAAAATTAAACAGATATGTAAGAGAAGCTCCATTTAAAATAAAAGGCAGCAGAGACCAAACTGTAAGAGTCCAGGTTTTGAAGGAGCTTTCATTATTCATTGACCCAGGTTTCTTCTTTATGTTATGCAGAAAGCAAAAGATTAAACCGATGCCAATGGGAGCGGAGATGGAGTGTGGGTGCTGTGGACAGGCTGGCCCTGTAGAGTTAGGGAGAGGGTGCTTTGACTGCACTTGGGAAGAGGCTGCAGCACACTCAGAACTTCACAGCACAAGGGTGCAGCAACTCAGCTAATTGGGGAAGATAAAAGGCAGGTTTTTATGAGACAGACACTGTCATTATCAGAAATGAAGGATAAAAACCTGAGCAGCTACATCTCATTTTATCACTAAGAAGTCTCAGAAGGAAAAAAGAATTATCGAAGTTTTTGATAGTTCCACTTAACCACAAGAAAACTATGTTAATGTAACCTTAAAGGTTTGACTAAAACCTAAGAAATGAAGGCAATTCAGAGTTCAGGCCTCAGCTTCTTCTCTAACCCACCCATAGCACCCAGACCATGTGAGACACAAATGCTGCCTGCTTGGGAACAGTCTCATTTATACAGGAAGAGCATACTGCTGTCTCCTGTAAACCCAACAGCAACACCCAGTACAGTCCCATACCTCTAGGAAAAAAGTAGCTCTTGAAATCGCGCAGAAAATGGCCTTATGTTTTCTACACTTTTTCTTTTCTTGCATTGTTTCTTCTAATGAAAATATAAGAGCAATAAGCAGTTTCACCTTAAACCAATCCAACACAAAACTTCCCTCTCCAAAGCACAGCCATGGCTGAGTTAAAGCAGCACTGCCAGAGCACCTCAGACCAAAGCTTTCTGAACTTCTCAATTCCTCAAATTAAAACAGAAGCCAGACTGATTTCTTAAAATAAAAACAAAAAAAAAATGTGCCTACAAGAACCCTCTCTGTCCCAGAAACCTGCCAGGCTACACTGGAGCCTACACAGGCAGTGAGAAGCAGGCACGTTAATGGCCAAGTTTAAAAAGCCCTGAAAGTCTGAGTTTCTAATGAAAAAAACTAACAGACCCTAAACCATAGAGCAGCATGAGCAGGCGCCACCATAATAACCATTTAAGCCCTCTTTTCTCAGAAAGGCTTGGCCCAGCAGTGCGGGAGGAGTAAACAGGGCTGGTAACTTAATGACCTTTGAGCATTAGCAGATGGCCTTTTTATGAGCACAGATTAGCAAAACATGGGAGTTTTTAATGGCCACTAACAGGTGCCAATGCTGCTTTTCCCTCTCTACCTACCCACATCCAGTAAAGCACCAATACATTTCAAATGGCATCCCTGCTCCTGTCCCATCTTTTATTTCTGTTTACACCCCAGCATCTTCAATGACACAGCAACATATGTCCCACAGCAACCTGACAACGCTGTGGGTTACCAAAAACAAACAAGAGCACCTCACCTTTGGGAAGTGGCATCATCAGCTGGGTCACCATCACAGTATCACATCTGAGGCACAGCCAGTTCAAGGGTGACAAAACGGTTGCCCCCTTCTTTCCGGTACGAGGGAGCCATAGAAAACACAAGCAGCAGGTTTCAAATCTGTTTGAAAGCAGGAGGGAGTCAAAGCAAAGCCAAGGTAGGGGATTCCCCTCTTTTATTTAGAACATCATTACATTCACCTGTGACAAGCTTCCTGACCCCTTCCCAGCCCACTTTTCTCACCAGGCCCCTTTCTAATGCCCCTTTCCCTGGGTCTGCCCCGTTAAAGACACCCTGGTATCTTTATGAGCTGGGGCAGCAGTAAGTGCTCAGTGCATGTCTCAGCAAATATTCCCTCACCCGGCCTTATCCTGGCCTGGGAACAACTCAGAAGTGCACCAGGACTCAGGGCAATTACCAAATTGGCTTCTCTGCATTTATCACTGTGGGTGGGTAGAGAAAAGCCCTTGCAATTAATCTCAGATGCTGCCTGATTAGACACAACTTGGGAGTTATGAGCCTTTTGGAGCTGACAGAGACAGCTCGAAGGCTGGAGCTGCAGCAACTAGGCTGAGACAGACCCCGTCTCCCCCTCAGGCACGGGCGGTCACACACGTGTGTGTGCCAGTGGGTACTGGGCGGGAAACTGAGTATTGAGGGAAAAAACAGGAAGAGCATAGCTGAGGAGCAGATTACAGCATCCTCAGGAGACATTATGACATTACCCCTCAGGAAAACACACCGGCCCTGCCCACTGCTGCAGCCGCTCTCTGATGCACTCGTGGGGCCTGTGCTGTCCGGGCCTGCCCTCGCTGCCCTCCCGCTCCTCCAGCCGCCCCCTACCTGGGCCCGGGTTTGCTGCAGCCACGGCACTGGGCCCTGCTCCATGGCCTCCCACTGGCTGGGCTTTCTCTCTCTCTGGGCCTCCCACTCACTCAGTCTCCAGTCGCTGGGCCTGCACTCCCACACTCCCACTCTCCAGGCTCCACTCTGGGCTTCTACTCTCTGGGCCTCCCACTCAATGGGCCTCTGCTCTTTTGGCCTCCCACTACCACCCTCCCGCTCACAGGCCCTCTGCTGTTGGCATTCCGCTGTCTTGACTTCCCACTCATGGGGCCTCCTGCTCTCCTGGCCTGCATTCTCCAGGCCTCCCACACTCTGAGCCTCCCACTTTGACCACACCCTCTCAGACTCCTACTCTCTCGGCCTCCACTCTTTGCCCCCCTCCCCCCTCCCTCCCCAACTCTGGGCCTCCTAACCAACTACTGGGCCTTCCACAAACTGGGCCTCCGCTCTCCTGGCCCATCACTATTGACCACCCATTCTGTCACCTCCACTATCTTGGCCTCTCACACACTGGGTCTCTAGGCTCTTGGCCTCCCAGTCTCTCAGCCTCCACTCTCTGGGCCTCAACTGTCTTGGCCTCAATTCTCTCAGCCTCCACTCTCTGGGCCTTCCACTTTCTCAGCCTCCACTCTTTTGGCCTCCCAATCTTTCAGCCTTCACTCTCTTAGCCTTCTACTCTGGGCTTCTACTCTCTGGGCCTTTATTCTTTTAGCCTCCCACTCTCTCAGCCTCCCACTCTGGCCCTCTACTTTTTCGGCTTCCCACTCACTGGGCCTCTATTCTCTCAGCCTCCCACTCACTGGGCTTCCCACTCACTGGGCCTCCCACTCTTTTGGCCTCCACTTTTGTGCCTCCCATTCTCTCAGCCTCCTACTTACTGGACTTGCCACTCTTTTGACCTCCCACTCAGTGGTCCTCTACTCTCTTGCCTTCCCACTTTTTCAGCCTCCCACTCTTAGCCTCTGATCTCTTGGCTTTTATTCTCTTGGCCTCCCACTCATTCTGCCTCCACTCTTTAGGCCTCCAACTCTCGGCCTCTCCTATCTTGGCTTCCCACTCTCAGCCTCCCACTTTTTTGGCCTCCCATTCTCTGGGCCTCAGACTCTCGGCCTCCACTCTCTTGGCCTCTATTCTCTTAGCCTCCCACTATTGGCCTCCCGCTCTCTCAGCCTTTACTCTTTGGGTGTCCCACTGTCTCAGCCTCCACTCACTGGGCCTCCTACTTACTGGGTCTCCCACTCTCGAGCTCCACTCTCACAGCCTCCACTCTATTGAAAGATAAAATACATCAGTATCTTATTTTTCAATAGAGAAAAATAACATGGTACAAACTCCACATAAACCATAAAAGAGCCTGGCAGTAACATGGAGCTGCACTGCCAATTGTACAATTTTCAGGTTTGAGTCCCTTATTAGAGCAAAGATATTATGGCTGGGATTTGGGGCAAAACACCAGGGAAAAAGACTGGAAAACTCAGAAAAAAAACCCTTGATAAAACAATTAAAATTTGCCACACAAAGGAATTAATCATGTCCAGAACAGAGTTCCTGGAAAGCAGCATGGAGAGACACTTCATACAAAGTGCTGCAAGGAAACAGTCCCAAGTCAGGAAGGCACAAAGCAGTGAAGGTTGGAGTCTGCAGAAAAAGGTGCGTTAAACAATTCGCTGTGTGGAAAATGATACAGGAGAGGGGACCTGCAGTGGTGGAGCACGGGGGAAACAAAATGCCATCAGCAGGAGCGCTGGCTCTGGGGCCCTCCTGGCACCAACCTCCACTGTTGTGTCTGGGCGTGGGTGGACTCAGCCCGGAGAGGAAAAAGAGAGTTAGTGGCTGCGAGTTCAGCAAAGGTACACAAGTCAGCATGGGCCAACCCCAGTAGTACAAGGAAAAGAAAAGCCAGGAGCAATAAGGAAATTAAAAAATTAAATCTCAAAAGATGGCAGCTATGGACATCTAGTGAGTGCATGCAGGACACTTATCAGAAGGGTATAGAAGCAAACCCCAAGGAAGATGCGGAAAGCTCTGAGATGTGGGGAAGCTCCCAGCAGAGCAGGGCTGAAGCAGATGATGCAGCCCCTCATCCTTACATACAGGTGTTTATGTAGAGGTGCAAAAAGAGAACATTTCCCATTACCTAGAGAGATGCTTTTGGAAGTTGGGCTAATGCCAAGAAATGTGCCTGTGCTGCACATATCCACAGGGTCCCTTTTGTTCACACTCAGGACTCCCTTTGGGGGCTCTCTCCTGCAGCATTTCATGGGAAAATGCAATTTCTTGACAGTGTAGAGGTCCAGGGTCTGCACAGGTGCTGGCGGAACCTGAAGAAAAGAAGGATGAAAGTATAATCAGAGCTTCAAGAAAGTTTGAGGAGTGTATTGCTGTGCAAAAGCTAAATGAAACAGGGGTAATTTAAACAGATGATAGACCTGACAGGAAGCACTGATGTCTATGGACCCCCCCAAATTGAGCATTACATCACTCTCTTGAAACTGTATTGTCAAAATGGACACCTGGGCTTCACGTGACAGATGTGGGGACCTGCACCCGGCAACCAACCAGACAAGCTCAGTCAGGGTGCCCAGGAAGGGGGCATGGGGTAGCACGCTGCTGAGCCCCACGTTCACACACCCCTGCAGAGGCAGTGCCTCGGAAATGTGTTACAGGGGAGGACTGAGCATTTCATCGGCTTCCAGCAGGAAGAGGGAGAAAGGCCTCGGAAGTGGGAGTTCTTCCTAGGAATGCTGGGCCAAAGGAGGAGCGCAGTGAGGCAGCCAAGTCTGTGGACAAGACGCAACCAGAACTCATTAACTCACCACTGTGGTGCTGGCAGTGCCTCCAGGGAGACCGCACAGCAGCACAGAGCACCCCAGAGACTAACTGAACACAGTTAATTATTAGGTGGTTTAAGATATATTTGAATTTCTTTATTGTGTGCGTGTTGTTTGTTGTAGTTATTATTGGCTGGGGAAACAGTAACTTGAAGCAACTTTTAAAAGAGCAATTTGGAAGGGACTCTTGTGTCACCCAGGGTTGGGGTGACACAAGGCTAAGCCACCTCCGTTCCCCCTAAACCTCTCCACTGCCTGCCACCATCACATGGCAACCTGCCCCTTGTACGTGCTTTTGCAAAAGAACATCACAAAATAAATGAGACCTATGCCTCACCCAATGGGAGCTAGATTTCTGCGGGAATCAACCACATTTGAAAAATAATTTGTTTAGTTAATGAAAGCTGGCAGCAGGATCACAACCCTCCCAAATACAACAATCTATCTATCAACTTAGAGGTCTAGGTTTTAGCTGGCCAAGACGTTATTAGCTGGAAATCTGCTCAGAAACATCACTGTCATAAATGTGGATCAATTTATGGTTTTGCACCAATTTATGGTTAATGTTGTGGGTTTGCGTACATGAGCTGAAGAATAAGGCATGATGTAGTATAGTGATATAACCAGTATAACCACATCAAAGGCAGTAGAGAGACACTCATTTTCAGTGAAGGGTGCATTCATGTGACTGCTTTTTGCCTGAGATCATGAGATTATATGAACACTGAAATTTAAAGCAAAACGTGATGTAAATGAAGAGGACTGCAGTAAAGGGAAATGCTTGCATGAGTCATAGAATCATAGAATGGTTTGGCTTGGAAGGGACCTTAAAAGATCATATAGTTCCAATCCCCTGCAATGAGCAGGGACATCTTCAATTAGATCAGGTTGCTCAGAGCCCTGTACAACCTGGCCTTGGACACTTCCAGGGATGGCCATCCACAACTTTTCTGGGCAACCTGTTCCAGTGTCTCACCGCCCTCAATGTAAATAATTTCTTCCTAGTATCTAATACAAATCTACCCTCTTTCAGTTTAAAACTGTTACTCCCTGTCCTATCGCTACACCCCCTGACAAAGAGTCCCTCCCCATCTTTCCTGTAGGCCCCCTTGAAGTACTAGAAAGCTGCTATAAGGTCTCCCCGGAGCCTTCTCCAGGCTGAACAACCACAATTCTTGCCACCTGTCTTCATAGGAGAGGTGCTCTAGCCCTCTGATCATCTTCATGGCCCTCCTCTGGCCTCACTCCAACAGGTCCATGTCCTTCTATATGGGCCCCAGAGCTGGACGTGGTACTCCAGGTGGGGTCTCACAAGAGCAGAGGGGCAGACTCACTTCCCTCAACCTGCTGGCATGCAGCCCAGGATACGGTTGGCTTTCTGGGCTGCAAGCACATATTGTCAGGTCATCAACCAACACCCCCAAGTCCTTCTCCTCAGGGCTGCTCTCAATCCATTCTCTGCCCAGCCTGTATTTGTGCTTGGGCTGGTTGAACTTCATGAGGTTCACAAAGGCCCACCTCTCAAGTCTGTCAAGGTCCCTCTGGATGGCAGCCCTTCCCTCCAGCGTGTCAACTGCTCCACACAGTTTAGTATCGTCGGCAAACTTGCTGAGGATGCACTCGATCCCACTGTCCATGTCACCAACAAAGATGTTAAACAGCCCCAATCACAGTATCAACCCCTGAGGAATGCCACTTGTCTCCGCTTAGACATTGAGTCATTGACTGCAACCATTCAGCCAATCCTTATCCACTGAGTGGTCCACTTGTCAAATCCATGTCTCAAATTTAGAGACAAGGATGTCATGCAGGACAGTGTCAAATGCCTTGCACAAGTCCAGATAGGTAACATCAGTTGCTCCTCCCTTATCCACCAATGCTATAATCCCATCGTAGAAGGCCACCAAATTTGCCAGATGTGATTTGCCATGTCAGCTGTCACCAATCACCTCTTTATTTTCCATGTGCCTTAGCAGGGTTTCCAGAAGAATTTGCTCCATGATCCTGCTGGGCAGAGAGATGAGACTGACTGGCCTGTAGTTCCCTAGGTAGTCTTTTTTATCTTTTTTAAAAATGGGGGTTATGTTTTCACTTTTCCAGTCAGCAGGAACTTCACCAGAATGCCACAGCTTCTTAAATATGATGAATAGTGGCTTGGCAACTTCATTCACCAGTTCCCTCAGGACCTACGGATGTATCTCATCATGTCCCATGGATTTGTGCACCTTCAGGTTCCTCAGATGGTCTCAAATCTCATCTTCTCCTACAGCAGGTGGTTCATTCTCCCCGACCCTGCCTTTGCCTTCTGTGACTTGGGTGGTGTGATTGGAACACTTGCCAGTGAACACTGAGGCAAAAAAATCATTGAGTACCTCAGCCTTCTCCATATCCCAGGTAACCAGGTCTCCCT
This sequence comes from Vanellus vanellus, assembly GCF_965231255.1. Lineage (NCBI taxonomy): Eukaryota > Metazoa > Chordata > Aves > Charadriiformes > Charadriidae > Vanellus > Vanellus vanellus. The sequence continues at coordinate 4,745,530 of NC_138907.1, forward strand.
TTTCCCTCCAGAGAGGGCCCACAGTTTCCCTAGTCTTCCTGTTATCACTGACATAGCTGTATTGCAGCTTGACATCCCTGGCCAGATTTAACTCTATCGGGGCTTTAGCTTTCCTAACCTGATCCCTGACTGCTCAGACAGTTTCTCTCTATTCCTCCCAGGCTACCTGTCCTTGCTTCCACCCTCTGTAGGCTTCCTTTTTTTGTTCCAGTTTGTCCAGGAGCTCCTTGCTGATCCACACAGGCCTCCTGGCATTTTTGACTGACTTTCTCTTTGTTGGGATGCATCGCTCCTGAGCTTGCAGGAGGTGATCCTTGAATATTAACCAGCTTTCTTGGGCCCCTCTTCCCTCCAAGGGTTTATCCCACAGTACTCTGCCAAGCAGATCCCTGAAGAGGCCAAAGTCTGCTCTCCTGAAATCCAGGGTAGGGAGCCCACTATGTGCCCTCCTCACTGCCCTAAGGATCTTGAACTCTACCATGTTATGGTCATTGCAGCCAAGGCTGCCCTTCAGCTCCACATTCCCCACCAGCCCCTCCTTGTCAGTGAAACCAAGCTCCAGCACAGCACTTCTCCACGTTGGTTTCTCTATCACTTGGAGAAGAAGTTATCATCAACGCATTCGAGGAACCTCCTGGATTGCTTATGCCTTGATGTGTTGTCCCTCCAACAGATATCAGGGTGGTTGAAGTCCCCCACGAGGACCAGGGCTCGTGAATGTGAGGCTGCTCCTATCTGTCTATAGAGGGCATCATCTGCTCAGTCTTCCTGGTTCGGTGGCCTGTAGCAGACCCCCACTGTAATGTCATCTGCCCCTGCCCTCCCTTTAATCCTGACCCATAAGCTCTCTGTTAGCTCCTCATCCATCCCCAGGCAGAGCTTCATGCACTCCAGCTGGTCATTGACATAGAAGGTAACACCCTCTCCTCGTCTCCTGCGTGTCCTTCCTAAAAAGCCTGTCCTTCCATCCCAACAGTGCAGTCACAGGAGCCATCCCACCATGTCTCCACAATGCCAATAAGATCATAGCCCTGCAGGCGTGCACACGTCTCTAACTCTTCTTGTTTATTCCTCATGCTACGTGCATTTGCATAGAGGCATTTAAGCTGGGCCCCCGATGAAGCTGACCTACTGGCTTGAGTGGCTGGAATTCCTTTGTGCTGCGCTCCAATTGATCTCCTGCTGACCTGTGATCCTTCTCCAGGCTCTGGGCATCTATTGTTGACACTGGCATCAAACTGGTAGGAGTGCGATGGATTGAGGTTCCCCTCCCTCTGCAACTCTAGTTTAAAGTCCTCTTCATGAGTGTGGCAAACCTATGACCAAAGATGCTCTTCCTCTTCTCTGACAGATGGACCCCATCAGCCCCCTGTAGACCTGGTTTCTCAATGAGAGTTGCATGGTCTAAGTAGCCAACCCCCTGGCTGTGGCACCAGTCCTGTAGCCATTTGTTGACTCAGCAGATTAACTGGCCCTTTCAAACCCCTTCCCTTTGACTGGGAGGACTGATGAAAAAGCTACCTGTGCTCCAGAGTCCTTTACCACTGCTCCCAGGGCTCCGTAATCCTTGATACTCCTCAGACCACTCCTGGCAGTATCACTGGTGCCCACATGAAAAAACAGCAGGGGATAATAGTCAGTGGACTGTATGAGGCTTGGTAGTCTCTTGGTGACACCTTTGCAAAGCCAACATGCAGAGTAGTTTTGTTCCAAACTATCTCAAATCTTTAAACAATTTCTCCTGCACATTTTGCCCACATTTCTGATCTGAACACCAAGACAGGGGATCCACTCTGCAGAGAGTTAATTCCTGGCAGCCAAATTCATTTGTGGTGCAAGTCTCTAGACGTTAAGGGTGTTATCCCCAGGGACAAATTTGGCCACCGGCATCTGTGTTCAGCCCTGGATGAGCAGGAACGGCTTCCTTGACTTGCAGGGTTGATTTGTGCCAGTTCTGAATTTGGCCCTGTGTCTTTCTCTTTGTTCCGTGTATAGTTAAATAGACAAGATGAAAAAGCCATGACTAATTAGACTGTTAAATTAAACTGCTTTAAATTTATTTTATGTGATGCATAAAGTTCATAAAAAGAGGTACCCAGAGTAGTATCAGTGACCTTTCTCCAGGAGCTGCAGTCCACCTGGATGCTTTTTTGAACCAATTGGCTGAAAACTCCTGGATTTCTTAACACCTTTTATTCCCTCTCTGCCACTTTCAAACCTGAAGGATTTATTTTTATCAGTCCCTCACCCACATAATGACTTTAAAATTCCTTAGGTTCATACCTTAAAATATAGCTGGGAATTAGAAGTAATGCCAATTAACAAGTCAAGGCTCAAAGGCACTGATGGAGTTAGCTTGCACTTCTCCCTGGAAAACTGTCATAAGTATATATAAGAATCTGCACACCTCAGGATTTCTGTTCAGAGCGCTCTATCTGTTTGAAAGCACCTTCTCCATCATATTTGCAGCTTCACTGCCACCACGGTACCTATGGACCAGACAGCCCTGGGCCAAAAGGGGTAGCAGCGAACCTGCACTGCCCCACAAGTGCTTCACTGGGCAGCTGCGTCCCTCCGAGCTCCAGACTAGCAGCAGATCTCAGCACCTCTGTTTGGACAGGCTTGGCTGGCATGTCTGCGTGTGGACCCACGGGTCTGTCCTTACCACACCAAAAGGCAGTTTATATGCTCCAGGCATCAACCGATTCCGGGATCTGAAAACCTGGAATTTCGAGACGGACAAAACCCCCTTATTTGATATGCAGACGTTCCTCCCACTCCCATTTACCAGGCACGCAGATAAAAAGCGATTTGGTTAGACCTCGTGAGCCTCTGCTCCAGGATTTGGCACATTAAGGAGGCCAGAGTTTAGTTCCCAGGTCTGTCAGTGGCTTCAGGCAAGTTATTTCACTTCCCCAATTCAGTTTCCTCCTCAGTGGCAAAGTGGCACTTGCAATATAAAATAGTACATTTTCCTTCCAGCCACCGAGCACTCTTCGTTTTTCTGGAAATGCTGCTTTCGCCCTTCAGGATCCCCCGCGGGGTGGGGTGGAGGTGGCTGCAGAGACATGGGTGGCACCCAGGCACCTGGGGAGAGGGGCTCACTTGGGAAATTCAGCAGGTGAACAAGTTTTCTCTTTTGTTAAGGAAAGCTCCTCGCATCCTCTTACTACCACCACCAAATACACTGCTAAAACGACCATTCCTATTTCACACTTCGTTAGGAGTGATATTGGTTATTCACCTCCTGATTCCAGGTTCAGGCTTTCTTCCCGTACTTTGTCATTGTCCCCTGAGTGATAGCAGCCAACCCAGTCTGGGTGAAATTCTGCCTCAGTTCAGGTGAAATTCTGCCTGCACATACCCCCTGCAAGAGCTTCTGGTAGCAGAGTTTGGCCCCTTCTGATCCCAGCCCCAAAGGCAAACGGCCACGAAACCTCCTCGTGCCCTCCAAGACCATGCACCCACCTGGGCAGGACAGGTCTGTGTCCTCATGGAGCTGGGACAAGGCACACACTACACACTGGCTCATCCCGGTCCACTTAATCCTTCTATGCCCTAGGAAGACGACCAGGGGGGTGGGGGAGGTGGGCAGATGGCTTTTTGGAAGCCTAAAATTGTATATTGTGGTTGCGGCATCCCCTGCTCCTGCTGATGCTGCACTTCCCTACTTTATACTCCTTTATTCGGGAAGGATGCGTTTTCAGCAAAGGTGTGAATATCGCTCCCTTCGCAGCTAATCCTGACACGCCAGCGGCCCACAAGCACACTGTATTGCTAAGCAACACTTGGCAAAATCCATGCCAGGTTGCGTCGGTCCCTTTTGATGTTTCACAGAAGCATTGTCATTTCCATCTCTGGCATTGTTTCCAGCATTTTGGGTGTCAGTGTTCCTGAAAACCATCACAGAAAGGATGTTTATTGAACTGTCAGAGGGTGAATGATTGACACTAGGCACAAGTACTTTTCATGTTCAGGTTTTGGCATGCCACAATTGGATTATTTCCTGATAAATGCCATCCAATTCTACCAGATGGACCACTGAGAGATATGCCAACCTGTGTGAGAAATGGAGTAGATACTCAGTGCCACTTATTGGTAGATGTGTGCTTCTCCAGTCTATCCTTTTGTGTAGCTGCAGGGTATTTTACTGAAGCACTGACTTTTGTGATGCTTGTAATTAGAAGAGCAAGGCAATTTTCGTTGTGGAGAAGGGTAGATTTCGATGCCCAAATTTGATTTCATTCACCTTAGTGTGGAAGTGCGGTACCTGTTCCTCTCCGCTTAGATTTAATGTGTTCTCTGTGACTTGAGCATTAAAGAGCCATGAATTTTGAAAGTCAGGTATTTCTCATATATAAATAATTTCAATAAACCAATCCTTTTCCTTCCCGTTCATCTTCTCCTAATGGCTCATTTACAGATCCAAATGCAATACAAGGATTGTGAGGCAGGTAAAACGTCTAAGAGCGAATGCATTATACATACCATCTGAAGTTTATTAAACAGCTGAATTCATTTCACTGACACTCAGCTGGAGAGCGGGTGGTTATCTGTGGTCTTGGGATGACAGAGGGGCAAGTGGCAACACGAGGGGACAATGTGACCCCGGGATGGATGTCAGCAGTGGGGTAGGTTGTGGCCGTCAAATTGCCCCTGGAGTTGTTGAGGGTATGTGAGGAAGATGGATTAAGTAGGAAGAGCTTTTTCATCGACACAGGTGCCTATGCTGAGCAGAGAGGAGAAGGCAGGAACCGTCTTGCACAGCCTCGGCACAGGCACTGGGTGAGGAATTGCCACGGGGCACAGGAGCTTTGCTTTAGTTTAGTTGGGCTTCGCTGGGTGTCAAGGGGGAGGGAGTTGCCTTTTCCAGTTTGCTTGGGGTGACACAGGAGGAAATCCCCAGTTCTGGAGGATGGAAAGTTGCAGGTCTGTGAAAACATGATTTTTCTGTCTGAACCGACCCACCAGCGAGACAAAAGAAACATTAAGTTATCTACTCCTGTAGTCCTCGGCACTTTAATATATACATAAAAAGCCGGGCCTTTGTACTATACCTAATGAGCAGAAGTGAATAATGTGGTATAATTAGCTTCCCTTTCTCAGCCTGCTCTCTCAGATATCTCAACACACTTCTGACAACAGCATGGTACAAGTGGTGACTGGTGCCTACATCTTAGATTTACCATCACTTCATTGTTCTGCGCTAACACATTTTTCATCTTTGCCATTATGAGGGCCTCTCTCCACCGTACTTATTTCTGCATCGTAGCCGTTGGCTTAGTCACTGCCAGCTAAAATGAAACATAGCTCAAACAGAGACTTCGGGGTGGGGAGGCTCTTATTGCACTATCCCCTCTCCAGAGACCTGCGGTCAAGCCCTTGGGTGCACGCATGCACACGCGTGCACACACACACACAGCGCCCCTAAAAATGTGTCTGATTGACAGCTCAGCCCTGCAATCAGCTAAAAATAAACAGTAGAAAAATGTACAGTCCTTTTTGGACGGCCTTGATCTTGCAATGGTTTCTGCATCAGCCGATTTCTGTTTCTCACCAGGGCGCTGGGATCTCAGAGCTGCTGATTTCCAAAGTTCGCAAAACACTGAGAAAAAGAAATCTATACAAAATAGTATAGGTCTATGCAATCTCCTACTATTCCAGAGGAAAACACAGAATAATAGCCTTTTTTGTTTTGCTGTCCTTACAAAAGGGAGTTGAGAGGCAAACTGATTATGCAGGACTTTAAAAACCAGACAGATCAAAAAATCCTGCTCCCAAAAAACCACCCTGTAAAATGATGTTACTGGGGTTACTTCCAAGAAAGTAACTACAATTTTTATTGCAGATTTGTTAGTAAGCTTATAAATCAATTCAAAACCAACCCTGTTTAAAAACCTGTTATGCAGAGACGCAGTAAAACAAAACGCACACGGGTAATACCACTGGTCTTGAGAACTTCAGAATTTCCTTAAAGTAATAACTTTAATTCAGTTCTTTCTGGCATAAACTTTTCCATCCCATTATGTCAAAAACTGTATTATCCATCCATTTGTCTGTCAGAACGATTCCCCCTGGGCCCATACACCACTGGTTCTTCTATTCTAAACCTCCCCATTACATCCTGCTATCAAGAGTCACAATTTTCAGTGAAAGTCTCTTGTGACTTTTGACAATGTTTTACAGTGAACTAGACCAGGAAGCTCAGAGTTAAAGGAAATCTTCCATTCTGGCAATGAATATGTAATAGGCATTACACTGTGCAGTATACCAAAAATGTAAGGTTCATTAAGTCTTTCAAAGGCAAGAACTTCCATGTAGCTTTGAACGAACCTGTCTTTGCGATGGCATTAGCAAATGATATTTTGGGGCAGGAGATATTAATACTACACATTAAGGAACAAATTTGTTTAAATACTCTATAGCTATGCGTGGATGCAGATGATCCAGGAATAAATAAAAAGTGAATAGTCGTTCAACTTTATATGTAAATTGTCTTCAGTTTATATACATAAGAATGCTCTTTGCTACTAAATTCCTTCATATTAACAAGGAGGAGTGTAACTAATATATAAAATAAAGTCATTCTCTTTAATGAGAATGCTAAATATTTTAAAGAAATGCACAGCTATGAAATATTGTCAAGGGCATTTTTATACTTAAGTTTAAGAACACTTATGACTTAACTGTTGAATAATTTAACACATTCAGCCTTGAAGTACTATTTATGTATGTTTTTTAATGTTCATGCTTATGTTGGCTTTTCTTTGCTCAGGATTTAGGACCTTTGATTTCTGTTTATAAAATTTACATCTTTAATCTCCCAGCTCTGTGCATTTCCCCATTTGACTCCTGCAATAATATAGGCAAAAAATGCTGAGAGGAAAAAGGAGCTAAAAGCCTTGCACAGCTTGGAGTAGGGACTGTGTGGATTTCAGCAAACATAAGGGCAGTTTTTAAGGAAATGAGGTCCAAGTAGAAAACCTCGATAAACATGAGCCACCTGTACAGCTCAAACAGAGGATTTGCAAACGAGTTTACGAGCTTTCTCTGAGAAGCGAAGAAAGCCCCATGAAGCGCCCCGGCACACCGTGGGAACCCTGACTTCTACCGCATAGGTCCTTTCGGGGAGCTCCGTGCCCGGGCACACGTGTGCCGGGGGGGGCGAGGGGGAAATTCCCCATGCGGCACCTGCGTGGGTGGTGGGACACAGCTGGGGCTGGGGGGGAAATGCCGCCCAGCACTCCTTACCCCTCGCGAGCACCCGGGGTCTGCCCAAGCACAGACCCACCACCATGTGTGCTGGGGCAGGGACAGCGCTCCCAAGAGAACTTTGCAAACATCGGCTTGAAGGCTAACCTACCTTCACGCCCAAAATGGTCAGGGTCAATCGGCTGATCACCACAGGCAAAAGTTTTGCTGAGTGACAAAACAGAAGCTGAACTCTCCCTGCAATTGTGATACTGCACGAAATTCACTCTGGGATAAACAAAAACATCAGCCGAAACTGTTTACAGCGTATCTTGTCACCTCTCATTACGGTCTTTCGCAACATGCTGATGCTTCGTGACACAGCAGATGTAACTTGACATGTCATACACTGAGCAGCGACTTTCAGGAATTTCTAAGACACGTTTCTTTCAAAAAGCAGCATCTCAGCCAGACAGTTGGACCACAAGTGCATTTAAAGCTGAGGCTGGAAAAGCTGGGCTGAGATGCAAAGAGCATTGCACACAGAATATTTGGTCTGACTTTTTGTCTGTATTTTATGTGCTACAAGCCATAGGCGGGGAGATGGACAGATCATCTCGCACGATGAATGAGCTGCTGCCAAGCCAATGTTACTGTATAACTATAGGCCCCTCAGTACCCATTCTGCCTCTGATAGTCATCACTTGCCAGTGTCCAAATGGATTATATATATCTGGCATGTTTATGGTATAAAGGAAGATGAATCTGAATATCTGCGAACCTTGGGCTCACAGGATGATGCATTTGGAAGGGAAAGCAAGTTTTCAAGGGCAAAAAAAAAAAAGTTAGTAGGGTTTTATCAAAGGGAATTAACCTAACACCTCCTCGCATCAGGCTGCACTACCACCCATCAAGAGATCACTTAGCCGGGTAGACAGAAGGAGAGCATTAGGACTGAGAGTAAGAACCGCTACATATTTTAGCACAGGGACATCTTTCAAGCTGGAACTTGTACACGGCGGTCACTGGCACACCAAGCTGAGTAATTTCTTTAGTGCTGATGTTTATTCAGACAAGCAGATCAGCAGGAGCAGTCACAGGGACCTGGTCCTGTGGGGTTCATAAAGTCAGATCACGGCCGAGCAGGAGACCCTCAAGGGAGGAGAACCGGGGGTCCCAGCCTGCCCTGCAAGAGAAACCCCACTGGATCTCCCCTCTGAGCAAAAGTGGCTGCTGGGGCACATTAGCATTCCCCGGTGAGCACTTTGGGGAGTGGCTGCTTTCTAGGTCACGGGCACTATTTGCTCTGGAGAGGCAAAACGGAGAAGCGTGGAGGACTTGAAGGACCATGAGATACAGAATGATGTAGGATGAAGAGGAGAAAATTATTCCCTTGCTGCACTGGACCAGATCCTCCAGCAGTGGCGATGGGATCTCAGTGCTGAGCCCATTTGCACTGGCTCAGCATCGCTGAAATGTAAGTATTGCCCCCACTGGGGTCTTTAACTCAGCAGTGCTGTCAGCGCAGTCTTTGCATCCCAGGAAGGAGATACCTAATTTGCTCAGAATAACTGCTTGCACTCTGCCTTTGCTTTCCAACAGACCTGAACAAGGAGGCAATTTTGTTCCACAAAAGCAACGTTAAATGAAAATATGTAAATAAAGAGAGAACTGGAGAGTGAAAACAGTCCTCATCTTCCTTAAACTAAGCGACTCAGCACACGTCCTTGGGATACCAGTAAAGGGATCCTGAAATCTCCACGAGAAGTCAAAGTTTGCAACAGGAATTCAAGACGAAATGAAAGCTGCAGCTGTAATACACAAACTCACAACCTTCCCAGGCCTCAGTCCTTTAAAAAACACCAAAACCTCTGGATCTCATAGCTTCAAGGACCTCTTTTCCAAGAGTGCCCCCTGTAACGCTTTATTTCCTTCTGAAGTCTGCTTTCTATTTTACTCTATTTTTTTGCTAAGAATATATTTAGGTAGGAACTGGCCTTTACATCCACAGGCAGCCGTGGCTATCAGTCAATCTATCAGTAAACCGCTCATGAAGTTCACTAGACAAAGGGTTAGTGCAGCTAGTACCACAATAATGTAGAAACAGAAATATTACAAAGTAAAGGCTTATAAAATAATAAAAATTCTACTTAGTTCAGATACCTCCCAGTGCCTTTGGCAAAATACCTTAAGCATTCCACATAAGGCGGGCATTGTCTTTATAAGATGGCACCTCATAAAATGGTATTAAATATCACCAACGGGGCTTCATATTTCATCCAGCAGGGTTTAGGCCAGACATGTTCTATATCACACATTATTAGAATGACATCTGCTTTGCAAGTTGTGTACCCAGGAGCATACCTTGATAACTCATTTCAGCACTCGTTCTCGAGGCTTCTGTGGCTTCGTAATACCTAATATGTTTAACTCATTTTGAACAGAAGTCTAAAGCCTGTCGTGGCCCTCTGGCCAAAACTGTAGCTGTCAGGCAACGGAGCCAGCTATCAAACATTACTCATTTATCATTAGTGGTGATGCAGCTGTACAGAGAAATGTACCCACTGAAGTGAAGGGCTGTCAATTGTTCCCTGTATAATACTCCTCTTCTCAACAGGGCATTTCTCCATGGATGTATAGCTAGTGCACTTCGCTACTTCCCCATAGCACAGAATTTATAGTAGCAAGGAAATGGGGAACATATTTTCATTTAAATGGGTCTGCCACGAGATGAATAAAGCAATCATCAATAGAATCTATAAGCAGAGAGATATGCGGCGCACTGTTTATAAACATTACACATAGGCATGTATATGTATAAGCGTGTGTGTGCATGTGTGCACTTATACACATGCCATGTTTATAAATAAACTCTCTAGATCTGTATCGGCATTTAAAAATTGGCGCATGTTCAGTACTAAAGGCTCCGCTTCCTCTTTGCTCACCATTTCCATAAGAAGACTGGAATGTGCAATTTAGGCTTCAAATTTCCATGTCTATTCTGCTTACAAAACTCCAACACACGCTACCTTGAACTTCGCTATCCTCAACTCTGCTCCCCAGGGAGGAAAACAGCCAGATTAAATCTATATGAGAGATCTCCTGACTGCAGACACTACTGCCTTTATTCACAAAGGCAAAGCACAGCAATGGTCTGGGAAAGCACCACAGTTAAGATAGTATCTTCAGGCTCCTTTGAACCACTGCTGCATGCAAATATTTGTACACATGCATTATGAAGAAAGTGTGGCACAAGTCCCTGAATTTTGATTTGTCTCCATACAAGCGAGATACAGAGGAGGGAGACAGACTCCGGTGGCAAAGAGCAGAGCGCCGGCTTCCACATCTGCCTTTCCGCTCACTCAGCGCGGTTTCTCCTCTGGAGCCCACGAAGGCCAAAGGGAATTTGCCTATCACTTTCAAGGCGTTCACACAACTGCAAAAATGTCAAAAGCGGGCACTTAAAACCCGGAATACAAATCCATCTCCAGCGAACAAATGGAACATAGCTGTTGCTTATATATTATATTCTGACCTTGGTCCATCCGTGCCCAAGTTTCTGGAAAACAGAGATGGTCACGATGCTCTGTGCCTAGGAAATGGTTTTAGCTCTTCAAGCGAGGAGCAACTACAACCATCGGTTCTCTGAGTTGTGTATGAAGGCCACCGGGACTTTGAGCAGATGTTACACAAAACCTTAATTTTATACCCAAATTGCAAGCCGTCCCAGATTCACCCCAAACAAGTTTGCTGAAAAATCATGTGAACTTTCTCCAAAGAACTTCAAGAAAGCTTTTTGTCCAACGTGGTGCAACTAAAAGACTATAACAAAACAACGGTCACAGGGACTTTTGGTGCTCCTTTTAGTCTTGTGCAAAGTCTCCATGAATTCTACCACGGATGATGCCACCTTGTTAACAGAACAGCAACTGAACAACTTTATATGTATTATTACGTATTCTGGAACACTTCCACTGTGGGTATAAAAACCCAGTGACTAAAACACAGATGCATTTCAGTTCTGTCCCGTGTTCAAACGTAGTTGCTAGCACCAATATGGTGCTCATCCATAACAGGATGAGTAATAGGAAAAGGGAGGAAGAATGCAGCCCTGAAAGTTGCAAAGAACATGGGACTGCTTCTGGGGACAAGCTCCTCTCCACCAGAATGAGCCAGCAGTAGACAGAGGGAAACTTGGAGTTGCTTGGGTCAGCAGTCTCTTGAAGGGCTGCCACTGAGAAGAGGAGCGGAAGTCCCACAGCCTGCTTTGTATACGCTGAGGATCTTCTTTTTCCTCCTCTTCCCCACTTCTGAACACTACTTACACGGCATGGCATAGGGACTGCACACTGTCTATCCCTTCCGCTCTGACCACCGAGCCAGAAGGCTTTGCATTACTTTAGAAATACAAGGACATTTTGTGCCTAGCTGAAAATGAACACAGCAGAAAGGAAGATGATGAATGACAAAGTTTTCCTGGCAGATGTAGGCTATAAAAAAAGATCGTGATGTGGTAAAACAAGTCTAACCAATGGGTTTTGCCAGAAACATGGTGCAACAGGATTCCAGTGTAAAAATGACACTATCAAATTCATAAAAGAAAAAAAAAATCACACCCTGAAGCCTAGCAAGCAAGCAGCAACTTGGGGCACAGTGGGATACTAAGGAAAGTAAAAATATCCACTTTCGTTTGTGTGATTTCCCTCCTTTACAGTCCACGGCCTCTCAGGAAAAGGCGCTGGCACCCTCACCAGCAGGGTGCAGAACCAACCACCAGTGCCATGGTAGTCAGGCAGTTGCACTCACTGCTGGCAAGCTGGGCTGGGGCTCACCACGCTCCATGGAGCAGGACCATAGCTGCCAAGGCTCCCTCTTTGACCTGTTCTGATCTTTTCTGCACTTCCAGGTGCATTTGAAGCCTGATGCTTTCATACTACTACGGGTCTGCACCTACTGCTTTGGCCCAAAATAAACTTAAGATACATTTGCTTTCAGTCTATAGCTTCCCTATTTAATGTAGGCATGGGCAGAAGAGCATTGCAAGGAAGTGGTAAATGGTGATTTCATTAGCTTCATTTCATTTCTAAAACAGCAAGACTCATCCTTTGAATACAGCCCCTCCTTCCTTTTTTTTTTTTTTTTTTTTGAAAACCCTGGACAGGATCCATTTTTCCAAGTCAGAAGGGATATACATGCCTGCTAAAATCCCAGAAGCCTCTCCTCAAAATAGCCACAGGGGTTTGCAAATAAGTCACACAAAACACCCTCTTTACCCATTCCCCCAGGGCTAAGAGAGCTCCCTCTGCAACGCTCCCAGCTGCTTTGCGAAGAGGGTAGCAAGGCCTGAGCACAGACTTTTAAAAACATATTACAACTAGACCATGCAGGAAAATTCTTGACTTTTTAAACATGCTTTTTGTAATATTACATGCTAGGAGAAATTATGGGTTCAGTTATGACTACCAAGTTAAGCAAGGGCTGGAGAAGCAAGCTGTCAGCCCACAAAGGAAACAGCCACGGCTGAGCTCTGTATGTTGAATTATACGCCAGACTGCAGAGGTCAGAGACTGCTCCTGAAAGAGGGACATATCCCTCACGGATGTGCACCTTCCTCATCTACTGAAGGCTGATTTCTCCATCGTGTCCTGGAAGGTAAATCAGACAGGGCTGAGGAGCCCTCTGGTGCAATGCCTTAGTGTGCACGGCTAGAGGGGCAGAGCCAGGCTCCTGCTCCTTGTTTCCTTTGGTTAGGAAGACACCTGTGCTGAACCTACCCCAATAGAGGACAAAGGAGCCCTGCTCAATGGCCGGAAGCATTACGGTCCTTCCTAATTCTCCCAAGCAAAATGCCTATCACTATCGCTGCTCACAAAAGAGTGGCTGTATCTCAGCACAGTTGCCTTTCCTTATTGCTTCCGTTCAGGTCCAAGCACAGCACCATGCGTGCAGCATTAGGCCTTAAGTTGTCCTCTCGGTCACTTTTTCCACCATGCAGTAAGTGACAGTGTACTTCAAACCAGTATGAGCACGCAGCTATGCTCATCGTCTGTGTGCGCTCTGACTCATATGTGATTAAAACAGTGTCTGGACAAGGAAGAACTGAATTCGAACTGCTTTGGGTGACTAAAATGAACCTGATCTTATTGTCGCACCATGACGTTTTAGGCTTACTATATCTCCTGTTAGAGACCTATCCTTCCTATTCTTGCTTTATCTCCTTGTAACCCCACTTCACCCCAAATGCCATCTGTTCCCTAACCCAGGTGTCTTCCTCTCTCCAGACTGTGCTCCGTATCACCTACTCCCGTTCCCAGCTGTACTACTGCCACTTTGCGGCATGAGGTCTCCTCAAAAACTCTGCATCACCGCTGACATGCTGCAGGAGGAATAGCATTCAGTATCTTTGCACAGAGATGCTGGGAAACAAGTAACAATAACCATTTGGTAGCTGGCGGCCTCGGGGACCGGCCGGGAAGCGTCCGAGCACAGGGGCAGCAGGAGGGCTGGGGACCACGCTGTGCTTGCGCTGCCCCATCACTGCAGAAACCACCTCCTGCGCTGAGTTTCTGTGTGAATCTCGCTCTCTGCTGAGTGGGGTCAGTGTTCGTTTAAAACATGCCTCAGTGCACCGTTGTTTCCCACAGCTCTTCGAGGTTTGCGTTATGATACAGTTGGTGAGTCATGCACAGATTAGTCATGGAGGAGATTTATTCTTGTCTACAGAAAGTCCGGCATGAGTAAGGACAATGCAAGTTTGGCACCAGCTTGTTTCGGTTCTGGCCAGTGCCAAAGGTTGGTTATGTCTCATTCCCAGGTGTGCAGCTCAGACTGGCGAGGCAGGTAGGGCCACACATCCAGTTTAATGCCTTTCTGCCGAGACCAAAACTTTAGCACAGCCAATGCAGACAGTACAGAATGGGACCTACTCATCTCACAAGCTCCTCTGCAGGCCAGATGTTAAAGAGACTTCCACTGGTTTAATAACCTTCACCAGACCAAGCCACCGGTGCGCGAAAGGCTCCAAGTTCTAGTGAATCCCCCAAGTCTCTTACCAAAACTAGAAAATATGTTGGATGAGATCTTGGCTTCATCGAGGCTGGTAGCAAAATGTTCACACAAGGCTAGTGTTCTACTCCACTGTGATAAAATTATGCAGGAATCTAATTTCCCTGTATATCTACCAGTCTCAGAGCATCAACTCTATAAATTACTCCTGGAAATTTTCAACTGCAAAAACTGCTTTTTTTTTTTTGTTTCATAGGGACAATATGATCTCCAGCAAAACCAACACATTTCTGACCAGGAAACTGTCTGGCCTTCAGTTGCTATAAAGTTAACATTCAGCTAGTTTTTCTTTGATGAGTTTACACAGTGAGTGTAAAATTGTACTTGCTCACTGCAGCGGTAGCCACAGTCCTGCAGGACACTTAGTCAGAACTTGGGCTTCTGAAAGGAGAAAATGTTTTCATTCATATTTTAAAATTCCATTCATTAACAGGTGTATATGGTTTGCCTTCTTCAAAGTATGCTGCAGACACAGCCTAATAAATCTCCATGACACCTCACTGCATCTCCATTTTATAGATGTGGTGATTCGAATATATCCAAGTGAAATGACTTGCCCAAGGCTAATGAAGGAATCAATGTCAGAGACAGGATTAAAAGTAGAAAAATTCCTGGCCCCCAGTCTCATAACCTAACTATGGTCTGCATTTCACTCATATGAAAACAGGAAAGGGAAACGCATCTATTTTGAATATTGTGAAAAGTAGTTCATAGCAGATGGGCAGCCTGATGCTTTAAAATTGCTTTACTTTGTCATAAAATATCAATAATATACAGGATGTGGTTCTTGTCCAAGACTATACTAAGGTGCGAACAGCACAGAATGTGTCACTGGTAGCTTTTAGAGCAGCAGAGGTTGCACGAAAAGAATAAAATAAGCAGAGTCTTTGAGATGTCTCTCCTGCCCTGTTCCTTAAAACCAATTACTTCCTGTGTGCTGCATAGTTGGTAAAAGCTGCTTTGAAGCTGATGAATACCTGTTCGGTAATGAATCTGTAGAGAGACACCTATTGTCCTATTGTCGCATCTCCTAGGCAGAAAAAGAGGTCTGTAATGCCCATTTCTAAATACGCAGGTAGTGCCCACTGATATTTTTTGGTGGGTCTACCCACCTCTTTCTTAGATGCTAACATGGAGCTAGGCAGCATCTCCTCTGTCGCCAAAACATAATGGGAAGACAATGCACCTGTCTAGCTGTGTAGAAGAATAATTAAAAAAAAAAAAAAAAAAAGAAGGTACACTTGTGTCATTAAATATTGATGAGTAAGATTCATTGACTGAGTTGGAGACTGTAGGATATGGCTTGAAATAAAACCCCATGAGGGCCACACCCCCTGGTATGCCCAGGGCCATCCCTTTAAAGGTAGGACAATTATAATTAATTGAGCAATCTGACAGAAAGCATACATCCATACACTAGAGCAGAAAGTGACACTGTGCACAGAGCCATCCAGGACACTTGAAGGGTTAATCCTGGTTCACTAGACCAAGGACAGTAAATTCTGCCTGTGGCTACCACCAGTCTATTGTATTATTATTGCAGACTTTAGAAACAGCTTTTAATTTTAACCCTTTCTAACCCTCTCTCCTATCTTCTCTTTAAATAATTGGCATCGAATAAAATTGCATGAAATCTTCCTAGTCATACTTTTCAGTAATTTCTTTTCACTTTCAGCATTTACAATACTGTACAGAAAAAAAAAAATAATCCAAAGAAGCTGGTCCTCCTTTACCTATCACTTTTAACTCCTAAAGACCAGAAATGTTGCCACAAAACTGGGCCCCTTTCATTTTGCTGTGATCAGTCCCCACTATTTGCTGCAAGGATCACTGAAGAATCCCATCCACTACTTAGTGGAAACCGTACTGTGGGTATTCGGAGTTTTGACAGACACATAGACTGAATATAGATAGTCCTGTACCCCTTTCAGTCTTCCAGATATCTGCATTCATTCACCTAACTGCATTTTTAAGATGACGTACTGGGAATTGTTCATGCCGGTAAGAGCTGACAAATCAAACACACAGGAACCATTGGTTACCTGTAATGCAAAAATCTCATTATTGATAACATTTTCAGCTATATGCTGAGCACATCATCAACCCATAGACAGGCTAAATAAAACAACCAGTGTAGAAGGAATTATATAATGGAGCGTGGGGGACAGCAGAGGGCTGACTCAGTGACCCAAGCGGTCCTTCGCAATCCTATATTCCTATGTTCATCTGTTCATATTGAAGTTGATGGGGGACATTTCCACCAACTTCAAAGGGCTTTTATCCGGCCACAGCTTCATTTCTTTTCAATATATAGATGCAAGAGTAATGTCACGCATGATTTTCATGAGACATGCCAATATACAATCAGTTCTAGGAGCAGCAGAACGAACCCAGGTAGATAAATTGTTCATCCCAAAATGTGAAACATGCCAAGATCTAAAAAGTATATCTCCTCATATCTCAAGTGCAGGTAAGTCCAGCAGTGTCACAACTGGATTTCCAGTCATCATTAGCCATAATCAATTATGCCAAATAAATTGTCCCATTAGCTATTCACAATTTTTGCAAGCTATAGGGACAAGGCAAACAAATATTTTTGACCTGGGGATCAGCTCACCACAAGGCTGGTCTCCATCTCCAGCAACAGGGAGTGTGCCAATGTTAGTGTCCCAGCGTGAAACCTGTAGCTTCATATGGAAGGCTATTTAATGTATACCGGACATCGCTTATTAGAGGGATTAGCCATAAAATGCTCTGGAAAGAAGTGTAGAAAGCCCAGTATTGATGGCCACAGAAACAAGGAATGAGAAGGTAGAACTGGGCGACTGTACAATTACACAGTGTTTTCCTCTCTTTTTTTTTTTTTTTTTACTGAGCAGGCATTCAGCCTGCTCAGTAGAGTCACTCCAATATGTTATCTAATGGCTTCATCTTTACTTGTGAGATTCCCCATCTGTGGCCAGACTGTGCCACTGCCTCATTCAGCTGAGCAAGAGAACAACATTCGTTCACTCGCTCGGATCTTAGGAGACAGGTCTTGCTCTAGAGCAACAAAAAATGAGCTGCTCCTTAGTCAGGTCTGAGCCTTTGCACTTAAGCCAGCCTCTGATGAAACTTTCCTCTGGATTTCAATGCTGCTTTTTACAGCTGGGCAATCTGCTCACTCTCTCTGGCTCTCCTCCTTTTTTTGTTCTTTATACTGGCATCATTCTCATCTATGTGGTGGTCAGTGGTCTCACATTTTCCTCTTGAGATTTCTGGATTCGTCTTGTTTTCAAAGCCAAATAACACACGCAATGATTTCTAATCTGCAGTTGCTTTGAAAGGATGGATGTCCTTTGTTATTTTTATTTATGTCCATTTTGTTATTTTTTCACCTGTTACACAGTCGCTGCTTCTGCTGTTTGGATGCTTCTTTACTCACTTCCCTTTTCCATCACTTTTCTCCTCATAATTTACTGCAACACTTTAAGTGATTTATAAAACATGGAAAACAGTATCACATCCAGTTTAGTTCTACAGCACAGAGTAATTTCCTCCTATTAAGTTTATGGTGCCTCTAATGAGGATGCTCCATGGAAGTATTTGGCCACCCTGGAGCACTGGTACAGCCACTTACTTTGACTCCTCAGATGCGGTGGGTCTTTCTCATGACCAGGACAGAGAAATGACAACACACCATGAGCAAAGAGATAGTCACGATGCTGAAGATACCCTGACATGTATTCAGAGGTCTGAGTGCTTCAGGGCTGTACCTGGATCTTCATACTACATAGCATACCCAAAAGGTGTAGACATGCTGAAACCTGTCGCGTTTCCCATCCTCTGGGTATCATTTCCATACAAATGATGGGGAAAGGATGGGGAAAGACAAAGAAGAGAGACTGGGGCATATCTCAGTTTCTGCCCATTAAGTAAGATGCATCTAGGAAGAGCAGACTCAGGAATGGGGAATCATCACTGATTCAACACATCATTGTGAGGTGATTGTAAGATGGTTTAATCGGTTGTCTTCTACTCCATTCAAGTGCCAGCTTCAAGTCATGAGTGTTAAAGGCCCATGGCCAGAAACAGAGCCCTTGGGGTCTTGCCATGGCCTCATTGATGACATCTGAACAACCAGGGGAAATCAGATCTAACAGGCCAGCAACAAAACAGGTAGTTTTGAGGATAAGGGCTTAGCCCTCACTCCGCTGCCATGCTCTGCAGACACTAATAGCCTTCGTGTGTCTCAAAAGGAGCGATGCAAGGACACTGGCAAATGCAGCAGACAACTTGTGCACGTTGCAAGGTTCAATACTGAAAGCAGAAGGGCCTTGCATGAGGACCAACCAGAGGAGTGTCTGCGTGTCTGAAGCCCCTCGTGTTCCCGAGGCAGCCTGGATCCACAGGTGGCACAGGTCTGATGGAGTCAGATCAAAGCGCATTTCCCAGGTAGCCTGTATTTGAGTGCCCACCAGTTCCTACAGACCTGCAGAATTGCCCCAGTTTACTTCATGATTATCTCATCAGTGGCCACATGTCACAGAGGAAGACAGTCATGGTCTGCCTTAATTTACAAGTGTCATCTCCTGCAAGTGGAAAGAGGAGCGTGAGAATGGCAAAGCTGAACTGATTTGTTCTGGCACCAGTATTCCAATGTGGCAAGATATACCTACCACTGTCACATACAAATTTAGTAGATAGCACGCTTGCTTTTTATTTGATTTTTAGCAGGTCTCTCCACAATAAATATAAGAGCAGAATGCATAAACAAAGCGCCTGGCACTTACAGTTTATCTTGGTGACAGAAAATTTGATTGATGAATAATAAGTTCAGAAAGTGGCAAATGTTCAACATAGGGCTAAATAACCTTTCGCTGCTGGTTTTAATTTTTTTTTCCAGCTCAGTTTCTCTTAGCCTTCACATTTCTTGACTTGAAGTTGCTTTGTTCTAGTGCTCCATCAGCTGCTGGGAGGAAAAAAAAAAAGAACTGCCCTATTTGTTCCTTATATATTTTTACTGATCGAGCTTATCACCAAAGCAAGAATTAAATGGAGAACTTTTGCATGTCGCATTGCTTCTTGTTTTCTCTTTCACTTTGCTGGGACAGAGCCTGTGAGGCAGACCTTCCTGCTTGCAAAATGCTAATTTTTAACCTATGACTATTATTGCAATATCAAAAGACAGGAGGGGTGCACGCACACAAGCAGAATGAGGTGGCTCAGAGGATATTCCAGTCACAGTAGGCTGTATTCATAAAGCATACCAGGGAAAAAAAAATGTTTAACAGAGAGGGAAACTGAGGCACAGAGTCTGACAGTGATTTGTGTACAGGAGCATATAGGAAAAGTATGGCAGAAGGGCAAGCACAAGCCAGACCCTGTGGCTCCTAATCTTGTGCCTTAGCAACAAGACCACTCTCCCCCTGTGCGCAGGCTCAGAAAGAAGAAGGGGCAACCTTCTAGGAGGGAAATCCTTGTTGGATTAAGCACTTCGCTTGCTTTCCTCTTCTCGCCCCTTTCCTCCTTCAAAGCGTTGAGGATGGCGCGGGGGGGGGAGCGGGCAGGCGGTGAAACAGTGCCTGTCCCCCCCCTCATTTTTCAGCCCACCCCATATCCAGCAGGGTGTCGGGGCTCCCCAGCAGCCCCCGAATGCCGGCACCCCTCGGCCAGGGAGGAGAGATATGATTTGTAATTGCAATACTTTCATTACCGTCTCTTAGTTCTTTGCACACTAATGTCAAGAGCTTTGTCTTTGTAGTGTTATTGGCATTTTTCATCATATTCATGAAGTGTGGGTCAATTTTCTTCAAAAGGCTCACTTCGCCAACTTGCCACAAAGACAGACAGTAATAAATTCTACTAGTGCACAGCGAAGGCTTCGTAGCTGCAAGCAACAATAAAAAGCAATGAGCTGGGTGTCACTAAGTAACTCCAGTTTACACTGCATTTTCTTCTTTTATTGAAAACTCAGAATATGAATTTATTAATGAATACACAGGCCTACTTTGAAGGGGTGTGGGGGGGTCCGAGTCAATTTATTTGGTATTCACACAGTGTGTGCCTACATTGTATTGTTTCATCATTTTATGGCCAGGCACAGCTTGTTAGGCTGTGGCCCTCCAGAAAAAAGCAGGCTCATATAGCAACACCTTGACGTAGATGTACAGCTGCTTTCACTGTGGCTGTCTCACCTTTAGCCCCGTCTGTCTACTGCCGGCTTTCATTTTCCGCATTCATACATCAATAAGCTTTGCATGCTGACACCTAATTTTGCAGGCTACTTTGGTTATGGAGGCCGTGTTTTGCATATCACTACCCACCCCCTTCTGACATCTACTGCCTTTAAAGAGGGAGAGAATAGAGAGAGCACGAAAGAGGGATTCTTTTCTTCTCAGCCTAATCAGAGATTTCTTTATATTTGTCAAAAGCAGATCTGCCAAATCAACTTTAATTGATTCTTCCACAGTTCTCGTGTATGATTTTTGAAGGACTGGGCTTGTGTTCCAAGACACAGTGTTGTGTTTCAAACAAATATGAGGTTTCTACAGCAAATCAAATTTGGATGCCAATTAGTTAGCATTTTCCATTCCAATTAAATTTGAGACCTTTCTGATTTTGAAAGACTTGTGTGTCTACGCATGTGTGCATGTATGTACGTGTGTGCACCTATCTCTATCTATTTTACAGATACAGAAAGATACATAAGTATAAAATATTTAACGTGCCCTCGGTGGTCTAATAAGCAGGGAGGGGTTATAGCCACCCATTTAAATATACATTTTGGAGGATTTTTTTTTTTACCTTGTTTATTTCACAAGGGCTTACCAGCCCGTTCTAACCTGTTATGTGACACCACAAAGGTTTCTACTTCTCAGTCAGGTGGCTAATGTCATTATATCGTTGACAACTCATAAAATGTTATAATCTAATAGGGCTTTCCCTCCCCACACACACATAGTGAAAGCTCATTGTAGCAAAGAAAGGATTAGGGGCAAAAAGCAAGATTAATGGTTAAAAAAATGGAAGCAGGCTGAGTCCAGATAGAATGCTGTAGCGTAAAAACAAATATAATTTGTATATTAAAATGTGTCTTGATCTTACTAGACTTACTCCAAATAAACCCAGCTTACAATATAGGGCATTTCCTACTGGATATCGCATACTTCAGCAAAGGCTATATATTCATTTTGAATCCATTTTTAAATAAATTCCTCCTTTTATGACTAAAAATCAGGTTTTAGGCAGACTCGTAATACAGACACTAAGATTGAATCCAACACTACAATGATGGGAAGGAAACAAAAGCTTGCTTAGATTAGCTAGAAATATCATGTGCCATCACAGTCAACCGTAAAACTATCCTAGACAATATCTGCGCTACAGAGAAGATATCTTCCGGGCACCCACGGGTCCCATTGCCACACCAGGTGCACACCACCTGCCAGTAAGTTTTTCCCTCTTGGGTTCCCGAAAGGACCTCAGGACAGACAGACAACCCAGACAGCTCCAGCAGATGCGAGGAGCAGGCAGACCCGGTCCCATTCTCTTCCAAGGACTCAAAACCACCGCAGCGAGGAATTCACCCCCAGCAAAATTCAGGTGGGAACAAGCACATGCCTGCGTTTCTTTGGGAAAGAGATTAATTAGTTTATTCCTCTTATAAAACACAAATAAAGAAACAAAGCCCTGAGCCTGAAAATCCAGGCACACTTCACCAGCAGGGAAAAGCAATAATCTTCACGTAGTTTGTGTGTTTTGTATTCTGTCCTACTCCGTGTGACTACTAGCCTATGCAACCAAAACCAGTAAAATGAGAAATTATGATGGCTATTGAACACCATTCACATATTCACAGTGTCACATCCGATGTCAATTAGCGTGTGTGTGTTTACATAATTGTTATACAAGGGGAAAATCTACAGTGTTAAACAGCCTTTGGATTCACGTTTCTGGACAGGCTTTGTTTTGTGGAGTGTTTAGCGCACAGAAAATAAAATCCATGGGAAATCTGTCTGGCATGAGATCTTCGATGGCTTTGTGTTGGTAGAGTTTTTATATGTGGTCAAAAATGTGTGGTTTAGATTAACTTTTTCAAGCCAGCTTCTCTCTATACCTGGGTAAAACCAGGCCTTGTGAGTGAAAAACCTGCAGATTTGCTGATAGCTTAGATTTTGATTTGACTGAATGGACAGGTTGAGGAGGAAAATTTCAGAGAAGTATGCAAACATTTGGCAACTTTCAAAACAAAAATGTCTCAAGCCTTTTGTATGAAATCTCTTTGACTTTGATAGTCTTTAATTGTCAGCTTGCATAAAACCCAAAGGGTTCAACACTGAAATGAAACTCTGAAACCAATGTTGAACATCAAACTGGCCTTTTAAAGTTTTTTTTATCCCTTTATTTTTTTTTAATCAGAAAAAGTCTAATATTTCATTTTTGGTTCAACTGATGATCAATTTTTCTTCTACATTTCAGGATCTGCAATAACCCACCAAATCCCCTACTTATCTCCCAGTGTGCTGACTTCTGTAGAAAATGTAGCCCTTCGAGCTACAAAATGATAGAGGAAAATCAGAGAACACACAATAAAGTCTATAAAATTATGAACAGTATAGAGAAAGCAAATAGAAAAGAATTAGTCATTATTTCTCACAGCATAAGAACTAGGGTGCACCCAATTATGAGGCAGCAGGTTTAAAATAGCCCATAAGAAACACTTTTACAAAGAATAACTAAATTATGCAACTTACTGCACAGCATGTTGCAGAGGCCAGGAATATAAATGGATTTGAAATGCGATTAGACAAATTCACAGTAGAGGTCTACGGTGGACTGCCAAGCACCACGATCCAGTGCAGCCTCTGGTTTAGGAAGTCCCTAATGCGCTACCTGGCCAGGGCTGGGGAGGGGAGAGGTCCCTCTCCATGCACATCTGTCCTGACAGCGCTACGGTGATGCAGTCGTACCGGGACCGTAGCATCACCCTTGCAACGGGAGGACGTCCACAACGCAATATCGCAGGCAGTTGTGGGTTGCTGATGGGATGTCCTTCCCTGGCTGGGTCTGCTTGGAGATGCTAAGGGGAGTGGCCAGGGAGGGCTCCTGGTTGGAGCAGTACCTCCAAACCCCTAAGGGAATCACTCCACTGCCAAATGCACACTGAGCCCTCCATCCAGACCACACATGCAGCAAAAACAATAGCACTGATGAGTGATTATGTTTCTTTGTCTGCAAAGTACTCGTACCAAGGTGCAATTGTGTATCTGGTATGCAACGGTGCTGTATATTAAGGTCTTTATGCATTTGTCACTTTATGGATATTTACTGGTAGGGTGAGTAAAAAAAGAGAAAATTAAAAGAGGGCCACAGGCTGGTTTGACAACGGTGGCAAGAAGTGCCCCATTCAGCAGTAGGAACAGGCATGGAAAATCAAGATGGGAGCATAAACGTGGCTGAAGGGAGCAGTCTTTAACTGCTGGCAAAGACCAGAGCAGAAGTTTTCAACCATTTCTTGATTTATAGACCCTTACACTTCCAATGCAGAGGTGATCACCTGTAACAGTGAATTAAAGCCTCCTGACAATAGGCTTTTTTCGCTTGCCTTTCAGCCACCCTTTAGAGAGGTGGCTCAGAGACCCTCTGGGACATGTGCTCCAACTGGAAACCCACTGGCACAGGAGTGAGCAGAGAGACAGGTAGTGTCCAAGTTTGGGGTTTAGCTTTGCCACCCCCTCTTTCCATTTCCTGTCTAACTGTGGTAAAAGAATATTTTTTAAAAGCCTTCATTTCCCTCCATAGTTTTAAGGCTAAAAAGGACTATTAGATCATCTGTTCTGACCTTTTACATCTAGAGGCCATCACACTTCCTCCAGTTTACGAGTACCTCCATAAAAAAAGCAGCCCATATTAATTTCAATCACCACTGAGGGAAATAAACCTGCTCCAGTCAGAAAAGGATTTCTCTGAGGTTTACCATTCGCCACAGTTCACACTCTCATCATTCACATCCTTTCTAATCACTATACTATTTTCCCTCTGTATATGTTGTTAAAATACTGGGAATAGGAGGTTAAATTCCAGTGGCATCCCATTTTGGTCACACTTTACATAGTAAAAAGGATCCCCAACAGGAAGACTTGGACAGCCTAACCAGACAAGGCAAAAAAAAAAAAAAAAAAAAACAAACCACAAAAAAAGGGAAGAAACCACTGTTCTCCCTAGCTCACATAAGCCCAAAGAGATTAAACGATTGGTCAAAAGTCACCCCAAAGTTGGTGGCAGAGATGGAGCTGAAACCTACTTTCTCAAGTCAAATCTGGAGTTTTAATCACCAGAACACCCTTCCTCTCCCTTCATTGCTTTCATTTATCATTTCAGGCTAGGCAGACTACATCGAAATGATGGCTTTGTGAAGCATAGAAACACAGTTTTACGGGCAATAAACAATAAATATGAACCTGAGAGACATCTCCGAGAAACGTACCTACCAAAATAGTCCCTTTTCCTTTTTTTTTTTTTTTTTTTTCCCTAGAAGATGGCAAAAACGTTCCCTTCCCCTCCTACCCATGCCTCTTCGCCGGGCTCAGCCTGCTGCCAGCCACGCCGCCTGGGCCGGGCCAGCTCCCCTGCATGGCACATTGGCTGTAGGATGGCAGCGAGCACTCCTTCTCCCTGCCAAGATGACAAAGTCCTGGCTGGCTCAGCCGCCGCCTCTGCCAGTGTACCAGAGAATCGGTTGTGCGATTTCATTTAAGCGCTGCTAACTAATTATTAACTGTAGGCTCAGCATTCAGGGTGCAGACAATGGGATCAGCCAGGCACCGCTCCATGGGCGGGGGGGCACCACAGTCAGCATGGGTTTCTTTTTAATTATTGTGCAGTGGAATCAATCCTGGAGAAGCGAATTGAAAAGTATACAAAATTCTGATTAATAACCACATCGGCGTTTTTTTTAGTGTTTTTCTGGGTTCCCACCCACAGGACCCCAACTGTCCTTTCAGCTGCAACACCAAAACCTGCACGCACTTTAAAAAATGAGATAAATTACTTTGGTTTATAGGACATCTCCACAACAACGAATTACACAGACTTGAGCCCAAAACGCATCTCTGCATCCAGACTTCTACGTGTTTTGCTTGTGGACCCAGATATAAACTCTGAAGATGATGGACAGTTCTATTTTATGGCATTTCTGGGCAAGACACAAACCTCCCCACAGGTTGGAAGGGCTCTGTTCTGGACTTTAAAGTTTCAGGCCTTTGCTCGGTGCTACGCTTTGCTTCGTGTAAAGGCATACAGTATCTGTGCTACCTCCTCTCCTGAGGGATTTGTGCAAGGAAGGGTTGACTTTATCTCCTCTGGCACTCATGTCTCACTGGCTCTGTTACTTCTGAATTGGATCAGGTTCGCTGTGAAAGTGGCTCCATGCTCATTCAGAAATTGGGTGCATCTTCGCAACACGTAGGATGATTTTCCAAGATGTGTCCTCATTTCTAGGAGCCTATTGATTAAGATATTTCCATCTCAGAGAGACATCAAGTGACAATTTTGTTCAAAATAGTAGTCGTAGGAAAAATAAATAATCAGGGTCTTTTTCAAAAGTGCTTCATCGCAGAAAAGCTTTGCTCCACGCAAGAGAATTCATGAGTATGATCTACGATCGCTCCTATCAGGGGACACACCTCAGGCAGGAGCTGGAGCCTCTCTTCTCATATTTTTTCCAGCAGTGGAAAAATTTGCATTAGGGACCGGGGACGGTATCCTGCTGGCCCCACCTGAGTGGTTGAGCATTAAGGCACCGGCAGCCTCACCATGGGTTGACCAGCACCCCAGGGAGGCAGCAGCTCCTCCCGAACACTGAGCACAAGAGCAAGGGCTATCGCAACCAGCGATAAGGAAAAGCACATGCTTTAGCAGGTGTCAGGGCAAGGATTAAAGAAAATGCACTGCTGCATCTCACAGAGCATGTACGCGTCATGGTCTGAAAGTGAACGCAGCCCCTTGGTGTGGGAGCCTGGTGCTGTACCTGCAATGAAGCCTTTCCTGCAAATGGAGACATCAGAAGGAGATGACATTCCCCGGGGGCTGGCAAAATGTTATATGAATCACACCCAGCTCTGCTTGGGAAACATCTCTTTCAGGTCTGAGTGGAATTCTATACCAAAGACATATATTTTTAAATTCAGATTTCTTTTCCTTTCTACTTTCAATACCTTGGTAGTGCTTTTTCACTAAGCAGTTATTAAAAAGAAGGAAGATATAGTCTTGTACCTGAGTAATATTTCTTCCCCAATATTACTCAATTCACCCACGCGATAGTCCCTCCTCTTCTTCCTCAAGCCTTCCGATTTTGAGTCTGCTACCACTCCACTTTGCTCCCACACAGGTCGGCATGCAGCAGGGACCCCCAGTTCACACAGG
Source organism: Vanellus vanellus (assembly GCF_965231255.1). Classification (NCBI taxonomy): domain Eukaryota; kingdom Metazoa; phylum Chordata; class Aves; order Charadriiformes; family Charadriidae; genus Vanellus; species Vanellus vanellus. The sequence continues at coordinate 4,772,191 of NC_138907.1, forward strand.
CTCCCTTCCCACATCTTTCCCAAGGCTGCGAGGGGAGGGGGAAAGGGTCCTCTAAAACGATGGCAGGAAGCGTTGATTCCTTTTCAAGCTGTACTAGGCTCCTAGAGCTGTGATTTCTCACATCCATCCGCGGCAAGGCATTGTGGGATATTGTGTTTGACTCTCAACAAACTGTGTTGCTAGGACGACGTTTATTATGATACATAATGTGAATAAAGGATGAAACTGTACACAGCGTGCTGATTTGCTATAACTGTCATCTGTGATGATAGTCTCTAGTTTATACCTCAAATGAATTTTGCATGGATGGTACCGATGCTACCAAGTGCTGCAGAGGTGTATTTTACAAAGCTGCCTGGGCCTGGCATGAAGATCATGCCACTTTAAACAGCGAATCTGTTATTGTGATGTTTGTGAGAGGAGAACAAGTGGGAAAGTCACTTTCAAGTGCAGCTCAGTGCTCTTTTAATGAGGAATGGGGTCTTCTTCAGAGTCAGCCAACTACTGAGGAGGAGCTGACACCCTTAGTAGTCAACATCCTCAAAACAGCTGACAGCTCCAGATAAATCAGTTTGTGTACTTCCTCCCCTTCTCATATCACCTGCGGTGACAGGAAAGCACTAATTTCCTTTGAGAGGGAGAGAGATGGATGCACGCGTGCATCCTGGGCATGTTGATCCTTCAGTGTAAAATTAACAAAAACAGAGGCCAGGGAGAACTGGGAATAGGCACAGCACTTTGTCAAGAGGAAGGGTTTGCTGTAGTACGGCCCTGTATTCATCATATGGTAATTTACAAATATGCATACAGCAGAGTCACATTGCATTAGCCCCTGGAAGGAGCAGCTATGACAAACACGGGGCGTTTGGTGAACTGACCGCCCAGTTCACAGCTATAATTCTCCCCCAGGCAGCAGAGGACTTCATGCCAAGGGGGCTGGCACACGGCACCAGCCACGAGCACAAGTGGCACTTGTGCGTACCGCTTCATCCTACATCCGGACACAGCCTGGCCCTGGATGTACAGCCACCCAGGGCACAGCTCTCTGACACTGTCACCCTTGAACGGGACTGCCCCTGCAAGAGCAAAAGCAATTCCCAGGCGCTGAACAGCTGCGATTGCAGACTACAGTCCCAATCCCACACCTGAACAACCACATCTGGGACCTGCAGCACCTTTTCGGGCTGGTCGGGAGGCGCTCGCTTGCTTATCAGCTGCTCGCTGCAATCGATAGGGAGTTAAGTACTGCCTGTACCCTCTTGCACAGAGAATCCTCACCGCACACTTCCTGAATTCATTACTCTGACGCTGTCACATGGTTAAATGATGTCATAAAAATTAGATACTGCAGGCCGTTAAAAGCATTGCACGCTCATTGAAAAGAAACCCACTGAAGAAACTCTCCAGATAAAACCATCAAGAAATTTCTCCCCAGTAGGCAACGCAGCTCACAACTTTCCCCTGGGCACCAAAACCACCCCAGTTAGAAACCTCACACGGCAGTTTCAGCGGGGCTGGTTGCCATTCGTTTTGTGTCGTTACTTCTGAGACTTGTCTCATCCCACCATCCTCGCTGAACTGCCACGTTTCCAGAGACAGGCTCTGACACGAGGCGAGCTGAAACAAGACAGAAATGAAAGAAAGACACCTAACCTGTTTAAACAGGAAAGCGAACCGCTCGCTGTGACCCTGTTTCAGGGAGGATCTTGCCCAAGAACCAAACACGCACTGTCCAGGACTGAAGAGAGCCTGTCTCCCCTGCCTGGGCTTGATGCACACTGTATTTCAGCTCCATTTAAGAGTCCCTTCCCTGCACACAGACCTTTTAATGAAAAGAAAAAAAAAATTCAAAAAAACCCAAACACCACCCTCTAAGAACATGGACAAGAATCTGAGTTTTTCAGGTCTCTCAACTTCTGCCTTCCTAAGCTGACAAGTAACCACAGTGTTGCCGTGATGCATCAGGTTACGTTAGTTAAATCACTGATGATTTCATCATTTATATAATGGAATACGGTTGACGTGATCAGATGAGACAAGTCACAGCAACGACATGTCGCAGCAAAAATGCCTAAAAGGAGGTATTTGCCTGGCAACCATTTAAAAACACTTATAAATTTACATTTTAAAATAAATATGTGTAACTATATATGCAAACATAAAACTATAAATATATCTATACACGCATGCGTGTGTGCACACACATATGTGTAATCACATACACGTGCTCCTGTGGTTTTTCAGCTAAACGACCGCCATGTGTTGTACATTATCCCAGGGCACCAAGCAGAAAGGCTAAAACCCACCTCTGGGGGCAGGGAATTTTGAAACCAATTTCTCCTGGGCCAGAAATCCAGAAAGCTGCTCCATGCGTGGGCCCCCATGCCCGTGGCGCTCACTGCTGCAGCCCAAGCACAGGAAAGCTCAAGGACACAGAGCCCCACTAAACAAACAAGGACATTTCACCGGGAGGAGGTCAGGACTGTGGGTCCCTGTCTTTTGCTTAAGTTCTTGTGCCGAGAGCTTGCACCCTTTCAAGTCCTCCAAGGTTGCACAGCGCGTGGTAAGATGCTGTCCCTGCACAGCCACATTGCTCTGCAAGTGGCAATACCTGCTCGGGCGACACAGAATTACACACCTCTGAGCCAAAGCACTCACTTTCATCCCAGTTTCATACTAGCATGGGTTGTTTCTTTCTCGCACCATTAAATATTCCAGTGGAAAAGCTCTTTTGTGTGTAAATAACTATTAGGTGCTATTTTTTAAAAAAGAAAAAAATTCATAAAATAAAGCAGACAGAATTCATTTATGTGAAAAGCAGAGGGATTAGATTAAACATAGCCAATAAATTACAATAAACTGTCCACAGTGAACAATGCCACAAGATGACCATAATGGAGATCCACTGCTCTTGTGCTTTTATTAAAAGAACAAAGCACTGCAATTAAATGTAAAATCCGGTAATATGTCATCGTACCTTAAGCATCCTTTTCTCATTCATTGAACACTGTCCTCTGATTTAATTGAAGCCTCTGGTCCCTTTGAGACACCAATAGTCCTTACTCTAGGCCAAGTTTAGCATTTCATTATTTAGTAATCTGAGATGGAGTCATGCTATTGACTCTCAAGCAATCCTCTTTGCTTCTTGTAACAAAAAGGATGCCCACAGAAATAATTGATACCACATTCTACTCTCTAGTAAATCGTCCCTTAGTGGATTGTGAAAAGAGGTTTTTGATTTAGACTTAAGAATAACAAAAGTTGGGTATATTTTTCACTGATGACCCCCATATGACATGTCCATAACCCCTTTCACAGCAGGAATGTTGGCCTAAAGGCATTTTAGCAGCTAAAATGAGTGACTAGAGGCTTTCCAGGTTTTGTTATATATACTCAGTATATAAGTGATGCCTTCATACAGGAAAGCCATTTTTTTCTATAGAACAACTCACTGTAGACCTGATCCGGCCAAGAGCCGACACTTTCCTCCCTGGTATCAGGCAGCCATCGGTGCTTAGCACCTCATAAAGGCAATCAGCAACTTGCAGATTCATTACAGCTTTGCAGGCTGGAAACCGGCTGAAACTGCATGGGGTGTTCTCTCTGTTACACGAAACAACCCAGGCGAGTCGGGCACTGGATCCAGGGCTGAGGCCCCGTGTCCCCCTGAGGTTGGGAATGGCATTAACCAGTTTCCCAGCTCTGAAACACCCTTGTCTTGGAGGAGCCTCTGTTATGCTCTGGTCTTTGGGATTTTCACCCTTCCCTGCTCTAAGCGGAGCTTTACTCCCTATAGATCGCCCATGAACGGGCTGTGCTGTAACTGCAGACCCAGCTCACCAGCTGGCTGCCCAAGCTTCACCAAAACTGCCCACGCAGCAACTCCCCTGGTCGCAGTGATGCTGTATGTGCAGTCACTCCTCTGCCACCTCCCTCTCAGGACAGAAACAGTCTCACAGTCACCAGCCCGGGCTGTAAGAGAGCCGTAGCCAGACTCATGGACACAGCCCACACACCCTTCCCATTTCCCTCAATGCAGAATGCCACACAGGGATGTCCTAAGCCACCATCTCTCCCAGAGGGCTCCCAGCAGCAGGCTGGGGAGTGCCAGAGGGCTAAGCCTACTCTCCTTTTCCATTGTGATCATCACACTGCACTTAGACAACCGAACAGGGCGATAGTCACCTCTTCCTGCTTTTTGTCCATTTGGAGGGGCGTCAGAGCATCCCTCCCTTCCCTCGTTAACTCTCTCCAGCACGCTGTGGTCCTGGAAGGCCTTAGTGCATAGATCCCACTGCTAACCTCCTCTTCGTCATCCAAATGTACTCGTCAGCTTGCACAAAGCGTTGTAACACTAAGGCACCTGGGCAGGTCTTGCTGTACCCACGAAAAGGCACCTGTACATCTGTCCCGAAGTCAACAGCATCACGCTCAGCACAAGTGTGCCAGGAGCGGCTTGCACCGCAGCGCAGCAGGCACCACCAAGTGTGCAGCAAATGTACTAAATCTTCAGAATTGGTGAGATGACTCACTTATTTCAGGAGGGGGATTTTGACAGGCGGAGGCCACATGCCAGTTTGTAGGATGGCTCCAAGAGGGTCGACTCCACCAATTCCTCTCACCAAATGTGTAAGAGAGAACTGGACGCAGTTTAGAAGAGGTGATTCGTTATGGACTCACCTCCATGCATATTAAACGAACAGCACTAATAATAAACGCAGGCCCATGAAGTCACTGATCCTGCACACTGACGGGAAGCCTGCCCTGTCCACTCGCTTGGGTTCAACTCACTGGTCCAGGCCTGGGGAAAATTTAAAGTCGGTTAGCACAGAGAGGAGTTGTATAGATGTAGGGGCGCATCCAGGATTAGGACATCAGCCCTCCCACAAGCCAATCCTATGCACGACAAAAGTCAAACAGAAAAGATTACCCTGACACCTTCTTGCTTGTGTGCTCTGGCATGTCTCGCTCCCCTGAGTACCGAAAAAAGGGAATTTTCACTAACTTTGGAAGACCAACACCCCACGGTGAAAAGTGGCTGTTTCCTCTGGAAATTTGCACCATCATTCCCAGGCAATGCAAGCACAAAACTAAGCTGGAGAGACCAAGTTCACCCCAATAAACTCACATGGTTCCCATTAATATTAATGGAAATTACACAGGTGTATTGGGAAATAGCCCCCTCGCAGGGCTGCAAATCTCATAGCCCTGACCTACACCCATAAACCTGCACTCAGACTTGTCTGTATATAATTCTGTAATCTATTTGGCATGTTAAATATTTCAAATTAAAGTGTCAGGGTCAGAGCCAAAACAATGCATTATATGGGACAAGATTTTAATTCAGCTGGTCCTGGGAGAGACATGGGGAAGGAGGAGAAATCCATGCCAATTATTTTGCATTTTGGGAGTTATTTGACTGTAGGACCAACCCATACCAGGGCACTTTTCAGCGAGTTTTGTTTTGTTTGTTTGCTTCTCTTCTCCCAGTACTCAAATTATCTCCAGGTCCTTAGATCCATTAGACTAATTAATATTAAGAACATATGCATATGCAAATTAGGCCATGGTGCCCATATATTTCACTTTACATGACAGCTTGAAGTGTAGCTGTGTGAGTCAATCAAATGCCATAAATTTGCTATGCATAAGAGATCATTAATATTAATTGGGGCATGGGCACTGTGCAGTAGCCCATGCCACCATTAGAAATGGACCCCTTGCTTTAATTGTACAGCAAATTCTCTTTTTTTTTTTTTTACCAGTGCTTATGGCCTGATTAAAATATGTATTTTTTTTTCCCAGGTAGTCTTCAGAACAGCATCAGAATTGTATTAAAAAATACAGAGCAGACCTTTTCTAAGACAGATGGCACACAATGAGGTTAAAAAAAGTATCTTGAGATCCAACCAGCAAGAACAAAAAAAAAAATTGCTTGCATTGTTGTTTTCATTATCTTGCTTCTGTCATTTCATGAGCTTTGTATCTTGCAAGGAAAGAAAGAAGGGAGAAAAACTGTGAAATTAATCTTTTGTGCATGGCCTGATAAAGAAGAGACATGCTCAGACAAAAGATAGACTGAGAGAAGGTACTGTGATTGATGACTAAAGTAAAGGTGTCAGAAGAGTATTATGTAAATTACTGGAGGCACAGACCATTTCAGAGAGAATGAGAGGGAGAGGGGAAGCCAGGGAGAGAGAGAAAAAAAGGACTGCAGAGTCGATGTCACCAAGACACTGGTCCCCAAGCGCCAATTTCTTGCCATCTTTCATCTGCTCAGACAAGCTCACCTCACTTTCTATTTGGTTTGCACAATGTAACAAAGGAGGAAAAAACTGTCAACATTAGCATGAATACAGCCCAAAAGCGGGGTTCGAGCATGCAGCGTCTGAAGTGAATCAGTGAGATGGGAACTTTAAGGCAGCCTCGGTGCTTGTACGTGTGCCTGTGCGAGGCGGTGGCTCAGAGCCGAATCGCTCTTTATTTTGTGCCAGAATGAGGATTCAGACAGACAGGGCCAGGGTCTTTCGCTGTGTTTAATGTCCAGCTTGATACCTCGTCTGCCTTTACACACACCTGCAGCCACACGTGTTTATCCAACACGCACACTCATCACCACATGGACCTGCCAGCAGCCACCTCCAGGACAGCCCAGACCTGCCCCTATCGCTCTTCTGCCGGTGCAGCTTTTTAATCAAATTCATGCCCACGCCCACACGCTGGACAGAAAGAGAAGGGATAGACAGAGAGCTCACATCTACCAAACTCTCCCCAGAAAACCTTTTCTTGCTGCTGACACAACCACACACGATGGCTCCCAGCCACACTCGCGCTGGGGCGCCTGTACACCCCGTCTCTGCTGCTCCCGTCTCCTCTGTGCACCGAGCAGTGTGGCTGAGCAGAGCTTATCCAGTGCTTGCCACAAACTTCCAGATGGATTCAATGAAAGCACAGTCCAAATCAATTTATACCGAGCAAAAATATGTTTGGTCTTCCATTCCTTATCCTTCTGGCACAGAACTGCCCCTGGTTTTCACATCCTAAGAGGATGATGTAGTTGATAGTAGAGACAGTAAAAAAAAAAAAATTTGGACTTTTACCTTTCTGAAAAAAAACTACCAGGGAAAACGCAACAGGTTTTCAGGAATTTTTCCCTTTGTTCCTGACTGTATGATTAATCTGGCTCCTGTTTTAAAACCAATTATTATGTATTGTCTTTTGAATTTCACCTCTGCCATATCTTTGCCCCTATTTAATTCGATCACTGGCTTTTATTCAAAAACTTCATTTTCCAAGGAAAAAACAACTACAAATGGTCACCTATCACCTCCATGGTAACAAGTGACAGGAGCATTCAAGGGGAAGAAAATACTAAATTGCTGTTTGATGAAATGCGCTATTCCACTACACATTTACTCCTGATACATGAGGCTTAAGGTACACAGTGCCCTCTATACATTAACTAATTATCCTGATACCCACCCTATAGGACGAATCCCTGGTTTTAAGATGAGAGAAGAGAGGAATGTGAGCGTAGGGGCCGGCATGCTCACCTCCCCTATCTCTTTCCCCTGGCAGCTCAGTAAGGGCAGCCCTTCGTCACATCTTGCCCGTGAGCCAAATGCTGCCTCTGGCCACAGCGATCTCCAGCTCAGCTATGTCAGGTTCACTCTGCAATTGTCCGGCTGCATCAAAGAGCGGGATTCGGTGCATGAATTTTAACCCCCCTGCAGAATACAAAATCGCATGTGCCCACTGTGCCTCAATTCTCAGCCGGTACGTGCACCCACAGCCGCAGGAAGGCAGAGGAGTAGTCCTCCCCCTTCTCCTTGCTGCTGCTCCTGCTGTCCTGCCCAGCACTGGAAAGCAAAGGGACGGGGCAGGATTCAGGACAAAGATGGCAAACCTGGCACGGCTCCTGGCAGGAATCACTTCAGCACGGAGCACAAGTGTGCAAATAAAGCTGCTTTCCAACTCCCTTCCTTCAGATTTAGTCAGCTATCACATGGCTTTCATTTAGAGTGTTGAGAGACATCATAATGAGATTTAATAACAAATTGTTTCAATTTTGCATCCCCTTTAAGTTCTGTTGGCCAGGCAGGATAGCCCACGGAAAAAACATTCATTTCTTCTCATCAAATTTTTCATTTTTCCACTCTTTTTTTGCACCATGAGTGCAACAGTTGGGAAAAAATTAAAATCCAAAGAGGCAGCTATTTCTATACCATCAATTTGCCCCTTAAAGAGAGAAATGATAAAATGAGTGAAAAAAAAAAAAAAATAGATATTCCGGACACCAAGCTCTGTGCAAATCAGTTTTTAAAGTATCAGCGAATTCACATTTTAAAGAATACTTTAGTTTGCAAGATTGAAATTCTTTTTAAGAAGAAACTCTCAAAGGAAGTTGTCATTTTAGGCTGCACAAACCAAAACCCTTCCAAAATCAGGTGCTTAGAAAAAAAATTGAAGCACTTTAATAATTTAAATTGCTCCCCTTTGCACATGCCCAGAACCCAAATCCCTTTTCTAACTGAAGTGCTTATATAAAAATTTGACAGCTCTTATAATTTTAAATTGCTCTACACTGAGTATGCCCAGAACCTTGATCACTTCCAAATTCAAGGGCTTATAAAAATTTGAAGCACTCCAATAATTTTAAATTGCAATGCACAGTGCAGAGTGATTTAAAATTATTGGACTGCTTCAATTTTTTTAAAAGGTCTTCAATTTGGAAGTGAGTCAAGCAGCATTCTAATACAGTACTTTAAGACATACTGTACTGATCTAAAATTTAACATCTAAAAATAATGAAAATTAAACCAAATACACTATTTAAAAAGCGAGAACAGTTTTCCCAAACACACCTAGAAAATCCAGAGAACCACAACTTCTGTCCTTCTTCACAAACGAGTCAAGAGCAAAGAGTAAAGGAGAAGATGCTCCAGACAAAACCACTGATGTAAGGTCAGCTCCAACCTGTGGGTTGGACACCACAGAAGTCCACCAGAAGTGCTGGAGAAAGGCGGGCTGGAGCAGAGCAGGGAGAGTAGGTACTCCTACTGCAGGAGCCCTACCAACAGCAGCCTGCCACACAAAGGCACAGCCCACAAGCATCCGTGCATCCACGGGGTGACATTTGCCCCTATAAACCATTCTCTTCTGTTTTGAGAGGTGCAGAGGAGTCATCTCCGCAGGACAAGAGCTCATGCTGACACCCCGGTGGGGGACAGGCACAGCAAAGACGAGACGAGGCCCTTCGGTCCCCTCTTGCAGGGGAAGCGAGGGATGGGTTTAGACTATTTACAGATCTGCCAGTTATAGACCAGCACTTTTTTGGATGGCGTTTCTCTTTCCTCTAAAACCATATGCTTTCTAGTGGGGACTCACAGCAAGTGTCCCATGCATGGTTCAAAGCACTGGCTCCCCACTGCTTTGCTTCATGAAGAGTGGAAATATATAATTTCCACTAGGTTTAGTGTTAGACACTGGCTCTGTGTTTAAGTCATTTTGGCAGCTATTCACTTCCCTTTAAAATTTTTCCCTTTTTTGGAGGTGATTTATATTAATAAACTGTTATGGATCAGAATTGGCATGATATGCAAAACCCATGCCTGCTTGGTATTTCTGTTGTGTATGCTCAATTTGAATGGTGGGAGGGAAGAAGACAACGCTGTTTAGCTGGCTGGAAGTCTTTTTTTGTTCCAGACATGCAAGTCTCTTCTCAGGAGTCAACTGTAACTATTATAGAGCTTCTTCAAAAAAATCAGTTTTGACATTCTGAAGATAGGGAATGAAAAGAGACTTGAAGTCACCACATTTTCCATGCATTCATGAACATCTGCAATGTAAAATTGTTTCACAACAGGGGCTAGGCTCTATTTTATCTTATAACAAGTTGGGAATCTTGTTTATTTGTAGCTTATTCAGTCTGTTTGATACCAGGGACACCATGTCTTCGGCTGCAAGCTTCATTTTGATGTTGGGGTCTCCTGGCCTTCTCTGTTGTCTTTTGTTTCTTCTTCAGTTAAAACTCACAGGAGATGACAGAAAGAGTCCTTACACCTAGCTCCAGGCTAATAAAGGAGGCTTGTTAAATTTTGATTACCATCTATTCAAAATGAGCATCCTCGGACAAAGAGAGACGTGGCACCCGGGGCAGTGAAGTTTCTAATGTGAATTCCTGGAAGAGAGAAACTGTTGAAGTATGGATTATCTGGAGCGAGTCAAACAAGCACGGGAATTTTGGCCAAGAAAGCCAAGCAGAGATGTTTTCAGAATAGAGGTGTCTGTCTTAATACTGAGACCAGCCAAGGAAGAAGGAAATGACTCTGCAAGGTAGAGGAAAAAGGCTTAGGGTTGGGAGGCAAAGTCAGTATAGGAGAATGTCCTAAATAGCTGGGATCCTAAATAGCTGGGTCCTTGGGGATTCAGGAGGACAACACGAGTCCCAAAAGGTGGCGGCAGACACAGAGCACTTCGCTCAGACTGCTAGTAGCTTAAAAACTCATAGACATGTACAGCAGGATGTGGCACAGCAGCACACAAATGGTATGGCTGGGGATTTCCACCTGAGCCATGTTACTCATTCATCTGCGCTCAACAGCGGCGCTAAACAGTGGCGTGATCTCTTTTATAACCTAAAACAGTCCATGAAATAAATGTTGCAACTTTTCCTTGCATGTTCATGAAGCCTTTTTCTCATTTTTTTCATTTGCATCTCTCTGGTCAGAATAATTCGTTCTACAGGGCAGGGTCAGAGCAAGAAGTTCCTACTGCAGTGGGTTAAAGATAAATGATGTCCGCCTATGGTCCTACACAACGAACTTGCACTTTTACGTAACGGATTCACAATTTATCACGTAAAAAGTATCTGCTTTGAAAAAAAAAGGTGCAAAGAGGTTTTATTCAATAGGCTGTAATGGTGAGCTGTTATGGTCTATCAGGTGGATAATGCGCATCTTAAAATACTGTGTAAATACATATTTCTATAATAGCCTGTTACGTTTCCAAAGGAGCCATTGCAGCTTGCATTTGAAGTCAGAAGGAGCTCATAGGAGATGTGGCACTTTTTTCCCTCAGCAGGAGGTGGGCAATGACAATTTTTCCTGAATTAGAGAGGAAAAACATTATTTTCTGATTCAAATGAATAATAAAAAACAATGGAAAGCAGCAGCTCAGAGAACTTTGACTGGAAGGAAGGAAGGTAAGTGTTAATGTGATGAGAGCACTGAGAGTGCTTTGCTCTCTCCTACAGTCAACATATTTCCTTGCTCCCCAACTGAGATGGCAGCATTACATGAATGTTCTCCGTATTTTCTTCCCAAGAGCTGATAGAATTATTTGTTGTGAATAACATTCATAGGAGCTTTGATCCTGAAAATGCCTATGTATGAGAGCAGCTAGACACCTGAGAGTAAGGGGGTTTTATATTGCACAAGCATGTCCCAAAGCCCTACAGATATACTCGTTATTGAAAAGTAATTATTAACATGATGCCAAATTAGACAGTTTTGCTTGCTTGCAAATAGCTGGGTTGGCTTACTGGCCACTTGTGATGTGTGACTTGTGATCCACGTCAGACAGAAACTCCTGGTTTCAGCTGTGAGTTTCAAAGCAATGGATAAAGATCCAAAACTGAAACAACGCACAGGAAAAGTGGGGTGGAATTCCTGGAACTGGCAAAGTTTCTCCCTACTCACTGAAAAGAAACAAGCCGTGGCTACTGTGGCCACATAAATAAAAGCAAGATAGATCAGATGTTTAAAAAATGCAAGCGACTTTTAATCTGATTCATACAACTTTGTTTCTACCATAGAAGACTAAAAGACCCTGCACTGGTTTTCCTAAATGACCTGCAGTCCTGCAGGGACTGGCACGAGCTGACCTGCAACATCAGCTCTTGCTTTTCCCTTCCTCCTCCCCAAACCACCACGCGTGACGCATCTCTGCAATGGGCTGACAAACACGTCTCTGAACACAAAGACCTCCGAGCCAGAAAGAAATGCAGAGCAAGAGCCAAACAGCGTATTTCACTTCTCTGCCTATTTGCCCATATTTTGGTATTTACACCCTGTGCCATCCCTCACACACAGCACATATATAATCCTTTATTGTAGTGTTGGAAAAGGATCCTCTATTATTTGCAATTATTTCCTAATTTGGCCAATATGAGAGGTTATTGCTGCTGAAAAGAATGAATAAAAGCATATCTGAGGCAAAAAAGTGCTAGTAGTAAAGTTTAAAAAGAGTACAGATGAAGATTAACAACCTCAGAAGTCAGGGCCTGGAGTACTTAAACCAAGTAAAAAGACATTACAGAGCAAGAGAACGGAGCCAGAAGGAACTTTTGTTATGACACCCAACACCACACGCAACTCCTCAGGTCACTCAGTGCTAACTCTGCAAGCACTCCCAGCAAACATGTCCTGATGTCAAGGAACCAGCGTTGATTTACAACTATTTTTTTCCTTTGCAAAGCTTCAGGTGAATGTGTTTTCTGACTTATCTGAACATCACAAGGAAATTTAGGGAGTACGAGCTCACAAATATTGGAAGTTTGCAGGGAAAAAAATCAGGGCTCATCATTTAAAGTGGAAAAAAGCGGTTTGGACGCAGACCCCTTTCAGAAAGGACACAGGACCATAAAGTTCGTCCACCAAAACCAAACGAGGACCATCCATCCAGACAGGTGTGGACAGGGAAGGCCATGCTCATGGAAACCAGAAGTCTGCATGTCATCGCGGATCACTGTAACCAACAGATTTTGCCCTGTTCCAGCCAAAATGCAGTAGGACATTCTGCAGGCAGTCAGCAGACGTATGCAACGTGAATCCCAGAAAGGGCACCAACTTCTTAATCACAGATACGCTGCTCATAAAAGGAGTGAGCACAAATATTTGCACCCCTAGAAGGGCTGCCGAAACCACAGAATAAAGCAATTAGGACTCAGAAGAATTGAGTTAATAAAGGCGATGGAGAGATGATTAAAAATACTTTGCTAAGGAGAAAACAGTTTTAGTCACATGCATACTGAGATGTCACCATTTAATAAAATGACAAAAACTATCTATCACATATGCATGAACACAGAACAATATAAAGAGGTTAACAGAAATTGATGGCATCCCAGCTTTAATTTTACACTGAATCGGAGTCTTTGGTGATTGAAATAGACAAAGATGTATAGGGTTATCTTGTTGAAGAGGCTTTGCTAATTACTGGCACTTGTCATTTCTCCATAGCTTTATCTAAGTCAGGGAGGCTAACTAGCTCTTTTTCCCCCGTGTGCATTGTTTGTTCAGTAGGCTTTGTGCTGAGAAAGCCTTTTTCATAACTGCACCTCATTATTAACGGGTTCATAAATAAATGAGTCCTAATATTTTCCTCAGTTAGCATTTATGATAGGGACATTTGGACTACAAAAGATTACACTTGTCTTTAATAAAAATAGGCACTAACACATGAAGCCTATTAGGGTCCTTGTTACGTTGAAGAGGAGGAGGAGGCAGAAAAGGGGAGGAGCAGGATTATAAAACCACGCTTTATAGCACTATCAGATTTTTCATGTGATTTTAGTAGCTATTTATTATCTTACATTAGCTAATTATGGCTCTAACCTGAACTGGATTTCTGGCTTACACGCTCTATCCTGTGGTTTGCCATACTGCACACTCTCAAACCAATCTAACAGACACCAGAAACTAGGCAAATACTATCAGACCTGAAAAATTCTGGAAAAATAAGCAAGGCAAGAGACAAAGCTGAGTGCTATCATACAGCTGGTACTCAGGTGCAGATGTGTCCTCTCCCAGATTTGACAGACTCTGTTTCTGGAGCTGTGGCTCAACTCACCACAGAGATCAGAGTCGAGAAAAGCTGGAAATCGGCTGCAAGGGTGGGGAGGGTCACACTTGAAGAAGGTTAAGACATGAGATCTCTTCCTCTGAGTCCTCTCCCTCTCCCCTCCTCCTCCTCCCTTTCCAGGAGGTTCTTCCCGAAAACACCCAGCCCTCAGTGCCGGGATAAGCGACAGGAGGGAAGAAGCTTGCACTTCCACTATTTTGCACAGGGGACACACTGGCACAACACCAGGACCGGACTCAAATCTCCCACAGCCCAGACTAGTATTTTAGCCATAATACCATCTTTTCTTTGTGCTTTCAGGTCTGGGAATGGTGCCTTCTGCACAGCCCACCGGCGCCTGCTGCAAGCCCATGCTGCACACCACAACACACGAGGATGAAGCCAGAAGAGCAAGCAAATATTTACTAAGAGTCTGTATTAAGTGGGATAGGTTTTGTAGCACCTCATGGCCAAATCTGACTCTTCCCTTCCAACACAAACACCAAAATGTTGCCATTTCCCCATATTTTTCCAAAGGTCTCTGCCAGGATCAGGCCCGCTGTTAAGCTTCAGAGTTTCTTTGCTAGTGATACAAAAACCCCCTAAAATAATTACATCAATCCTTTTCACAAGACATCCACAATGCTGTCAGACAGGCTTGGAGTGTTTCAGGACTCAAACAATGCTATCTCCTTTATAGTTACTGTAACGCACCTTTTGTTAGCTATTTATAAAACTCTTTGTAGTCGTCTTTAAACTTCATCTTTTCAAAAATAACTTCAGACCAAAAAAGCTGTAATGGACAATTCAAGACGTCAGAAATGCATCTGCCTGAGACCACAAAACTTTTCGTCTTTCTCTTAGGAAGTAATAATCTGAAAGCAAATACATCAGAAAGCTTGTGCCGCAGTATACTAAAGAGTCAGCTAATTTGGCTTTGTGAGACAAGTTTGAGGACCCAAAAGCACTTATAACATTTGTTTTTGTTTTTCTAATTAGAAGTGGCTCTCATATTTTTTTTTTGTTTCACTCAATGCTAATGTCATTCAAATCAAAAAATCATTTAAATATATCTGGCATGGGTTCTTTTCGTAAATCAAAGTGAAATACACAAAACCAATTTAATCACAAAAGTACCACTTCCTTCAGGATGTCAGTAATTCTCAAAATTGCTTTAGATATTTGCTAGATATCAGAAATGGGTAATGCAGCATTTTAAGTGGCAGAAATGCATTAGTACTATGTAAGTACATGATCCTTAATGTACTAATCTCAGCAATAGGTGTAATGAGAACTTTCAGTAACACTTTATTTTAAGTGTCCTCTGAGAAATGCTAATTTACAATGAAACACCTATGGAAGTACATGTGACATCTACATGAATACCAAATGAATTCATTTTGATCAATGCTATTACAATGAATATGATATGAATTCAAAATGATAGGGTGTTTAAAGAATTACCACACTTTTCTTTAATATTGCATATGTTTTGAAGATTAGCGTATGTTAAAAACCATGTTACATGTTCATTAGGAGGTATGTATGTTAGGATGTGCAAGAGGTACGCCATAGGAATATTTAAAACATATTTGCATCATTTAAAACACTAACAAAGAATACCTGTTAGTAGTGGCATGGGTATTCACTCCAGTCCCAGTAATGAGATCTGCTGAGTTCAATTAATTCCTTGACTTGCATTTGAGGACAGCATCTAGAATAATGGGCTGGACTCTGTACCCACTGCTCACCTGGGCATATAACTACTCACCCACCAAAACAAGGGTAGTACAATCCAGTGCAGAGCATTTTGATATTCAAGAATAATGTGGTTTGTGCATTAAAGAAAACTGACTGATGAGCCCTTCTAAAATCTGACCGTTAGTGTCATGAAAGGAACCGCTGAGATTTGCGGGTTTTGTAAAGATGACTCTTAGCTCAAGTGCCAAAACAGGGGCTGAAGTTTTAGAAATCTGAGCCCTGTTGTTGTCCTCTAACTGAGAAGCCTTGGAGCAACCCCAAGATGTAGAGAAAATGTTCTGAAAGCCCTTAACAAGCTAACTGGTGGAGAAAAAAAATGTGGTCAAAAGCTATCAACAAAATAAAACAGCTCATTGAGCCTCTGTAGGTTTGCTGTTACCACTCCAAAACCCGTGAGTGCTGGTTGCACTGGTTGCCATTCCTTTCAAATCTGTGAAATTTCAGAGTATGTTCTGGTGACAGTACAGAAACGTTCCTCATGGTTCACAGCTCTCCTGGCAGACGGGGAGAGCAGTCCACAACCAAGCCCAGAAACGGCTGCAAGTCGATCTGCAAACTCTCTCCTTTCTGTGGCAGAGGCCACAGCCACTTACAGATGCATTAAAATAGTCGGCGTTTGAGGAATGAGTAAGTGGAAGAGAAGCAGGTAGGAAGGCAATAAGAGAGCTGGTCCAAGCCGTAACAGAACTTTACATTCCTTGGAAACAGTGACAAGGAATGACGGCCCAGACCTCAGCAACAAATGCTAGTAAAAAGCCACGACCCTGATGCATTTGGTCTAGTTTTCTTTCACTTCAAAACATTCATATAAACCTTTTTATATACATATTATACATACATATATGGCAACAGTGTCCTTCTCTAAATGTGACTGTGTTTACTAAAGGTCAATACCAATCGCAATGCCATAATTTTCCTTAAAGCATTTAGATCATTTTCTATCATTGCATACCAACCTTGGCTGCGTTTATTTAGGATTGTTTCCTTTTACATCTAGCAGGAACCATGTTTAGTAGTGGATGCCAATAACCAATTGCGCTAATCAAGGTGCGACACCTGCCAGAGCAAAGGCTGAACCAGCAGTATGTGTTGGCTGAGCGCTGAAAGATCACGCTAATTGCCAGCGTCTGGCCTTTGGCTGGACTATCAGGCGTCAGGAGCTTTCAGCAGTGATTTGCAAGGCTTGGAAAGGATACAGAAATCCTCTTACAGCTCTGAAGGTCCCTTCTTACACAGTGCTAAATATCTCCTGTGAGACGCTACCCACACTTCCCACCCACATCCCTAACACCTCACCAGCCGACCCATTCCATGAGCTACAAGGTTCATGCAACCTCAACACCGCACAGCAGAAATTGCTATCTGCCATTAAGAAGTCCACTAAAGTGCTGCTAGCCCTACGCATGACCATCTTACCAGAATTACCCAAAAAGTTAGAGTTAAGGGTGCATGTGTCTATATAGACGAAGGTCTATAAACTTACACAAGCAGGCACGTCCATATAATTACTTATGGATAAAGCAGGCTTGTAAACTTCCCCTGTTTAGGCATCAAAGAAGGGACTGATGATTTGACCGAAAATTAGAAGAGAGTTTAATAAAAGCATAAGAGAGATCCTGAACTATTGTGCTTGTGATGGTGAGAGCTGCAAAAGTGCTGCAAAGCACTTCACTCTGTCGTCAAAACAAAGTGAAGAAGAATTGCTAAAATTGTTTGATGTTTACATTTAATTCATTCTTTTAATTTAGCCAGGAAAACAGAGGCCACGTCTCAGAAGAGTAGTAAAAGAAAACATAGCGTTTCATTCTTCTGTTGCTGGGATAAATAACTTAAATAAGGAATGAACTTCAGAAAACAAGTTTAAAATACAATTTAGAATAAGAAGAATACCATTAATATAATTTCTCGCTCTACGTTTGCTCATCTAGGCCTCGTGGGTTTTGGTATGAAGTTGGTGCTATGAGATACACTGAAAAATTCCCATTTTGCTTAATCATTAAAAGCCTGGAATTCAGATACAAAATAAGAGGGGGGAGAAGAGAGAGGTGAAAAATTGTAAAATTTTCTCAGAAAATTGCCTCAGAATGAAATTCTGCCCTTTTCTTCTACTCCAAAAAGTCATTAACATCTGACAGCTGTTTAGTGGCATATGTGTGTTGGTGGTACCAGTCCAATTCCTAGTGGGCAGGTGTCTGCATCACAAAAGCCACCATCACAATTGGGACTAATTGGCACCCTTGCTGGCAGTCTCCATAAAGAAAATAAGGATTAGATGGCACAGAGATCAAATTATCCTGTCACCATAAAGGTGATTCCCCCCTTTAGGTCAGAAAGGCCTGTTGGCAGGACAGTTCAGGGAAGTTTGCACTTCCCGGGCTCTTGTTTCGATGGAGAGACATGAAATGTCGGGTGTCTGGTGCTGGCAACGAGGCGTGTTTCACAGGCGCTTTCACTTTGTATTTTTAGCTGAAATTCAAAAGGAAAAAAAAAAAAAACACAACACCCAAACTCAAAACTCAAACAACAAACCAGAAAATTCCCTCTTAATTTGGACAGTTTCTGATCAATACAAACTTGCTATTTTATGCAGATAGTCACCACATTGCTCTGCTGGGCTATCAGTATATTTGATGCCTTTCTTTGTATGGGTTTGGTTGGGTTTTGTTGTTTTTTTTTTTTGGAACAGCATGCAAATTCTGTGATTTTTCTAAGTATAGGGTGCAAAATACCCTGGGAAGTGGGGGGGAGGGGGAATGTCTTACAGCTCAGCAAGCTTTATGAGGATATTCTCTTAGTTATTGAGATGAGTTGAATAATTCTCCACTAATTTATACACCAGTGAAACTGGCCTGTTGGCAAGTCCACAATTAATGCGAATGCCAAGTGGGATTGCAGCTTTGTTTCATCTAGGAAAACACTTAGCTGAACAGCAGCTTTCCCAGCTGAAAATGTGTGTCTGTCTTTAAACTTGCAACAGAAGCTGGCATTTCTTCGTTTCCATTCACTCTATCATTATGATGCATTATACAATGTAATGATGTAATACGCTGGAAAGCTGAAACGCTAGCTCTTTGCCAAAAATAATAATACAAAAAGTGTACAATTATTTTCATCTATGAAAGCCACTCGCACTACCATCTCCAGCTCCCCAGTCAAAGAGAAAGCTTCCCTAATAGCAGATCATCTCTTTCTGTTTGCGAATCAAACATGAATGTGAAAGGGGGGGGGGGGGGGACGCCAGCTCATCCATGCTGAGTTACAACTTTTAAAAGATGTAAACATATTTATCACTCCAGCGCGGCAGCTCATCGCCGCACATCCCTCACGCTTACATTTTAATGGTATTTTTCCCCACAGGATGAGCCCCTTACCTGCGGGATGTGCCATCTCATTCTGCAGGTGGCTGCACCGGTGCTAAGCATGAAGGGATTACTGGAGGCAAAAAAGGCACCAGGATTTGGATCTTGGTTAGAGGATCAAAATGCCAGGAATTTTTCAGGCCTGGTCTTACTACTCCTTAATCACCAAAGTCATGAAAATATCAGGCTCATGTATGCGTGATGACGATGCTTCAGCTGGGATGTAACCTGCCCCAGACCACAAAAAAAAAAAAAGCAGCGAGGGAGCAGAAACAAAATGCGGATTGCTTTAGGTTAAGCATCTGCTCTACTGCTTTATCTCCCATTGGCTGACATGGAGTCTGTACAGCCTCAATGTGGCAACACACCTCCATATACAAAGCCATGAAATCAATACAGGGCGGCCTCGGCATGAGGAGCGTTTTGCAAAATGCATCAACATACGTGCCATGACCACAGATGTTCAAGAGAAACGGCGGCTCCACGGCAAACGGCACAACGGGCAGATGACAAAGGTGAAGCTACAAAAAGGAGCTTTGTAACAAACTCAGCCGCCAAAGCAGTTTGTGTTTTGGTCGCCGGGCTGGACAGGGTTTGCCACTGTCAGCGGTCTGAGCACAGAGCCAGCCCCAGCAACCAAAGCTCCTGTTCACTCCGGTTGAGCACAGAGGAGAGACCTGGGGTGCGTGTCAGTGTGGAGCTAAAGACGGTCTTTTAGGAGGAAAACTAAAAACCAGACTAAAATCAAAGCGACGGGGAGCGGTACAGTACAAAGCGCTGGGGTTAGGGTGCGGGAGGAAGGCGCCGTGCATCAACGAGGCGCAGGTTTGCCAGGCGGAGAAAACTCTGCTCCTACAGTGATATACAATTGCACAGTAAGTGTATCTTAATAATACAATAAAGTGTTAGCTCTGATTAGAAAAGAAAGATGAATTCTTCTGCTAGACCAGGGTAACCCTAAAAGCGTGTTAACATGAAATACTAAATAAAATGCTACTCATCTATAATAAATCTTATTACACATTTTGGCAATTTTACTACTAACATACCGGAGGTTTCAAGCAATGTTTGAAAATAGAAATCTTAAATTGAATCATTGTTGCATGAATATATGCAAAATATTCATTTCTAGCACTGTGAGGGTTGAGTGCTTTTAAATTGGAGAAATCACTCATGACTTCACCTTTTCATGCAAGATAAAGTTGTATGTGGTAACATCATTACAATGTCATGAAAGGAGTGGAAATCATACAACAGTTCTGCCTAAAGCTAATATACAAAAAAGTACTTCTATATTTTTCAATATTGTTCAATATTTAAAGGTGCAGTACGAGGCTTTAAATATATAAAAAAAATCATTAGACTTCAGATGTCAGTGTGGCCTTCACTGAGTACTGAGACTAATAAAATCATTGATGAGATCTCTTTAATATTTAACAGAATTCATGTCTTAGGTACTAGCCTATTTTCAACTCCAGTCTCTGTGGAGGGAACTAAATATAGAAATAAAAAAAGCAAACGATTTATGTGGAGGTCATTATAGATTTTTTTTAACTAGGGCACTAAAATTAAACTATTTACTCAATAATACTGTCATAACAACAGAGAAAATGCTATGACATTTAAATAGTCTTTCCTATAAATCCTTTAGCGGGAGATTACTTCAAAAGTACATAACACTTTTATACACATTAACAATCAGTAAATTCAATCAGTGAAAACGAATGAGCGTATTTTGCAATGAGTTGACGCACCATGAATTGCCAATATAGAGTTCAGAAGACTTCTGCAATCTTAAAGGTGTTTTAAAAGAGTGGGAAAGGAATAATTTGAGCTTATATACTTCTTTGCCTTTTCTTCCCTCTGTTTAAAAAAAAAAATTAGACCTGAAAGTTCATCCTCAGAAGTTACATGAAAAAAAGCCCACCCCGTAATTTAACTATATTCTTTTTTATAGCATGTATGTGGGGGAAAAAAAAGAAAAAAAACAGGGTAAGGCAATCGCACAATGTCAGGCTCAACTTTAAACCCTGGTATGCATGAAACGGATGGCTCCATCTCTGCGAGGCAGCCACTGCTCCAGTGCTTCAAGTCACAGGGATGTGAAGCAAAAATGTCTTCAGCTTTGAGACCACCGCCACCAAAATATTCTCATTTGTTAAAATAAAAATGCAAATTTCTAAATTATTGCCTTATTTTTATGTTTAAAAAAAAAAAAAAAAAAAAAAAACCAAACATAAAGTCCCTCCTGCCATGGCCGGGCCGTTGCTAGGTGACAATGCCGCGGCACGGACCGTCGCCAGTGATGAATGGCACACCAAGCCCGGCTGGCGGCAGTTCCCGCACCAGCGCCGCAGCCGCCCCGCAGAGCCCTCGTGCCCTCCAATGGGTCTGCCATGAAACAGCATGAAGGGCAGGCTGCAAAGGCCAGGGCAAGATTTCGGCAGCAGGAGGGTCGGTCTGCCCCACGCCGCCCCAGCCAGGAGGACACCAGCCTGGCACCAGTGGGGTTCAACATGCTTTCATGCTTTAGCAGTGATGCTAAAGCCAATGGGGACACAAAACTTCACCAAGGAGTGAATAGAGCCTCTCTAAAAAGCTATCGACAGCAGCGTTGCAGTTCAGGTGAACCTGCCAATGGTACTGATGCTCAAAGCTGATGCTCACACACCATCTCCATAGTCTGCTGTGGCCATCATCAGACCCCAGCCAGCATTGGGGTCCCTGCCATCACCGAGCTTGACCTTATCTTAGATGCTCACAAATCAGGTTGGGGGTTCTCCTTGCATAGGTGCCACACGTGCTGCACCTGTCTTGTAGCCTCTCTGCCCACCCACCACTTCTCCACCTTCACACATCCTACTGGGCTGTGGAAAGTGAGGGAAAGAGCCTTTTGACCAAAACCCACCATATTCGAGTGATAGACAAGGATGAGTCCTTCCGCCGGCTGGCTGGCAATAAAAACCCCAAGCACAGGAGGGGTAGCTCCCCCCAAAATAACAGCAGCAAGCTTCTCTGGTCCCCAGGTGAGGTGCAAGAAGCCCTGACCTTCACAGGTTCATTTCTCCCATCCTGACCATTAACAGGCATCAGCAATATCGAAACCGTAACTATCATGAGATCCCCAGGAGCTGGGCACAAATGAGAAGTTCTGTATTTCCCCCGTCATGCAGGTATGAACCCAGCCTTCATCAGACCTCACCTCGCTGGGGTTTCCACATGCTCATTTCCTTTAAAAATATACAGCGAGGATATGCCAATGAAACAAACAATTTGGTGGTGTTAATCCATAGATTATTGACAAGACGAATGAGATTCCTCGGGTTTAATGCTCTCTGCTACTCAAGGGCTAGCTAAGCTCTCTTTTTTCAAATATGTGGATTTTGAAATGATGGATCATAATAACAGAGCTGGTGCCTATGAATGGGGATTGCAAACACTTAATATTTCAATAGAAGTGTGTGCAACATGATCCAATCACTCTGAAAAATGTACAAAATGGAAATATATAAAGAAAGCAGCTGGCATGAAAGAGAATAAACAAAGAAATATTGATAAAACTCTGTATGGATTAGGCAAAATATATTCAAGCTGCATTTGAATAATCTCATATATATTTATATGTGTGTACATATATATATTCAAAGTACAGAAAGATTTCTTACCTCATCATTTCCCTGCCTTGAAGGACAGATCTCTGAATTAACAGCCCCCCTGCAAATCGCAGGGCTGTGCTCGTGCACATGAACCCGGCTCCCCAGATGCTGCTCATGCCTTGAGAGCGTGCTCATGGCAGGGGGGGTGACTTTGCAAGGAGCTCAGCACCCTCGCCCCAATTCAAGGAAAGCGCATGTTTCATGTTAAACTCATAAGGGACCCTTTGAAAGCTCTTTCGTGTCATTTATTAGACTAATTTTTCACATGTTTTTGTATGGCACACCCCAGTGATTTCGGGATCAGGCCCGGAGAAATCATTTGCATCACACTTACACTAGAGTATTTACTTCCCTACATCTCTGTGGTAAAACCAATCTGACCACCAAGAGCTGATGTTTCTATAAGAACCAAGCAAAATCTAAGGCTGAAAATGCACTGTTCTCAACATGCAGCTCCCTGACCCACAGCGTGTCCCTGCAGTCGAGCTGGGGTATCTGCGAGGGACCATGCATACCCATTGAATCCACGGCAAGGGCGAGGTATCACAAGCTAGTTTAAACCTCAAAGGAAAAAAAAAAAAGGCTAAATCATTTTACTTTACAACTGTTGCGGGCTAAGAGGATGTACACAAATGGTGAGTATAACACAGCTGATGGGTGGGAGCTTTTCATGCTGCAGCAACTTCCTATTGAAACTGAGCCCCAAACTATTCTGCAAGTTTGAGGAAGGAAGTGATCATAACAACCTTCTCTCACTCTTCATTATTGTCTGCTTGCTTGCCTTCCCTGCACTTCTACCACCAGATCATCACCAGTTTTCACAAGGCCACCTGGAGTGATGAGGGAAACCAGAGCACCGCGCCTGGCTCTCCAGTATCCAGCTTACCCCACTGGGTTTGTGTTGGGTTGTCCCCTTTTTAATCACAGCTGCCCTAAAAGCCACCTTCCTTCCCCCACCACAGCAGCTTACCTACTGCTGAGATGTTCATTACAGTAAGCTTTGCTAGTTTATTTTTTCCCACGTTGTTATTACATACACCATCACAACTTCAGTAATGATCTCCACCGGCCGTGCCTGCCCACTATCAAAAACTACCAGGGCTTTCGCTGGAGCATCAGGTTCTCCCACACAGTAACATGCCAGGCTGTTGTCTTGTCTTTTCTGCTTGCACACTCTATACTAGCTGACTGGTCTCCAGCATTGCTCACTGGTCTCCCCAGTTCCACCAAAGTATCAGCTAGGATGAACCAACTTTTTTTAAAAAACCAAACAAAAAACCAAAAACAAAGCAAGAACTGAGCCCCTTTAGGTTACTGAGTCTGCATGACTACATGTGATGCACGGGAAGAATTCCACCAGCAAAACCCTCGGTCACCGCCAGACTATTAGACACACACCATCTAAATGACCTTAACCACTTTAAAAGCAAAACGGTTCATCCAGTCGAACTTCAGAGCTTCTCAGCAGTTCACTGCATCATGCACAAACCCCAGCTCATCTGGCCCTGAAGCACAAGCCTGGTGTGGTCGTACGTAATAGCTGTGAGTTTACACAGCTGCCCCATGGCCAGGAAGGTAGTATGGGGCAGCGGGGCAGGGCACAGCAGTCCAGACTCTGCTGGTCTCCTCCCTTCTCAGCTCAACATGGCCACTCATTACTGTAAAACCTAAAACCAAATTCGATCCTGTCAGATTAATAGGTACCGCTTTCCAACACATGCAGCTCCTAACCACCCAGTACAGTTTAGCTGGCTCTGAAGAATGAACCCTGTATCTTTGCATGCAACAGCACTGGTCTACTGGCACGCTCGAAGCACAGGCTCTCTAGCACTGACTTAAATGAGCAGAAATTTGAACATTCAATCTTAAACTAGCTGCAATCGGTTTACTAGTAGTTCAGTAGCTCTGCACATTCCCTTAGCAGAATAACAGCTGCTTGGTTGCGTGAGCCAGCAGACCTTTAACTGAACAGATCAGGATCACCTTGCCTGGAAGCAACGTCCCCACCACAACATTTAAATCTAGAAGGATGGCAGAGATTGACATCACCCAGCAGCAATGTGCTGCCTTTCTCAGCTGAGCCTCTGAGAGAAAGTGAAGAGGTTTTTGGACCAGGTGTGAATTTCCAAGGACATCGCAGATCAGGAGGGGATACCTGAAAGCTAACCCAGCTACAATCAAAAGTTTTAGTCTGGCTTTTTACATGCCTGGTTTGCTCCTCTCTTACTTTGCCAGCCTATAATCTGATCAGAGTTACAAATTCCAAATTGCGCTCTGCAGGCTATATTTCCCCCAGATTTACACGCAACTATGATCAAAATCTGTTGCTTAATACCAGACCTCTATAATGAGCCCGAGATATTCCATCACACGCTGAATTTCTGACTCACACGATATGAAGCAACGCAGTGAGACACACACGCGCACGCATACACCAGAGCAGAGGTTCGAAACAGCAGCAGCTTTTCTCTCGGCACAGGGCAGGGGCACTTTGGTTTCTTGAACAGGTGGACTACCTGACAAGCAGCGGGTAACCTTGCTTTTGACTACTACATTTTAAATCAGGGCTGTTTGGCAATTCATTAGTGTCTGCTAACTGTTAAACACAGGAAAGTTCAAAAACATGCATATGTTTCCCTCCCTGCCTCCCAGGTGGTATCTGTTTCAAGCAGCAACCTTTTCACTTCGTGCATCAAGACTTGTAAACTTCCCGTGGCTACACCAGCGGTTCCTAACCAGGTGCCTGCGCCGGAGCCGCAGTCTCTGAAGAGCAGCAAACTCCATATGCTGATCTCCGGCTATGTAGATGCCATTCGTGTCTCCTTGAAAGTTTATTGTCAGAATTACTGAAATGTACACAAATGGCTGTAGTTGAAGGTGAAATTTGGTGGAAAAATAAAGATATAATAGGATCCTTTCTTATATAATTTCCTGGTGTGATGTCTGTCTGAAAAATGAAGTGAAATTATATGATGTCAAAAAATCATGTTTCAAAATGATTGACAACATGTGAGTGTTTTGCATTGTGAAATGAGGTGGAAAATTTTAATTGCATGATGGAAGGACATAATATTTATTAGAACCTTGTAACCACACTGGATTTCAGTGAAGAGGACACAATTTTAAATTTTATATTAAAACTTCAGGCTAAATCTTAAATGAACACACAGAAGCAAAATTCCACTTCGGAATATGTCTGTAAGTTTTTAATCTCTAATAGTGAAATCGCATCTATAGGATTGGCACATCACCATAGTGACAAAAAGACTCTCTCATACGTGCACTGCTATTCTTATCTGAACAATATATAGTGTCCAGCTCCCAGGTCACTGAAGAAATAGCTGCTCTGTACACATGGCGTTTTGATAAAGGTCTGCTAAAGAACTGATTAGGCTGAAATTCTAGGAAAGTCAAAACTAGCTAATATTTCTAAGCCCACTTCCATCCTTCCCAATGCCAATAAAAGATGGGTTCACATCCACACCCGAATGCTAACAAACCCGGGTGCTCGTGGACAGGAGCAGGGACTAAATCCCAGAATCAAAATCATATCAGAGAAAATCCCAAGTAAAGAGCAACAAGTTCAGGGAGAGTCCTGGATAACTGCATAATATTTTTATTATCAGGGCTGGCCAGTGCGGCACCAGACAATAGTAGTTTTCAAAGAAAGTGGTCTAGAGAAGGAAAAAAGTGACGTAATGTTAAAAGAGGTAACACGGAGATATACGTACATGAAGGTAACTGAAAGCAATCAATCTTAGCTGTAAAACATGCCCTGAATAAGTCTTATGTCAGTGAGGAATCTGGATGGGGCAATCTATTTAAGGTTCAGCAATATTAGTTAAATTTCCTCTCCCTTCCTCTTTCCTGGCGTGAAAGGAGCTTAAGGCACTGAGACATGGCAAGCAAAGCTACCCCTTCCCTTCCTCAAACCCTGGCCACCTTTCTGAGCCCGCTGACACCACCACAGGCTGAGAAGGTACGCAAAGGAAATAGGAAATCCTGATTTTGAGCAATGCTTTTGTGAAGCAGCATTCTGTGACCAGCCCAGCCCAGAAAGGTGCAGGAGCACAGCTGCTTCACCACCAGTACCTTGAGCGACTGGCTGAATTTAGCAAGAAGCTTTCTCCAGCAATATCTTTTCACAAAAGCTTTCTTTCCTGACGAGGAAATAACCAGAGCACAGGTGAACTCCTGGTGCTTTTACACATCCCCTCCCACCCATCTGTGCAGTGTCAGGTCTGTCTTTGGTGACCTGGGTTTAATTTGGAGATATAAGATAGAGCAGTCAAAGCCCCTACTTGGCTGGAGTTGCAGTCACTCTCCACAGCCTGGCCAGGACCCTGAACCACACCCATGGCAAGGAAAAACCAGTACCAAAGTGACATACAAAGACAAGAAAAATGTAATTCTCTGTGTAGACAGAGTAAGTCATGATGAATGGGTAAAAACATCTTTTAAATACTCTGTAATGGTTCTCACTTGGAAAAAAAAAAAAAAAAAAGGAGGAAAAAAAGAAACAACTACATAACCAAAACAAAAAGCATGAACAATCCAGAAATCCATACGGAAATTTTGAGAGAAATGAAACAAACTCAGCAGAGCTGATGAGTCCTATTCTGATCGCGTAAGACGCAGGGGACTGTATTATAAATGTCTATGTGGAGCTGAAGAGAGTGGTTAAAATTATATCCATTGAGCCTAAATGAAGCACCAGGAAGGGAGAAGTATGGAAAGCTGCATAGGGGAAACAAAAAGGCCAGCTTCAAATTCTGTCAGAGGCTCAGTATACCGGTAATTCACAGAAATTTGGGCTAGGACATAAATCACAGCACTGGAATCCTAAAGGGTCATTGAATGGGTCTGCAGCTAGTCAAGCAGAAGAGGTCAGAAATTAAAATGGTTAGCAATGAGTATTAAGAAACGTTAGATCCTTAAAGAATTGTTTGAAATAGATATTTATGCTCCTTGCTGGGGAAGGAAGAGATTTTTCTCTTCTCCATCAAATTAACTTTAACTGAGTACTGGGAACAAAGTATGCTCTCGAATATTCTCACCAGCTTTCAAATAGGATTTTCTTTTACCCGTGCACCTCCACCGAGCAAACCATCACACAGAAAAGTTTTGCTCAAAACCCATGTATGCTCCCAGAGAGAGGGATTTACACGTCTTTGCATGAGAAGCACTCGTACCTTTCTCCAGACTAGGGCAGAAAACAGTAAGAAAGTGTTTATCCCACTGACTGCACCAAGTAACGCATTTCCCAGAAATCCATTCCTGGGACGGTTTGCAAAACCCCGTGGCTAATCCATGGCAGATTAACCCGATCTACCTGACACACGCACAGGAGGTCTGTCACACCCTCGGCAGCCCTGCTGGTGTCTCAGGGACGAGGGGATCACCCTGTGCGCTCCCAGGGGAGTAACAACCCCAACCTCTAACGCTCGAATTGCGCTCTTACCCTGACGTGCTGCCCGCAGCCCAGACTGTCTGAGCCAAACCCAGACGCCTGGGAAATCTAATCGATGGAGTGAAAAAAAAAAATGTAAAAATGTATTAGATATTTCTGAATAACAAATACAGCTGAGGAAATCACAATCTGCTCACAGCTATTCCATGAGAAGGAGAAAGCAAGCTAGATCAATTATTCATTTCAAGTTACTCAGTCAGCACTCCATCAGGCTCTTTTATAAGTCAAAAATGTTATAGGATAAACACAGCTCTGAAACAAATTTCTGCCCTCCCCTCAAACAAGGAGCAATTACAGATGTACCTAGGAAGCCCCACATTCAGGAAAGTCTCCACGGCGCACCCAGCCCCTTGCACTGCCCCATCCTGCCCTCCTGCATCTGCCCAGGGTTGGAGTTCCCCAAATTCGTGAGTCAGCTCCTTCCTCTCTCCCCTCCACATACATACGCTCATACATTTTTTTGCAGTCTGGGATTCTCCTTCTAATAATAAAGCATAAGTGCACCACTAATTCAGATAGAGACTTTCTTGGAAGGAACTGGGACAGGTTATGGACGGATTCAGCAGTAAAGACTCCACTTTCTGAAGATTACTACTCCCCAAATTGCGCTTTGCTCCAGTCATTATAAAGTGTTTATAAAATGTTTGCAGCCCATATCTGAATATTAATGAAACATTTTTTAATAACACTACATAAAACACCTGTGTCCTTGCATACACCAGAGAAAATTATTGCAACAGTGTGAAATAAAAGTGTTGGGGTCCTTCAAACTTTAAACCACCAAAGACCGATCTGCTTCCTTCCACCTGTTTGTATTGTTCAGTTTTTCTGTTCAGAAAATAAATAACCATCTCTGAACAAGCAACTACAGACTACATAAGAGCATCACAAAGTAATTATGAGTTTATGACATCATCTTAATATTACAAGGGAGAGACTGAAAGACCCAGGAGAAACTCCAGATTTCCCTTTTGGGAAAATGTTAATGGATGCTTACAATCTGTTTTCCTTTGTTTGGATGTTACAACCAATAATACACTTTTATGTCTATAAATAAAGACTAAAGTTGAATAAATCCAACAAGCTCCTGAGCCTGCGGCTCTGAAACTTGATTCACATTCATGGTAAAGATTTATGAGTCACTTGCAGAGAATAAGTTGAAGCTGCAAGATTTGGGGTGAAATTATTCAAAAGGGTGATTATTTTTGGAATGATTATGCATGCACACCTGATCAGGGTGTCACCTGGGCCCCCTTGTCCTACATGATGAAATGTGGCAATTTTTCTGCCTTTCTCTTTGCTTGCACAAAGGAAGAGCATGTAAGAGCAATCAAACTGTTTATTTTTACACACACTGGATCATCTTGTGGATATATTTTCCCTTTTACTGAGATCACAGGACATATTCTTTAAACTATTCACATGAATAAACTAAATTTACTGATGACTGCAAAGCAAAGGAATAAAACTGATTGCTGTTCTTCATGTGTGGGAGTATCTATATCTATTTTTATATACATGCATGTATGTATGTATATGTGAACCAAAATACTTCTGTATTTAGGATGCAAAGTTAAGCACTCAAACTTTCGGAAAAGCGGGTAACAGTAGCTGTCCCTGCTGTGTGTACTGTGGGAAGAGGGACTTGCTTCTTTCCTTTCTTTCACTTTCTTGTTCTTTTGCTCCTTTCTCCTTTCTTGCAACCATTTGGCCTTCACCTTCACCCAACGAGTTTGCAACCATCAACTGTGGAGGACCACAAGTACCAACAGATGAGGCCACGGACTGTGAAAAAGACAGAAGACATCCTTACCTAAGGCCTTTGGCTTGAATCTCTCTCTTGCCATGTGGGTTTTGACATCTAGATAATTGAGGGGTTTTAAATTATTTTGTCCAAATCAAATAAGCTTTGTAAAGTATAAATGAAAAAGAAAAAGTTGGAAAATACACCCTCATTTATATTCTTTCTCTGCCTGGAGAATGAGATCACTCTACAGCCATCTGAAAGTTTTTCAGGAGCCTCCTTTTATAAAATTTTTGTGGCAAAGTCTCAGAAACCTCATCGTTAGTCACTTCACTCTCCCTTCTTCCTGATAAGATTTTTTTTCTCCTGTGTAACATATGTTTCTCCCTTTTTAGTCCTTAAAACTTTTTGCTTTGTTCAGGTAATTCAAAATTGATATAAACTTTCTCCTTGATCTCATACTGATTTGGCCTGAAACAAACTCCCTGAAGGCCTCCGAAACATGAGCAGGTTCAGGTCAAGCTCCAGATTTGGTACTGGGTGCTTTTCTCTGGAACTGGCTGAGCACACTTGCAGGAGGTTTCTCTCCTCTCTGCACAGAATCCCAAACTGAAAGGGACATCTCTCCTCCCAGCTCTTGCCTCCATTCCAGAGACTCTCTATGCCAGACCAAATTTAGAAACTTTATGACTGCACCCACAAGCCCTTGGTGATGAGGGAGCCAGGCAGGCAATCGCCTTTTTCCAGATGCCTGCTTTTTCAAAAAGGCAGGCTGTGCTCTGCAGGTATGTGGGTAGCCCCACCGAGCACCTCTGGAAGTTCAGCCCACTCCTTCTTTTGCATAAAAGATCCTCCCACTCTTTCCATTAAATTATCACCCATTCCTTCGTTACTACTGATCTAGTATGAACTTATTCTTGCAAGAAACAAAATCAGATACAAGAGTGAATCCAATCTTGTCTCACAACTGCCTGTAACCCAGAGTGTGTCTGAGATGAGAACACAAGTGCAGGTGTAAATTCTTCAGAAGACACCTATCTTTATTAGTCTCCTGGATCTGAATGTGTCCCAACCCCAGGATCTGTCATGGCCAAGTCCTCTCTGCTCAGCAGTCACCACAGAGCTCCAGGTCAAAAGCACTGGAAGGCCCACCTAATGCCTCTCATGTGCAGATGCTTGCAGCTAAGTACATCTTAAAGTCATTCTTCTTTCATTCACCAAAAAAATTAAATTTCAAGGAACCAAAAATATTTGCAATTTCATGTGAAGTTCATTAAGTAATTTTGAGAACAACTTTAAAACATTCAGAAAACTCAAAATGTTCGCTGAAAACACTTTCAGAAAGCACTGGTTTGATTTTTCATTTCAAAATAACCTTTTGTGCCCAGAAATTTGCCAATATTAGATAATAAAAGAGGATTTCGAAATGAAAGCAAAAATTTTCATTCAGCTAAATAAAAATCTTTCTTGTCTTTCTGTTTCTCTGAGGAAACAGAAGTTTCATTATGGGTTTTCCTATGACAATTGTTCTGAGCCTGATTTTTATTTTTTTTTTTTTTCCCAGTTTGGCCAATGAACCAAAACCATCAGTTACTTGCTCTTTACTGTGTAAAGTGGCATTTCCCTTTTCTACAAAAGCACCTGCAGAAAGAGGAAAGGTGCCCTGATGGTCTTTCCTCACGCTACCACTTCTCCCAGCACCATCACTAACTTAGCGTCAAGTCTTCCTTGGAGGAAATTAAAACCAAGTACGGAATCACACCAAAATCTTCTCTCCTGGTCCCTACCTTGCCTCTGTACCCCTACACCCTGCTCCCAACCTGTCCTCCAGTTCTCCCTGTGGCCTTGAAATGGCTTCTCATTTCTTCTGTGTGGCACCTCTTGAGACGCAGAGGAAAGCGGACTCCTTACGCCCTGTCTTCTTTATGGTGCACGAATGCATGGACAGTTATAATTTAGCCCTAGGGTGGCATCACGCAGTAAAGCACACTACAGTAATTATTAGCTTCTGCAGTGTTATTTAGGGGACTACCATCCTAGGGTTATTTTATAACATCGGTACAGATTAATAGTGATACTGCTGCCTTCAGTGTGCAGAGTTTGCTATGGGTTAAGACCCATGGCGGCCTGCACCATTCAAGAGAGCCGTGCAATAAAAATAAAAGAATCATTTCTAGTAAGTTCTGACTCTGATTAAAAAACAATCTTTATGAAATAGATGCTAATAAAATTGCTTTCCTAATTACCCAGAGCTAGTTCATTTCCCAGCAAATATAATAAAACAGAGTTACTTGGCTCTGATTCACAAAACCTGAACCCAAGCTCATTATTAAGGCATTTAGCAGTGAAAAAGCATGTGTGCATAAGATGCTGTCCCGTCAAGCAGAATGCAAGAAATCTTTTGAAGTTAGACCTTTGAAGTCTCAAGTTATTGCTGCATTTTTTTAACGCAGGTATTTCAACAAGAGAAAAATCTCTCTGTGTTATTTACACAGATGGAACAGGGCACCCTATTATACCATCATATTCAGCGGAGATTTCAGTTAGAAGCAGAAAGACTTAATTTAAAGAAATATTTAGAGCTGGTACATAGCACTTCTTAATCTGTGGAACCATTACAAGGCTGCGAGACTTTTACATAATAGAATAGACCAGCCAACGTCCCAAGGCTATTATTGCTATGACTTGTAACACACTGAAATCTCTTTCATCTGCCTAACCTGGGATTTTGATGATTGTAAATGCATGAATATGTTGCAGTTTAGGGGGTTATGTTTATGTTTTATTTATTTTTGCTTATGTTCCTGCTCTCTTCAAAACTTCCTCCAATTTCTAGATGTCCAAATGTTCCACCAAACTCTCCAGTTCTCCCTTTGCCAGGAGTCCCCTTGACATCTAGGGAGTCTGACTCCTGGAGTGACCACAGGCTGTAGCTCCCTATTTCCAAGAATCAAATGCGCTGGGAGAGGACAGGCCGGGACACCAGCTTCCCCACTGCACGGAGCACATGGAAGAGAGGCCACTGACACACACAAGCTGCATCAGTGGTGGTGCAGACACAGGATCAGAGTTCCCAAATCACACGGAGGCTGGGGGCACTTCTGAAGCCAATACCTGAGCAGATCCATCCCATCATCTTGCACTCCAAGGGAATGGTGCCTTTATTTGAGTTTTCCTTTTTTACCCACTCACAAAAACATTTACCTGTTTTCCTTTCCACGTGAAATATGTATGATACACCCAGCTAGGACAGGTATACTCCAGATCAAAACCGGGATAAAATCTAATACTATTGAAAGCATTTTAAAAGTATGAAGAGATCTTACAAGGTCACCATCTGCTTCATGGCAGAAACTATGACACCTAAACTCTTCCAGCAGCTGTTTCATGAAGGCACTTGTGTATTTCCCAAGTTGTAGTAAGCATTTTGAGCTAGCTGGATAAGGTGGCCCATGCAGTTAAGGGATACCCAGCAGCCCCAGTCTCGTGCCACCTGATCTCTCTATGCCTTGGTTTCCTCACAACAAAATTGAAATAACACTTCCCTCCTGTGCAAGCCAGCTGGGACGCTCAAAAAGTGAACATATGTAACTCTGATAAGCAGCATTCCTCTGGAATGAAAAATGCTTGGGGAAGGACTTCCAACCAACAGGACCACAGGGATATCAGTAACAGCAGAGGCAACCCAACATGAAGGTTAGCTGCTGCTGTTCCCATGTACAGCGCGCGGTGCAATGCTACGCCAGAGCCAGGGACAGGGCACTTTCATCCCCTCCTACATTTAGAGGCGGACTTTGAACCTTCCAGGCTGTAATAGCACTAATTCAGATAAATGCACCATAAGGGTACCACAAAATATTTGGGACTTTCACATGCGGCAGACCGCTCAGTTCCACCCCAGCAGATGCCCTGAGGAAGAGCCTTGATGGTACCCTTGCACCGTATCTGCCTAGTGAGGAGGTAAACACGTTACGGAACAAGTGTCCATCGTTGCAGATGGACACATTCCCCCGAGAATGGGAAAGAGGGGGAAAATTCTTCTCTGCAGACCTGACCATCAATACGGTCACTCCCCAGCTAACTTTTGGTCAACAGGATACGCACAAGCTTGAACCCACCCAACGCTCACCTGTAGCCACACCTGTATAAAATTAGCCATTCTAAACACACTGGTATGCCATAAAAGTGTCAAATTAACATGTCTTCTGCTTTCTTTAAGATTTTCATACTATTTATCTTTAAACAACAAAATCCTTTGAATCCTAGGATCTCAGCCTAACCCCTATGGAGAGGAAGTCCCATTGCTGAACTGAATGGCTTCTCCTTGAAATCAAAGCATCTCCACACCTTTGGAAGTGACTGCAAGATGAGGGCCTTCGTTAGCTAATCTCTTGGTGGTGCATGAGCCACAAAATAATCCGTCTCCCTCTCTATGGCTGTGCAGGTTCTACTAAGCCAGCCAGGGGAAAAAAAGCACTAAAAACTTCTTTCATTCAGTGGATTAAGCAGCTATGACTCAATTCACATCAGAGATGATCTGTGAAGTGAGAAGGTACAATTTTTACATAGTCTCTTTCATAACCTTAACCACCCCGCAGGACAGCTCGCTGCAGCTGCGACACCCACCGCTTCTGGTGGCATCTGCGATACTTGGACCCAGGAGGATGCACTAAGGATAAAGTTTCTATCTCAACTTCAGATTGCTTTGTTTTTTGTGGTGGTAAGTTAGATCCTTAACATTATCTTAATGCACTTTTTATGGTTTAATTTCCCCTTTTGTGGTGCTGTTTTCCTCAATAAGACTCTTAAATTGAAATCAGATTTCCTCTGAAGGAGCCAGCCTGATTTTCTTCGAAAGCTCAGTACAATACAGTCATTCCGCTGAGACTGACAATTTTATTATGGCTGCATTTCCTTTTTGCCTACAAAATGTTTGTTTTATAAATAGGCCTTTTTAATTTAATGTAATTTTTTTGTACAACAGCAGACACAGTCAAAAAACACACAACACAGCTACAAAATTTTGGTTTTGTTATACATGCCTTCATTAATTTACTTTCCGTTGACTGAGGAGGGGAAATCAACTTTTTACCTAAGGCAAAATGTATGTAAAATTTCAATCTAAAGTAAAACTCAGCTCCCCTGTCTTCAAGCTACATCACTGAAGAAGTGGTCTCGTAATTAAAAATGGGGGGGAGGGAACAACTACAAACAAAAACTGCACTGCACTTTAATGAATGAGAAAACTACAAGCAGAAACATGATGAGGACTGTGGAAACTAATCAACTGACAATTGCTTTTACAATTTTTACACCACTCATGATTTAACAAGGAGGGTTTCTTTCATCACATGCTTAATTTTAAGCATGTGAGAAGTTGTGTTGGCCTCTGTGGCTTTTTTTTTTTTTTAACATATTTAAGATTGCATAAGTGCTTAAGCATCTTGTGGAATTAGGGTCCCTCTTTGGACTGTGAAATTAAACTTCTGTCTGTTTGCTCTGGGAGGACACAAAGCCTACTATTGCGAGCTCTGGCTCTCCTTATGGCCCCACTGGCCACACCTACATCACGGGTGTCCTGGTTTGAGGTAAAGACAGCATCTGTCATTCATTTAGTGACCAGTCCAGCCCAAACCACAACAACGTGGCACAAGCTACTGCAGTGTCCCCATGCCCACCTTGACCATGAGCTAGTCCCAGCCACTGATCCCACGTACACAGATCTTCTTCATAAACCTCCATAAACCAGTGCAGAAGGGGAAGGGAGGATAGGGAATGGTTTATATCCCAGCTTCAGCCCAAAACAGCATGTATCCCTTGGTCTCAGGGGCTAAAAATGTTGGTTAAATCGGGAGCAGCCTTCACCACCCAGCTAGAGCAGGGCTCAGTGTCACCTTCCAGGATCTGCAGCACAGAGCACAGCTCTGCCAGAATTTCTACAACCCCTACAACTCTAGACAATCAAATGGCACATCTATCCCAACAGCCCTCAAACGGAAAAAAAATCTTCCTGGGAAAAAAAAAAAAAAAAGAAAAAAAGAAAAAAAAAATCTTCCTGACACACACATCTAGAGTAAGTTTTATATTTTTGTAATTGTCAACGACTGGTCTGAACTCTCCGCAATGGTTTAAATTCCAGTAACAGGTTTCATATGGTCGCTATAACATCTCAGTGTATTAATTAGTTTTCAAGACCCCCAAGCAATAAAAATGTAGCCATTCAAGGTCACAGTTTGACTTATTTACAGTTGATGTATAACTTGGCAAACTCTGCATTCAGCTACTTCATACAATAGAAAATATATTGTCATTCAGGTTAACAAAAGACTCTTTTCTTTGCCACCTCACTACAATGGCCCTGCAAATGAACATCGCCTGAATAAAATCCTAACCACATTTTCACTCTCATTAACCACAGTAGGGTATCACACAATTTGCCTGGCTCCTACTTAGACCACTGTGCACCATTTTACTAGCAGCAGTTTGATGGGTTTTATGGCAGGTGATATATGGAGTGGGAGTTTCGGGAGTCGTAAACAGAAGCCACAGTGTATCACAATGTGGTTTAGGGATATAATGACTGTGTTGTAAAGCAAAGGATGACAATACTGCACTAGGCTTGAGGTAGTGAACCAATAGACCAAACAGCTCAACATAATTCAAGCTACAAACAGAGGATCCTAGGTGTGTGCTGGCCTTCCTATATCTTTCATTAATTACCCCTGATGAATTTGAATAAGAACTACTAAAACTGAAATAAATCTGCAGCCAGGAGAAAAATTATACAGTATCTCCTTGTATTTCTTGGAAGAAGTTCCTCTCCCCGAGTGCATATATACACACCCCGTACTCCCAGTTCTTAATCAGCCTTTCGTATCTTCAGTCCCCTTTGCTGCTCGGGCTACCATCACTTATTAACACACCAGAACAAATACGGGCTTGGAGGCCTTTTGCACACGTGCAGGGGGTAGGTGACGATCTCAGCTACATCTGCAAAAGCTGGGCTGGATGCCACACTGAACAGAAAGACCCCCCTAAATATTTTGTTCATATTTATTCATGCTCTGAAGTGAGACAATGCTCTACTTTTTCCATGGGGCACTGTAGCGTTCTTCCAGCCCTACAGATACTCTTAATTCCCATCTGAGCTGGGTGATTTTTGAGGATGATCCGTTTGCTACTGGTTGATCCCACTGTGAAGTATTTGGATTGGTATTTCTGCGCCGATCTCATAGTGGTCAATCCCTGCAATTCTTGCAAAGGGTGTGGGGGTTTTTGTTATTGATATTGGCTAATTATGGCACAGAATAAGAAAATTGTCTGCCTGGTTCCCAAAGCTATGTCATTAGCCACATTGTGATAGATTGGTGTCAGTGACAGAGCTCTCTCCCAGCATTCAAAACCTGTTCAGCTGCATTTAAACTAAATAATAATACTTAGCACATATAGCTCTTTGCATATTCAAAGCTCTGTACAAACATCAATTAATTAATCCTCATAACATCCCTGTGAGGTAGGTAAGTATTATCTCGGTTTTACAGATGGGGAAACAGACACAGAGAGGTTAAGTAAAATGAAAAATTAAGGTGGAGGTGTGCTGGTTAATTTGGAATTGCACTTTATGCTGTTTGAAAAATTAGAAGGTGCTGTACCAGATCTCCATTATTCTGCCAGAGAAAGCAACATTTTGATGTGCTGACTCCCCTGGTAGAAGCCATTGCCTCAGTCAGGCACCTTGGAGCTAAACCTTCATGTCCTCTGGTTGGGGAGCACATACAAAAAATTCCCCCTAAATATATCCCTCCGCTTACAGTAAAATATAGGTAAACATATCTCCTGCTTCCAAGCATACTCCATAACTATCAGAGAAGATTTTGAGATAAATAATCTATTTTGGTAAAACTACTAAGAAGAAGCTAAGAAATTACCTGCTTGGAGGGCCAGTAATAATTTACACCAAAACCTCCAGATAATTGTTCTTTTCCCCTGTCATCTGCATTGTCCTGTCATGGACCAGCACCAGGGAGGAACAAGTCTCCTCACACCACACAGAAAGCAGTCTCCAGCCCAAAGAATGAGTGAGCACGCCTTACCTCTGAAAAGAAA
Source organism: Vanellus vanellus (assembly GCF_965231255.1). Classification (NCBI taxonomy): domain Eukaryota; kingdom Metazoa; phylum Chordata; class Aves; order Charadriiformes; family Charadriidae; genus Vanellus; species Vanellus vanellus. The sequence continues at coordinate 4,810,129 of NC_138907.1, forward strand.
AAAAATACGAAGTACAAGAGAGACACCAGCTTGAGGGAATCACCCAGAACTGCTAAAGAAATAAGTGGGATTTTATGTTTGTTTTCCTGTCGCTTAGGTGCTGTCGATTTTCAAAGGAAGAACCATTAATGGGAGCAAAGTCCAATGTTTTACTACCTAAACGTAGACCTATGTACTACTGCCTGCTGCTGTATACCCGCCACGTTATTCTGTCCTTGTCATTTGAATAAAGACCTCTTCCCATCTATTTGATATTCAACACTCCCTCAATGTGTGGACTCCATATTAAGTAGGAAAAGTGTGAAATTGACATTAAGTACATTTAGGGGCAGGGGGAGATGCAGTAGGTGTTTGCTCCATCTACCCTGTGCATTAACCTACACGAGCAACGAAGAGGGAACAATTGCCAGGATAGCAGCTCCACAGAAAAGAAACCAGAGGACCGGGGGCTGTGAATCACAGGCTGAACGTACCTCGACAATAGTATGCAGCTGAGAAAAAGGCAAATGCCATACTGCGATGTTTAAACGGAAGTAGAGTCTGCAAGACTCATAAAGCAACACTTGCACTTTGCGGAGTGCCAGGGAGGCCTCACCCGGGGCATTGTGTTCTCCTGCAGGCATCGCGCTTCGCGGAAGTCATGGCCCAATTGCAGAGAGTTCAGAGGAAACGGGAGAACAATCAGAGGTCTAAAAACCATGACTTGTGAAGAGAGATTGAACACTGTGGGGTTGTTTGCTCTAAAGCGAAGACTGAAGGGAGACATGATAACAGTCTTCCAGTATATAAAAGGCTGCAGCAAAGAGGAAGGGAACAATCTGTTTTCCATGCCCATGACCAAAAGGACAAGAAAAAGCTGGCAGCAAAGAAGATTCAAGTCATGTATTAGGAAAAGTCTTTCCAACAGCAAGAACAGTGAAGCTCTGGAAGAGATTGGCAAGAGCCATGTAAAGTTTCTCTAGCTAGAGGTGCAGGAGATGTTGCCTTAGCATGGAGGGATACGCTTCCTCAAGGTCCCATCCATCTCGGTGTCCTATATTAAGTGTCAGAAAGCAGACGTGCTCTAAAGATAGCAGCTTCTGCTGCCATAATACCCAATGAGTCAGCTCTGCAGCCAATGGCTCAGCCAGACTCAGCGCACAGCCAGGCCATAACCGCCTTAGTTATTATCAGACCAGCTTGGAAAGAGCTATGCTGATGTTTTAACTAGGTAATGTCCTTGGTTGTATAACACTCACATAAACAATCCTACATCATTCCTCCTAACCTTGTACTCTCATAACTGCTAGATGCCAGAATTTGAGGATTTTAGTAGCCAGCATGAGATCAGGCAAGTTCAACTTGCAGCCAGTGGTATGGCTGCCAGGGGACCCCAACGGCTGGCAAATGCGGTTAGGGATCACCTTTCCCACCCAAGCAGCTACAGGCACCTGCAGCCAGTCAGTACCCGTGCATCTCTCAGTTAAAAATGTTTGCTCTTTTCAATGTCTTCCTCCTTGGTATTGACTTTTCCTCCTTTCTTCAGCTTCCCTCAGTAGTTCCTTTGATTACATCTGTCCTCTCCTTCACCCTGTTGGCTTCTTTTCATAATCTCTTTTAAACAAAAAGTATGTCCAGTGCACTTTGAGTCAAAGTCACAAACATGCAATGTTTAACTGGGAACAAAACAGGAGAAAGTAATCTGCCAACTCTCACAAGTGTGGGATGCTTTATCTGCTTTATATTTAATATGCTGCTCTGAACATCCCCTCTAGCTTCTTCTGACACAAAACGGTGATTTGTCTGAAATTGTTTGGAGGTTGCTGATCTTTTCATGCCTGCAGAGACCGCTAGCTTTTGGAAGCGGATGCGTGATCCTAAGAGAACCAAAACCGTAAAGGAATGTCCCTCTCTGCTGGTTGCAATCTCTTGCGGGGCAACCACATCACTGGAAAACTTCTAAGATCATCACAGTTGAAGAGCTGTAGCTAAAAATATCATTCACTTAAAAAGGCGGTTTAGTCTTTTATAATTTTCAGTACTTACCAAGAAAAAAAAAGTGATGCAAACACTAAACCCCTTTTCTGCGTGAATGTTGTATGGTTCCCGTTCCATGCACTATCTGCAAGAAACATTTGGCAGCTTTCTCCTAAAGTTCTTCCTTTTACAGTGTTATTTTGGACATGTTGCACCTCTCATCCTCTTTGGACAGCTCTGTTGGCTCTTGTGTGTGATATTAGGTTCTACCTTCTCTTCAGATGCCTGTCATTTTAGGAGATTGTAATTGTTCAAGATAAAATGTCCTTTACCCTGTTTTGAACAAAAGGCAAGTTGTTGGCATCTTGCAACAAGAACAAGGATCCGGCTCCTGAAAACCTATCATACATAAGGGCCTGTGGTGCCCTTCCACACAATATCCTACACAGCTCTCACATGTGAAGCCCACATCTTGGGAGATGGGAGGCAACATTTGCTCCAGGTAACTTCACCCATAGGCACGCTGAGTTAGTCCTAGAGTTGGGAGTAGTACAAGGGTGCCCTTCCCTCCTGTCTCCTACAGAAATCCTAGACAGCCTGCCCTCTGATTTAAATTAACAAAAAAAAAAAAAAAAAAGAAGTTAATTAATTTGCTGCAATATTGATATGACAAAATGAAAGAAGCATGTGAACGACAAAGAAAAACTCACTGTCATTCACAGACTAAACAAGGGACTGAGTAGTTAATAAAGGCTTATACAGTAAACCCTTGTATTTCCCTGATGTTAGAGAACCTGCACAAAACCAGCTCAAAAGACAAAGACAGCATGCGATGGTAATATTTTAAACAAACCAATTTAGGGGTGATAAAAAGGAGGAATAAAACTCCTGTGTAGCAAAAATGAATGCAAGAGTCAAAAAAAAAAAAAAATAAAGTGTACAAGAGTAACTACAGATAGATACCAGGTACAAGTACAATGCCCCACAGCCTGAAGAGAAAGACTATTTCTTTGAAACTTCTGGTTTAGTAGAGCTGAGGAGTTCGGGTAAGTAGCGGAAAATTCAAAACAAATCTCAGCTATTCTGGCTTGTTGATCTCTAATATTAATCTGGTTCACCCAGAGATTCTTTCACTTCTTATTGTTAGTTTTATTTCTAACACATATACGGTGTTCCTATCCATGACTGGCTCTTGATGCAGCCATCGCAAAAACTAGTATTATTTTGTAATAGCACCAGGGAAAAGCAGTTATTGTTAAATTAACTCACACCCATGAAATGTAACAAACACCTTTTAACAGAAGACATGCTGCAATTTTGTTCAACTGAATTAATTAGGGAAAAAAACCAAACAATTCTGAAGTGAAATAAAGAATTGCCATAGGTTCACCAAACCTCGTTTCTGTGAAAGGAAGAGCCATTTCTCAGCACAGAGAAACAGCCTCTCCATAGGGTTTGTTTCTTGGTTGACAAACAAACAGCTAAAAGAGATTCAGAATTTATGGTTGCAGAAGATGGTCTAACCAGGAGACTGGAGGAAGGAGCTGAAATTTGGGGAGACAGTGTGGTGAGCTGACTTTGCCCCTGGGGGCGGTGGCTTTACTGGCACTGGGCTGACCAAAGATTTTGGGTGACATTTGGCTTTTTTCTGCTTAGAGGGAAACCAGAGAGTAGAGGAGAAGGGAAGAATAGAGGTGACAGTGCTTTTGGGGGCACCGAAGCCAAATGCAAACCTCACTATAAAACAGATAAGCTAGCAGCGCAGTTTGCACCCACGTGAAAATGGTGTGCTTTACTGAGCGCTTAAAAAAACGTTGGATGTAATATTGCAGCTGTTTTCAAACCTAGCAAGTATGTTTAGCTTGAAACATAAATTCCCACTCATCACATACATCAAGGCAGAAGAGGAGTTCTCTTTATCCTGTAGCTTGTAGAGGGCTGTGCTAGACAGGAGGAAAGACAAGATGCTAGTTACGGTTTCTCCAAGCTCCACAACTTAGGGAAACTTGGGAGCACTGAGTTCAGAATTCATACAGTACTGGAGAGATCAAGTGCATCTCATCAGAAACCAGCCTCTCCCCACGCAGCATGCTTGTTCATATCCCCACTAAGGCACTTATTTTGCTAAGTTCTTCAACTCTCATATCATATACAGCTTATTTTAATTTTCTGCAGACATTTTGATAACGGCTTGTACAACCGCTTCCTGGAAGAAGGGCCTTTGCCATCCTTAACAAATGGGTAATTGCCTGGGATGCCACAATTGGAAATCAGCAATAAACAGTGTTGGGAAGGAGAGGAGCCTGGAAGGCGCAAGCACTTTCAAACCAGGCAACACACAGGGATGAGCACTCAGCCCTGCAAAGCACCGAGCCCTGATTCGGCACCTCCTGAAACCATGGGCAAAATTATCAGCAGCTTAAGCAGGGCCAAGATCTCAGCCATCCAAAATCCACTGACTCATTCATAATGTAGTCTGATAATGACCATTAAGAAAAGGAGAGCAGTATTTTGAATCTAATATAAAACCACAAATGGACTGTTACATCAGGAATCTCATGCAGCACTAACTACAAAACAGATACTTGCTTCCTCGCACACAGTGATAGCAATACGTGAGTATTGTCACCATAATCACCAAGAGCTCTGTGGGACTTGCTCCCCTTGCCATTCAAGGACCTTCTCTTCATATTTAGCACCTGGCTATTATTAGCATTAAAAATGGTTTCATGTACACTTCATAAGACGGAAAGCTCCTCCAGGGACAGCATTATTTTTTATACCACCTGAAAAAATAGGAAGTTTCCCAGGTGGATGTCTATTGTATCCAGTTTTAAAATTCCTGCTTTACTCTGAAGAAAATGACGATACCTTTGCCACTTCTTGACACGGACCTGAACTCGGTATTCTAAACAGGACTATGCAGAATTGAATTACGTTTCATCTCCTTCAGCAATCCATCTTTTCCATTTCTGTTCATTTGCTGTAGCTGCAGAAGTATTGAGTGCTGCAAGATATACTTAGTTTTCCAAACCATGCAAGTCATTATGAATGGCCTTGTGTCCAGGTAAAGGTTAAGGAGGTCCTTTGTTGTTCTAGTTTAACTTGTCCCTGACACTGCAGCCTAATCATTCCACATAATAACAGTCCTGATACACAGGCCTGAGTCAAAGTCACAAGTCAATAAATCCATTCCTTCCTCCCTTTCAGGCAAAGTGTTGAATAGCACTGAGTGTGCAGTGTCACAAAACCCTGCAGTCTATCACATCAAGGTCGTCTGGTATACAGTGCGAAAAACTTTCTTTAAGTGCCTCACACGTTCAGAAGGAGAGGATATGTTGTACGGACTAACGAGTACGCTTCAGACTGTTTGGAGGAGATTAAAATAGGGGCCTGACATAAGAATAGTTTTAGTTACACTTGCTTAATCTTCTGGCTGTTTTTGCTCTGAATTTGTCAGGCCTGGGGGAGGGGAGCCGCACTGCTGCTCGGAAAAGGCTGAGCCACTTGCAAAGAGCACAGCAGTCCGGTGCTACCTTCTCTATCGAGACTCCTCATACGTGCAAAGACAAGTCATAGCTGAAGGCTGGTGGATTTTATTTGCCGAGGTTCACTGTGCATTTGAAGTCTATTCTAATAGTCTAATTCCAGTAATGTGAATTGTTTGCCCCTGAGAAAAGAGACATTGCACTTACATACTGAATCATCTCTTCACCTTTAGTTAAAAAAAAACAAAACCCAAACCAAAAAAACCACCCAAACCCTTAGGTGGTGAGTCTCTGGAAGAACACAAGACTGAGTTACAGTTTGTTTACTTTGTTAAGGGACTTACGGCTCTTCCAGGTTCATAAATTCTCGTGGTGGCCTAGGAGAGTGAGTGTAAATTAACTTGAATAATAGGACTATGTGTACTTTCCAATTGTCAAATGCATTTCCCAGAGAAAAACTAGTCAGGCTTTTCAACTATCTTTTTTTCTTCTTATTCATTAATTAGTGGGTGCACTTGGTGTATAAAAAGCGTGGGCTTATTAGAAATAGCTAGATGAAGGTGTTGTGCATGTTCCTCCATGCCTCTCTGCCTTCTACCTCAGCTCCATTCAGCGACAGATTTCCTGTTCCAGAGTCTTGGGCTTTTCTTTTCCAAATTGTGCAGTGGTTTTACAATATTGCCAAGTGTCCACCAAGGATTTGGAAAGAAACTATTTTCACATTTGTTCAAAGGAAGACTCTGAACCCAGGACTCCAGCAGTGAAAGGCTAATGCACTAACTCACAGCTCCATCCTGCTCCTCTTTCATCTATCATTTCAACCTGTTTGCAGTGTCAGGGAAAACAGAGGATACCATATCCCAGCCAATTCAGGGAAGCAAGAGGCTGCGAGCAGGCAGTCACAGATACTAGGATTTCTGAACATCGTTGTTCTCAAAAACTAACCGCTCCCACAGCATTTCAGGGAGCTGAGGCAGCTGAGAACTGCGCGGGGAAGTGCTTGCTGTCCTCCCGGAGCTGCAGCTCATATGCAGTTACGCTGTTCAGAAAAAGTCATACCAGGCTCTGTCCACGAGGTAATCGAGACGCCTGAAACCCGGATAATTCCCAGCCCCCTGGGGAGCACACGTTTGAGCCAGAAAATTTTACTTTCGCATGTCACTTATTTCCCAGTGTGCGTATTGACTGCCTGGTGTCTAGCACAAAGGTCCAGAAACTTGGCACATGTTCACCCATTTTGGCTATTTATCCAAGCAGCACGCAGGTCAGCAGGAAGGTGCCGCGAGCTCTCATCAGGACCCTTGCCCTGGTTGTTTGAGATGGGATTTACAAGCTATGCTGCAAAATGCACTTGCCCTGCCCTGGAATCCAGAAACCATCTGTGCAAGTAAAACTTTCAGAGGAGTTATAAGCAATGGAGGATAAAAAGTGTCAAATTATGATCTACTAAATGGAGTCACCACTCCACACCTTTTTTGAAACCTCCAGACTTCAAACCAAGTTGTGATTGTCCTCATCCTGCGTGCGACCTGTAGTCTGCAGCTCTGAAAGCAGAGCAAAGATCGAGAGTTTATACCCCTGCTTATTACAATCGGTTGTAATTATCCCAATGAAAGCAAAGTAAATCCTTTCCAACAAACACTAGAGCTGAGCTCTCGCATTATTGAATTATTATGGATCTTGTATATTATACCTGAGAGAACGCGAGTATAACACACTCGACTGTCTCTCCTCTCAGCGGAGGAGGGAGGTACAATAGAGCAACAAAAAATTGGAGACATTACAGAGTTACCATCCTGCCTCAGAAAGGAAACAGTATAAACGAAGCCTGTGTTGTGCTTGCGAGGCCATTTGTCATGCTCTTGTAGCTGGTGCGGTATATACTCATTATATATTGCATTCTGTTGGATGTGACACTTTTTGCAGTTGCAAAACTCTCAGGATTCAACCTTCACTTTTTGATTTACACAAGACTATCTTCGTTTTTACGGATTTCTCTGACATGGTTGGATGACTCTGCTGGCTGCATGCTTTATAACAGGAAGAACATTTGAAATGCATTTCCTTAAGAGCTTTGAAGCCTTCTACTGCATGCAGATTGCAAACAAGGTACAGCAGGTAGCCTGCTAGTTTTGTTGGAGGGAAATAGAGTGGCAAACTAAGCAGGGTGTCCATATGCCCCCCGCTCCTGCTGCCCCAGCACGAAGACTCGTCTGTGCACACATTTAATCACGTGATATGCTGCTGGGTTTTGGGAAGCTAGCATACTGAAGATCAAAAAGTAAATATTAAGACCACCTATTTTAATGGCTCTGGGGAGAACATCTGGAGAGGGAAGTTTTATGACTCTGTTGGCTCGTGTCCTTTTGAAATGTTTTCAGTGCAAAATGATGTACTTCTCTCACATTTTACTTCCACCGAGACAAGCTGCTCGGTGGCATACTGGGATGCCAAGCCACAAATATACTCGGTCTGCTGTCACCCAAATATCACTTCCCAAAAGTGCCTACGACTGACTTCAGAAAATTCATGGAGTTAACTTCTAGAAAGGGAAAGTTTTGCCAACGTCATCGCCTACTGCTGCTTCCTACCGTTGCTACCACGCCATGCTTCCCCACCACTACTAATGCTTCCACGTCCTGATCAGCCTCCAGCTTAAGCAACCTCATTCAGCCCCAGTCATTTACTGGGGTTGTCTGGAGACAACCTTCTTATTTCTAGATATTCTCTCTTTTCCCTTGAACCCTTGGGGGTGAAGTGTGACACAGAGGTCAAACTACTCTGAAAAGGATTTTTGCTATGGGAGTCTGGGTGACGTAAAGAGAAACTCCCATGGACTCATCATCATTCCTAGCCATGAGTTGTGCACAGCCAGGGAACAGTGACAGTGACATGATGATTACTCCTGGAGGTGCCCGTTACCTTGGTCAAATACTTGGATACAGCTCTAGTACCTTCTTAATTAGTCAGCTGTTGCCCTTCCAGCAGGACCTGTCCCCTCATGGTTGCATTACTCATTTGCAGAATTAAATCTCAAATATACTCAATTTACAGCTTCTCAGTTAAGCTATCAACATGCAAAAGCGTCTCCCAGCTTCCCACCAAATGGCAGCATGCAAACCAGCAGCAGTACCAGACCAGGGGTAGCACCACCCACACATGAGGACACCTAGACTTTATGAGAACACGCTGTGCCCCTGCAGTGGCAGAAAGGGCACCGGCACTTAGCATTTTTTTCAGAGCAGTCATGCAACTTTGAAGCAAATCCCCCAATTTTGCTCACTGGCAGCATAAGGCAGTTTTGGTGTGCATTGCCTAGGTGTGTGTTAACCAGTTTCCTCTTAGAAAACCAGAACCAGAAGTTCTGCTCCAGGTACAGGCCAAATTGCTAGTGCTTGGAGGGAACATTTTGATTGCTAATTCTAGCCTAAAGTCAATGCTGCCCATCACAGACATGCAGCTGCAGCAGAGCAACCCGTTGCAATCCAACTTGCACCCAGCTATTTCTTTAAAAAGACATCATCCCGAGAGATTTTCTTTAATAATTTCTCTCCACCGAGTAGATAAGGGAGACAAGGGTGTCAAGGCTCCTAACCCAGGTAGATTGGTTACGTCCCTAAAACTGAGTGAGATCTTAGACCCACTGAAGTCTAAAGGAGCATCCCATTGACCACAACGGGAGCAGGCTGCAGGCAGGCTGCGGAGGAAGCAGTGACTCTGTTGGCCCAAAAAGGAGCTCCAGAGCCAGCTCCTCTACGTGGCAGCAAGGAATACTAACCTCAGGGTCATCAGGGCAACTCTGAGTTTACCTTTTAAAAAACGTCTCAGTATTTCCTTCAGCAGAATATTTAATCATGAGTGTAAGTTTGTCAAATACCATCTCTGACCTCCAAAGCTTTTATTGATTACCTGCAAGTCCATTGTGTTGCATTACACTCACTCAGGCTACAAGACAGTGAAGTCAAGAATAAGCTAAAAAGTCCGATTTTAAAAAGAGATAAGAAATAGTCCAATTCCTGAGTTAACAAATGGTGCTACAATTAGCTTTGCAATAGAGGGACAAGAAATATTGAATTATATTGTACACAGTGCAAGAAAATTTCACCAAAAGAATCTTTGAAATTCTGAAACTCCACACAAAACTGAAGGAGACAACAGCCTTTTCCAAATGAATAAATAATGTCTGTGGAGACTAGTGGGTACTACTGCAATTGCATGTCAACTAATGTTTCCCATAGTAAAAAATAATAGCAGTGAGATTTAGACGATAGGATTCTGCTACCAGAACCTAAATCCCACTCTCTCCTAATCAGCAGTAACCCACCAAAGAGAGGGAAATGGGAATTGCAACATGGAAATCCTTTCATGAATTGTTCCACTGAAAGAGAGGAGGTTATTTAGTCTTTGTCCCAAACGCAGCTCCTTTGTGCACAAATCCCTGAATGCCATAGGGAGCCCCAGTAGTACAATGATACACTGAAAAAAAAATGCAAAACTTAACCGTCCAGTTGCAAGAAGTAGCAAAACATTATATTTTTCAAATTAACTGTGGATGAATTCATTTTGCCTGGTTTCCACCCTCTGGTGCCCAAGGATTTCCAGGAGACGGAGTCACCTGGAAAACTCCTCACACTGACCTGCAAAGGAGGTTTTTCCTTCCTCCCCAGTCAGTCACACTGCAACACATTTGCATACTCTGGTCAAAACAAGAAGGGAATACAGACAAGTGGGAAAAAACAAATGGGGCTTCAAACAGCAGAAAACAGTATTTTCTAGCCGGGGGGAATGGGGGGCAGCAGACACAAGAGCTGAGAAGTTGGCAGGCACTACCCCTGAGGACCCTAAAGGTGACCATGGGAAGCCTGAACTCCCTTTTTCCCCTCCTCTCCCTTTGGAGAGCCTAACTTTATTTATTTTGGCTGAAAGCTGTGCTGACAGACATCAAACAAGAAAAGACTAAACATTCTCTACGAGTTGTCTCTTCAGCTGGAGTTACAAGAACTTGAGACTTTTTATCTAAATTCTAGTGAAAAGATGCGTGGTACCACCTCTTCTTTGCCAGGCTGTGAGAGCTACCTCCCCGTGGGACAGGGGAACACTGGTAACACCACTGTGCATGCCCAGCAAAGCCTCGCAAATTTGGGTTGCAATACTTCGAATGGGACAACTAACAAAAGAAAAGCTGGTGGGAACCCAAGTCCAACTTGTGTTTTCTTACTTGTCGTAGACTGGCAGCAGTGAGCAGACAGCACACGTATATAGGGTCGTATGGGAGAAAAGCTGAGCTAGATGCCCCTGCAAGAGTGGGGTTATTGCAGAAGTGCCCCGCTGAGATCAGGACTCCGCTCTCCTGGTTATTAGCCAAACGTAGGAATAAGGAAAGCAAGGATAGCTCTGCTTTACGAGGGACGGAGCTGTGGCACAGGCAGCAAAAAAAGAATCTCTCAAGGTCACAGCACGAGGCTCTGCTAAAAGCAGAAGAGAACCTGCGGTACTGGTGCACAGCCTTGGCCACAGCAGAGTCCGGAGCTGAGGCAGCTGCACCACAGCTCCTAATAAACTGGCCATCCTGTGCTCTGTCTCTGCTACCCCCTTCTTCTTCCCCACCCTACATACCGCACATTGAACTTTTTAAACCTGACACTCTGATTTAGCAAAAGCCTGGACATTTTTTCCTCTTTTATTAAAAAAAAAAAAAAAAGAAAAAAGAAAAAAAAAAAGAAATTAGGTTCTTGTTAAAGGGAATGGAAGTGATACAGCTGTGGCTGTGATTAACGTAGTTCAGGGTTGAACTGAATATTGCTTCTTCCCTGCAGTACTTTTAATTACACTCCTGATTTTATATTTGGAGACCATCATAGACCTGTTCTGGTAAATTGTCAAGCAACCACAAGTCAAATATGTGTTAAATATGAGAATATACTGCCATTTTTATCTGATTTGTGGTTCATTCACACTATGTTATCTACTTTTAATTAAATACCATAAAATACACATGGTCAGCAGTTTGACTTTTCATTTCCTTACAATGTCAGTAATTCAGCTTGATTGTTGCCACCTACCATAGAATTGCATTTTAAAGATGTTACCCCTGCACGGTGCAGATTCAATATCGGAACAATTTAAACTAGTTGCTAAAAATAACTACCACCTACTTAGTAGCAGCTCTGCCTTTAACAGTCACATGCAGATTCACGACTCTTTGCCTGCCTGACGAGGACAGGCAGCCTTGGGAGGCATTGCAGTGGCCTTGATTTGGGGGGGGGGGGGTGTCGGTTTTTGTTTTTGTATGAAATGCTTGTGTCATCTCCGTGTTGATTGATAGCCTACCTTGTTCATTAAAGATATGGCTCGGATTTTGCTACATTACCCCAGGCATTGGAAATAAGAACCTTCCTACTGGAGGCATGTTATGCATGGACTTAAAGTTCACCACTTCATTAATAACACTCCTCAGCTGGACATTTTACATGCAGCTCTGATGTATGACTGTTTAGGTGCATTTTTTTTTCCTCTCCAACTACTCCTTTAAAGGGGACTGAGTCTTTTTCAGCATTATTTTATTCTTTTACTTCTGGGTTATATCGCTACAGTCCTGAAATTGCCAGATCTCATTATCCTGGCTGGATTTCTTTGAGACAATTTGCTTTGACCACTGAAAACAATCCATTAAAACTAGTAAGAGCCACAATGGCTGAACATCTGTAAGAGTGACAGAGCGAACAGAACAGCAGCAACGTCGTGTCAGACCAAAGGCAAATCCAGTGACTTGCCTCCAACGGTCACAAATAGCAGATAACCAGGGAAGAGGAGAACCAGCCCATACAGTAATACTTCCCTGAACTTCCCAGCCTCTAGCAATTTGCAGCACACAGATTTTCGGAGCCAGAGATAGTGTCTTTGCATATAACAGCCCTTGATAAATCTTTTCTCCCATAAATCTGAGCAGCCACTTTTTAAACATCTGGAAACTTTCAGCATCCACAACATCCTGCAGAAAGGAGTTCCTTGTGTATGCTACATGTGCCATGAAGCAGGAACACTTTTTGTTTGCTCTGAAGCCTTACTCGATAGCTTTATTTGATGTTCCTTTACTCTGTGTTAGAAGAAACAATGAACCATCACTCACGGTTCTTCATCTCAATGCTAGTAGTTATCATTTTACAATCCCCTGTCATTTCTCCCAAACTCTTTACCAGGCTAAAGAATTCTAGACTATTTTATGATTCTTCATACAAAGCCATTCTCTGACTTTAATCTCTCATTTTCCATGCCTTTTCCGCTCCTGCTGTGTCTGAACTGAACCAAGCATTCAAGATGTGGGCAAAGCATGGGTGTCTAAAGTGCTGAAGAGTGTCTCCTTTTTTGTTTTGCACTACTTTACTAATAGCTCCTAACAGTAAGTCTGCTTCTTTTTTAACAAATACCAAGCACTGAGGTGATGCTTTCAAAGCACAATGTTATAAGCACATCTTTTTTCCCAAGTGATAGTATTCAATTCCATGTTCATCGTCATCAATGCAATGCTGGGACTTTCACCCCACCTGTCTTCCTCTCTTATATCCACACTGAATTTCATCTCCCACTATATTGCTCAGGGACACAGTACGAAAAGGCATGTCCTTGGTTCTTTGCAGTCAGCCCTTGTCTTTATTATGTTGAATAAGTTGACATCACTTCCAAACTTGTCTTATCACTCACCCTGGTTTTTTAGAACATTTATGAAAATAATAAACAATATGGGCCGTAGCACAGACCTCTGCAAGGCTCTGCTGTGGAAATGACCTCTCTATTCCTCTCTGTTGTTTCCCATCTTTTAAACAATTATTTACCCATGCGAGAAACTTATGGAGGTTATTTCCTGTAAGACCCTTGGGTGAAGCACTTTTTCAAATGCCTTTGTGAATTCCCGAAGGACCATATCACCCCGATCTCTTTGTTCATTTGCCTGGGGACTCCTTCAAAGGGCTCCTAAAGATTTGTGAGACTTGTCCTCCCTTTTCTTTCTTGAACACACAACTTCAGCAGTTTGAAGGATGCCTTCTTGCTTCTAATAATCTGTTTCACCCTATGATTTGTCATGTCAGCTCCCCTTTGGTCTTTCTGAAGTCATTTGAAGAAAAACAGGTGATGAACGTTCCCTCAGAAGTGCTTCAGGGATAGCACTAAGATATTTGCAAGCTATCAGCAACTAAGTTACAGAAAATACATTAGGGGGGAATATTTTATGCTCCGCCAGTGAAAGATCTAATCAGTAGACTAATTCCCAGGTGTCAGAAGCCCCATACCATCTCCCTTGGCCAGCACTATAAAGCACGTGGCTAAGGTTCCCACACACAGGCAGACTTTGGCTTCTGGAATATTTTAACATGACTAATTGCTTCTAGCATAATTTAGAGAAGCCTTAATCTGAAGCAGCAGCTATGAGTAGACCAAGAAGAAAAGCCCCAAGCCACCTATGCTGTGTTGGTGCTCTGCTGAACGCAGGTTGGGCAGGTCATGTCCAAGACATCTGGTTCTTTGTGTGTCTTCTCCCCAGCACCAGGACCTCTCTCTACAGTCAGCGAAGGTATGTATCAGGTAGATTTCTGCATCCACTTTTGGGTCCCAGGAGTCAAAGACAGGCATCCAACAGCTAGAACTCACATGAGAGAAACATAAACCATGGGGGGCACCTGAACAAATGGGGGTGTTGATCCTCAAGAAGAGAAACCGAGGGAGGTAGGAAAAGTCTTTGACTGTACAGAAGACTCCTTCCAAGAGGAAGGGAACGGCTTTGTTCTCTCTGTCCCTAATGGACAGGACAAGAAATAATGGACAGAAAGGGAAAATCAGTTGAGTACCAGGAAATTCTTTTAAGAGTAAAAATAGTGACTGGAGATCTTTAAGACTAGGTAAGAGAAGCCTCTGTCAGAAACAAAATATATACAATAGGTCTTGTATGGATCAGTTGATCTCTTGATATCCCTTCCAGTCCTGTTTTCCATGATTTGTAATCCGAACTCAATTGATTTATATAGCCTTTGAATCAAACCCTTAGAAACTAATTACTGTCAGCACATACAAATAAAAACCAAGTGAAAAAAAAAAGAAAACAAACTATTCTTAATTCAGTATATTTCACTGAAGATATAAAATAAGAGTTTCCAGTGGCAGAAGAGCAAGCTAAGGAGCTAGAATTGTGTTACAGAATAGGAAGAAGTTTAAAGCAAGTTCATAATCCCTGAAGAAGCATCTTTCATAATCCAAAGAGTCATATGATCTCAACAGGAGGCTTGTTTAGCTTAAAGAGGAGGGTAGGTGTGGAAAAAACCTCTCAAATACAAAGAAGAAGAAAAGTACAATTTTGTTTTGATTGTAGATTTATCATGGAATATGTACAAAACTCAGAGATGGAATATCTAAGTAAAACTGAATGTTTCCACTTTCTTCACACAGCTGGTTAAAATGTTCTTCTCTCATTTGAGTGAAGCAGGAGCCCTTGTTCCACAAAGAGAAAACAAATGAGCAAAGAAAAAAATGTCACATTAGCTAACTCCTCTATAGCTTCATAAGCCTGGAAGGCCTCATCTGTAGTACCTTGAGGTGACACTTTCCAAGTACTCATTTATGATTATGAATCATTTTCTCTAAGGGGAAAAAAAATTAAGTTTCCTCCAAAAAACAAGCAATCCTAAAAGATTGTGACAAGTCAGCCTAGCTTGTCTGGTATGTAGTTCTACCCAGCATCTTTTATCTAAATAATTGAAACCAGATCTCTCTAAATAAGAACTTACCACCAAAGAACAGTGAGTAACATCTAAAAAGGATGAGAGAGGTTCCACATTTGGTGGCTATCACAACAGATTTCGGTGTGAGGTAATATTAGAGGATAAGATGCAGCAGTTTTGGCATTGGTGTTGAGAATCTTAGCATTGCATGACATTGGCATCACAGGGCAAGAAGAGGCAGGTTTATGTCCCGCTGTGTGCCACAGCCAGCAGAGAGGCAGCAGGCATTTTGCAGGTTTGTGTACCCCGTGTATCTGCAAACGCAGTGGAGGCAACAGCTAGCATTGCCTTCCCCTTTTTACAGCTCACATCTCCTCTCAACTGGAGCAAAAAATCTAGATTAATGTAAAGATCTGAAAATGTAGCCACAGATGGTTCCTTCCCCAGTCCTATCCTTGCATTTTTAAAGGTATTTCCAAAGAAAATGCATGTAAATTTTTGCCTGAGCAGAAGCAGGTGGAGGTAGGCTCTTCCTTTGCTGGAAGGAGGACCTCTCTGAACAATACCTATTTTGGCCATTTTAGACAGAACGAGGTGTTTCCTTAGACTCCAGAGTGCTCACACTTGCCTAACAGCTGAGGACCCAGCTGGGGCAGGGTAAAGCAAATGCTTTGGAATATTTAAGGCTGAAGATTAAGGGAAGATGAACAAGGGAAAGACAATGGAGATGTGCTAGTGGAGAACAGGAACGGCAGTAAGGAAAGAGTTTGGATAATACCCATGCCAAGGCAGGGGTCTTGGAAATATGGCAGAGGTCTAAAAGCTAGGACAGTTTAGCTATATTTTTCAGTCTTCCAGTGATTTTGAAAACATTTTCTGACCTTTTTGTTTCCAAACTGGGGATAACAAATTTTTACTTACATAGTAAATGCTATGAAGTTTGATTAATCAATGTGAGCGAAATACTTTCCTGAGAGATGCTATGGAAGGTCAAATTAATGTTAGGTCATGGCAAATCTGTATTTGAAAAAGGACTTTCAATATAGGTATTCATATTTACTGAAAACACCACTAATTAGGTTTGTCATGAGCTGAAAAGAAAATATGTTTGTAAAAGGATTACAAAGGAGATCATGAGGTAATCCCAAGATGCTAACAGTGAGTTTGACATTCAGGACCAAACGTAGCCCACGCACAATTGGTGTAACTACACCCAAATTAATGGCAGTTGCATCAGGACTGAATTTAGCCCCAAGACCAGAAATGTCAAGCTGGATTTGAAAAAAGAAGGGGTTTCTGATAATGGGGACACTTCCTCTCTGGGCTATATCACCCAAGATATAACTGACATTAAAAAAAAAAAAAAAAAAAAGTAATGAGTCTGCTGTAGCCAGAGTGTAAAAGACAGAGAGCTTTCCTGCTAATTCAAGGCTTCCCAGGATTATTTTAATCTTCAGAACTTGTTTAATGCCAGATCATCCCTCCATAGGAGTTATATTTCCAGGTGTCCTCAGCTAGAGTCTGAGAGCTCTTTCTGACTAATAAATGTCAATGTTGGAGGCCTGCTCCAAAGATGACTGGAGTAACAGGAGCTTCTGAAACATGTCTTACAGACAGGTTTACTGTCGTCTCCTCTTTCAAAACCACTGCTCAGCTACAGGTTTAAAGCAAGTGTAACAGTGGGGGTATGGTAGGGAGAATTATGAACTGTTGCTTTAAAGATGAGATGAGACAGAAAAATATTATGTGGCTACTGCCCAAAAATATTAAGATAATGATTAAACTAAAAAATGCAAATACACAAGATGTTTTATGCTGCTAGGCAAGACCAGATCTGATATTAAAATGCCTCATGAACATTGTAATATGTTCAGAGCAGGGGGCTAGAAGACACAGAGGAAAACAGCAGAAAAGCCATATGGTCATAGCCGGTGGTCAATTAGGAAAACAAAAAACAAACACCCAAAAACCCCCAAAAAGTACAGAAAGAGAAAGAGAAATCTGGGGGGAGAAACTTGTATTATCACATCTCTCTTGTATGATTACACAGGAAGTTCTGGGCTGATGCCCCACTGTGTTGAAGCCCAATCTGAGGACTCTCCAAGGTGTGTTCCTTAAATAGGATGCATTGGAAATTTTTTTTTTTCCTAAGTGGAGAAAGAATTACAATCCCAAAAGTAAGCAGTGACAGTTTTGTGACACTGATTCACCTGTGCTGCTGGAGCTGGCATTTTCCATGGCAATCTGAACATATCTGATCTGAACCACCAGGAAGAGAGACTCCCACCTTAACAAACTGAATCTCCTCAGGAGCCACCACCACAAGATTTGAGCAAGATTTGGGATAAGTGGGAAATGGCTTATTCAACAAATAGCCTTGCAAAAACTGAGAAAACAGTGATGCCTGTTCGCTCATCTTTCAGGTCTGAAACCTACCTCCTGACACCTTAATTTTCTATAGTAACAATCTCTATCCCCACTTTGTATGAGGAAATAAGATGGGGGGAAAACTAATTTTATGACAGAGCAAATTAAGACAGTATAATGACTGCAGAGGGGGCAGCAGCCACTTCCATTCTCAGTTGCAGATACATTAAAGAATCACATACTCTGTGCATTGGTCTGTCATGTGGGGACTATTAGGGGTACTGGGAACAATCTCTTCCTGTGCTTGCCCCAAAAGCAAGCCAGGAAATTATATGGCACAAATATGGCTCTACATCATCCTCACCATGGGGCAGTGCGTACCTGAGCAGCACACCGCATGTGTATGCATGACTGAAGATGGATAGCATGACATTTATTAACCATGCACATAATTAAAATCCTTTAAAAATGTCCTCAAAAAAAAAAAAAAAACATATCTTGAATTCCACAGGACAGCCCAGGCTGCCATCCTCAATAAGCTTCGTTACAGAGAGTTACACAGCTAAATCACTGGTATGGAAGCAGCACTCCAGGGACTGGTCTCGTATCAGCCCATCTGCCTAATCAGCAATGAAGCAACACACACCAGAGCTCCTCGAGCGCACTAAGACAGCACAAGTATGCATGCAACTATATGGTGAACATGGTCAGGGAACGGATCCAGGCTAAAACCAACCAGCTTACGCTGGCTAACCCCATGCCTGGCCCCAGAGCATGCTGCAGCAGCAAGTGCTCTGAGCGGTGCAGAAATAGTTGCCACCGCCATCAGTGCTAACACCAAAGCTTTTCTCAAGAAATGACTTGCCACCGCCCATATGTGAATGATGTGAGAAGAAGAGATTCAGAAGGTCCATTTTGCTATCATAAGGGCCTTTTTCTTTTTTCCAAGAACCGTCTGGGACCGTGCTTGTGAGGTACATTTTTTCATAACATAATCGCATGCTCCACTGAAACCCCATTAGGTCAGGGGATACAGTTTTGAGCTCTAACATGACTTTCCCCCACCGGTCCTTCTTTTCTCTACTCTGCCCTCTGATCACTTTTATCTGAATTACCATCTTTGTAAAACTTCTCCTATAATTGTTCCAGCAGAGAGACATTGCTACCGGCCTGTCCACAGAGGACTTTGTACTCCAGCCAGACTCCAGTGGTATATTAATAGAATAACTGAAACTGGGTTAGGGCAACGAGTGATTCCCAACAAGGCGGCCCACTGGCTTTGTATGACTAGCAACAACAACTCCTCCTCATAGTGCTACTAGTCTAAAATTAGAGGAGAGAGAAAAAGCCTAAGGAATAACCTACCTTCCACACTACAGACAGACATCCCACTTGTAACCATATAAGTACATCAGATATTCAAAGCTGCCTTCTCCTGGGACAGTTATCTATAATGCTGTCTGAGAAAGAAGAATTTGTAAAAGAGGTATAAATGTATACATCAATCAATACCTCCTCACGTTATCATCAACTCTCCTGGACATCTTAAATTCAGAGACAATATTTCTGCAACAAACGGGTATCACAGGCAAAGAGCTGGCAGGCACAAAGGTAACCAAAGTAATGTATGAATCTGTAAGATGGTTTGAATTTTGAAAGTTCCCTTGTCCCCCAAGTGAAGCAGATCTGAAACACCATCAAACTTGTACCTCATGCTTGATGAAAACCATCAGTGACTGAGATTTCATGAGACTTTCCGAAGAGGAAAAGCAGGCAAGCAAAGTGCAGGAAGTGGCTTGCTAAGCATTGCTGAAAAGCAGATGGAGATTGGGGTAGGAAGGAGAAATTGGATAGACAAGGATCCAGCAAAAAGCGGGCCAAGAAGGTGGAGGAGGCAGGGGGACAGCCGGACACTCTTCTAACAGCAGCCATTTGGGTAATTCAGTGGTCATCCAGTCCACACTCGGCCAACAACAAGATTCAAGTACAAACATCTGGCAACATCCTCGGCCTTACTAAGGTTTCCCAAAGCCTCAGAGACACCAGCAAGAGCCCAGCCTTGCTGCAAACCTTTAAGAGTACTGTGAAGTCTGCTCCTCACCAGCATGGACATGGCCTGGTCCCTATACACCCCCCCATGTCCTTCCTCCTTCCTGCCCGCACATGGTCACCCAGAGGCACCCAGGAAGGAAGGGGGTCTTTTCTCCCTGACAGGACGGAGTGAGGCCATGGAAATTGGGAGGCAGAGAGGAGTCAGCCCAGGTGCGTGGAAAGCCATCCCAGCCACGTAGCTGCTGTGGGCTCAATGAGACATGACAAGTTTCATCAGCCCTGTGGATGGGTTCCCTCTCTCTCCCTGAAAGCTTCTCTCCTTCCCAGCACAGCCACGCTGTCAAGTTATCATCACAGCCCACCACGCTGAATCTGTAAGTACGGGTGTACGCCATCACTTAACCTTGGCTGGCCTGAAGCACCATTACCAGCTTCCCAAAGCAAGACCTTTCCACCACCAGCTACTACACATCTCAGAGCATCTGGTGAGTTAGCATCATCTGAATTTATTCCACTGGAACTCCCTCACCCCCAGCACCCGTGTGCACCACGGCCAACTCCATTACTTCTGAGGAGCGAAGCTTTTGGCTGTCATGTATCTTTCAAAGCGAGTTAGGAAGGCTGTGTGTTTGCAATTCCCAGCTCAGCTCGCGTTTCCTCTCCAGCATCTGCACACCTCCAAGCCCTGCACTACAGCACTGCCACCAGCTCCAACAAATCTGGAGACACTGCTGCTGAGCGGATCTGTTTATATCCGTAAAAATTAGTGTTGCAGCTCCACCTAACTCAAGCAGTTTTGCTTAGGAAATTACAGCATGGCATTCGACCGACTGTTTAGAGCATGGAGGAGTAAGTGGGTATTGGCAGCATGTTTTTAATTAAGCAGGTAAAGCCTAGATTAAACTACATCAAATGGATAGTGTTTCTTTAATTCGGTATTGTCACTCTCCTCAGCCAGGGCATAAGGGGTTGGTCTTAAAATTCTTGTAACTAAAAAGCCAGTCTCATGACCAACTACATAATTGATTAAACACAACTGTGGACTCCCATTATCAGGAAGTGCAATTTTCCCGGTGTCGCTTCGAGTCTGAAATACCTCAAGGGTAATTACAGACTGAGAGACCGAGATGCAACACAGAAGGCTTTGAAGTAGGGAAAGAAAAGATTAGGGTGGCTGAGACGATCTGTGCCTGTTCATTTGTCCTTCACGGCAAAGACGTTAAGCCGCTGCGAAGCGGTGCCCGCCAGCGCCGGCCGCCACGGGTCCTGCCCGCCCCGGGGGTCGTGGGCAGCCCCGGGGGTCACGCCAAAAGCACCGCAGAGAAGCGGCCCCTTACCTCCACGGCCCTAATGAAAGTTTCATGCAGCTGTGCTCCTCTTTGCCTCGGATTTGGCATGCCTCGCTGCCCGCCGCCGGGCTGACCACTCAAGGCGGAGAGAAGTGCACTTTCTCTGACCAGCTAAATTATTTACCCCGGGAACCATTATATAACACGACACGCAAGGCTTAAAAAAGACCCTCTTTGGCATCTGAGGAAAGAGGCACTAAAACTAATTCAGAAATGAAGAGATCCAGTCTTTATTTCTAATTAATAACAGGTTAGAAGTAAAAACCGCTATTAGTGACAGAACATAACAAGGAAACCAAACCGGCATTGTTAAGAGGGCTATTTAAAGAAATGTTAATGAATTGAATTTGAAGTTCTTCTTAGTCAAGCAGGAAACAACTAATGGTTTAAAGAGGAAAAGTGAAGCATTATTAAATGCTGAATATTTATTATGTCAGTGACCAGTTTGCCAGAGGCTTTGAGGTGAGAAGGGAAGTTCAAATCCTTTCCACTGCATTTACAGCTACAGAAAGGTAAATTCATAGGCTTTCTCACATACCACACAAAGGCTCAGTAATTTGTTTGGATTAATAGCATATTGTAGAAGCATAACACTCACACTTTAAAACTAACAAATTCAGCGAGAGCACAGAATTATCATTTAACCATTACTGTCTTCATAAAAACAAGTGCTCTTAATGCTTTGCAGTACATCTTTAAAGTGCTTTAAAAGCCAACAGCTAATTTATCCTGCCACAGCCTACCTCGTGGTAGGCAGGAATTGTTATCTCCCCTTTGCAGTTCAATGACCAACGGGGAGTTAAGTGACTCGCCCAGGGCCACAGAGGAAGTCAGTTTCAGAGCTGGGTGCAAAACGCATGAGCTCTTGGGGTGTGCTACCGCTCCAAGCAAACTTTGGGTAACTCATTCACAGTATGGTACTAATTAAAGGAGTCTTTGAGGTTGTTTTGTCTTTCAGAACTAGTTTTTTCAGGTTTTGACAGACAGGTAGCTTTCTCCCCTGAACCACAGTAAAATTGGCGTTTCCGTAGAATTACGGAGCATCCTGGCTCTGCAACATACAATGATATGAACTGTACTGCACACAGACCTAACCAAGGGACCCACTCAGGGATTTACAGTAGGATCCATCAGGAGAGAATACAAAACTTTTGGAACTTTCTACACTTTTGAGCAAAGTGTGTACCCTGCACAAGGCAAAATGTACCACAAAAGCTAGAAAGGAGGTCAAAGGTTCCCATGTGGCCAGGAGCAGGAATTGAAGAGTGAGAAACGCCCAGTACACATCCTAGCTTGAGGCTTGAGCAATGCTTGCCACTGCTTGTCCCTGGAAACAGTGGTGGTTTAGAGCCACCTTTGTGTTTCGTGATCCCTAGAGAACACTTTTTTATGCAGGACTGCTCAAGGTTGCAATGATTACTAAACACAGCGCCTCCAAGAAGCCATTTCTGAAGCTGAGCATCATCACACATGAACTCCCAGAGGATAAGAGCATGATTTTGGATATTATCACTCAGGGATTCCCCTGCTCTGCAGGTACCCTCCTGTAATGAGCTGTGCTGGCTTATTTTATGCCAGTGGAGTGTTTGGCAAACCACCCCCACGCAATCAGGATCTAGGCTACACTGGAAAGCATAAAAAGGAATTGTTCAACTACACTGGTACCTGGCGGTGTGGAACAGCAGCCTTCCTCTGGCACCACCAAACATAAGCCCACCTTTAAAGCACATAATGTGTAGCTGCCATGGATATGACAATAACCACCCAAACGTCAGATAACGAAGCTCTGGCTGTGGGAAGTCTGCAAACACGATGGCAGATCAAGTCCTGGCACCATGAAACAGCCTTGAAAAGAAGCCGCAAGGCAATTCCTGTTCTCTCACCCTGGGTCTGAGTGCGATGAGGTGGCCAGAGGATCTGCTCCAGACAGGCTCCTGCCCGCAGAGGTAGTCCTGCAGAGGAACATGCCAGCAGATTTGATTTATAGCTGGACTGGAAAGGTGCTTTGACTTATACCACATGCTCAGCAAGTCCCTGTACCATCCTCCACCACCTCCTCTCAGATGCACCAAATGCAATTCAGACTCCAAGAGGAAAGCCCTAAGAAACATAATTGCCCTGCCTTTCTCAGGTGTGTTACCTCTGACATTCACAGACATACAAAAAGATGGACGATTATTCCTGCCTACTTCTCCAACATACGCAAAAGTTTAGACAGTGCCAGGTCCTAGAGGCTGGGGAGAACTTTGCTCTACCGTTTGCAACTGCAGAAAGGACGTAGCTGAGCTACCTCCTCAGTGCAAGCACTGGACATCCATGGTTTTAGTACTGAAAGGTTCAAACTCTGCAGCCAGCTCAGATATCTTTATTCAAATGAGACTTAATTTGTTACTTGGTGCTATCTCAGTGCCACAGGTACATCCTGGTAGAGCAGATGCACCAACTACAGCTTCCACCACACCTTGTGCCTACCAGGTTTTCACATTTCTGCACAGAGGTACTCGCAGTTGGTATCAGCAATAGGAATTTCACATAGCGTAGAGAAGGAAATAGACAGTGGAGATAAAAAAACAGACATTATTTTCCCTCCAAAGCAGACAGGCTGGTATTAGGCTTTGTAGCTAATAGTACCCAAGAAAAAGAAAAAGTAGGTAAATTGTGAACTGTATGTCCATGAAATTTGAATCATTAAAAAATATTCACTGTTCTTGCAATGGCATGTTTTAATGACACCACATTCCTCGTCTGCATTTGACTCTTCAGTAAGACTATTTTACTCATGCTATTTTTTCAAACATTAAAAAAGTCCAGTTCAGTACATTAAAGCTTCTGTTAACTATGATTCTAGAGGTCAAACCCAATTTCCAAATAAACATTCACTGGATCTTATTTATTTCTACCAGATTTTGCATTAAATAAATATGCGTATATCCACTACTGTTTAACATCCCAAAGCCAAAATTATCTCCACACTTAGACCTATGAAACCATTATACCTGTAGTTCCACTGAAAAAGCATATTTAAACCTCTGCAACCACACATAATTTTCCTTGCAGGCAAGGAACAATCAGCTAGAATTAAGCAAATATACTATACCCATAGCAACCCAATTTTCGGATTTCAGCTAATTCCAGTGATTATTTAATCATGTGTGTTTCCCAAATATCTTTAAACTAAGGATTTGGGTATCTCTTCCTGAATATACCTAGCTCAGCCCTGTACAAAGAAAGTAATCTTCATGAAAAAGGATACAAATGCTTTAGCTTAATAGCAGACATACACGATCATTTGAAATTCTGTCTAATTAAAGTGTTAACTTTCTATAGACACTCTGATGTTTGCTCAGAAGAGAGGTAAAGCCATGATGTTTGCAGATATCATTCCAGTTGTATTGCTTCTAGGGAGTATTTTATTTGTACAAACCTAGAATCCTTCTCTACTCCATGTAAAAAATAGATTAGTCCCTTGATAGCCTTGAAAGTCATATCACTCACAAGAAAATTAATAATGCATTACAAAGTATATAAATTTTAAAAATTAGAGGAAGTAGGTTGTAATGGTCCGAAGACCACTGTCCATCCCTGTTCACATCCAGCTTTCACAGAGAGTTTAACATCTTCCCCTCTGACAGCACAAAAAGATATAAGCGCAATTATTTCTGACAACTTCCCATTAAGTCCCCAGTGTCCCCGGCCATCCCACGGATGCAGCAGAGCAAAGCTACGAGTCCAAGACAAAAGCTCAGAGCAGCTGAGGGGAGGGGGGAAGGCAGTGTCCAGGCAGCTGCTCCTTGATGGCTCTGGTCCCCAGTGTGACCCTCTGATTTAGAAGATGCTCCCAAATGCTCCAGCACACCTCTCGCTTAAGGAGGTGGTTGCACTGCAGCCCACTGCGCAGAGCCAAACCCCTTAACCTCCTTAGAGCAGAGGTCCCTTGTATCAGGGTGCTGGCAGGCAACAGGATTTGGAAATTTGCTGCACCATAACAACGAAGAAGCACCGAGTCTGAGCAGGCTTTGGTACATAGTATTTCTATGGCGATTGCTTCAACTCATTAATGGTTAAACGGTATTTAAAAAAAAAAAAAAAAGAGAAAATAGAAGAAAAGGTACATTTGCAGGATAAATACATCATGCATTGAGAAGAGCAAAGATGGGATACTGTATGCAGGTCAGCCTTGTAGCAAGGTTTGCTCTAATAAGGCTAATGACCAAGAATAAAAAAAGTGGTGATGTTAGAAGTAATATAACTGGGGGTTTCAACTGTATAATTAAAGCATGCAACCCCTCCTTCCAAAAGTTTCCATTAGAAGTCTGCTAATGAAATGGGCAGGGGACTCGGTGAGGAAGAAGCAGAAAGGAGGAAAAGAGCCAAGACGGTCTATTATTTTGGTGAAGTTCCCCAGATTTTGGTATGGTGCAGAGAGCGCCACTGTGATCCCAGGGACACCAGAGGAGTTTCAGTTTGTTTCCAGCCAGCGCAGAACTCAGCCTTCCCTGCCTTTTTGTTAGAGCCATCGCTCTGAAGATGACCTGGAAACAAATTTCCAGTACCACTCTGGGGGTTGGTGTGGCACCAGGCACAACGATAAATGTAGTCTTTGTCTGCAGCAGCAAGTATATGGCAATGCAAAATCGGGTATTTCCTTTTACCTATTTAAAGTCCAAACTAGTCACCATTCCTTCTGGGTTTGGGGGGGGGGGGGGGGTAGAGTGGAGGGGAGGAAAACCTATCACCTGGTTCCTTCCTTGGGCAGCAGCAAGCTCAGTCACTGCAAGGTGCCACCTGAAGACATCAGCACTGCCAGCAGAGTCTCCAGAGGCATCAACAGACTCCCAACCTCATTTCTAAAACATAGAGCAACACGGACATTTCCTCTGCAGCTGCTACAAATACTCTGAAAAATAACAGAGACCAGCTTTTATATGACTGCCACACACACACAAAAAAAGAAACCCACTACACCACATGTAATCACTCCCTCTGAGAAAACAAGTCACAATGGGTTGTGCTGAGCTTCCTGAACACACGGGATAATGAGGGAACAGAATATATGCCATGGGAGTTCAAATCTGAGTTTACCAGCACAATGCTACTCAAAATTTTTGAAATTCACTGCAAAATGCTACCTGGAGTTTTTGTGGCTTCCAGAATAACCTTAACAATACCTTCTTAATCTCCCATCAAGCAAATAAAAGCAGCATAGATCAGAAATAAAAGGTGTGCAACCTGCTAGTGCAACTTATATAGCTTTGCGCTTTTGTGTTGAATATTGCCTTTTTGCACAACTTAAGCAGGCACATAAAGCTGCAGAAGAGAGGACGATGAAATGCTGGGGTACATAATATTTCTGTCACAGCTGCGTCCAGCAGCCGACAGGTGAGAGGTCTGCATGTGGGTGATGCCACACACAGGAGGTGACAGCCCCGAAGGAAGCCAGGCGGCATCCTGAAGTCCCAGGCTCCCACTCTGCACAAGCAGAGCTACTTACATCCATGCAGCGGTGGGAGGGATATCCCAGAGATGGAGTAACTGAGGTCATGGCTGGTTTATGCTGAGAACCTGCAAAAGCGGGCAAGAAGAGCTGCTCTGGCTTTGGCCCACGTTCAGGTGAGCAGAGTGCTCCTGTCCTCAGCCCTCTGCATAGAGATGAAGCTGAGGCTATCAGGAATGGCTCTGAAAAAAACAGCTTTAAAGCCAAATTGTGCATATAAAATATAAATTAACAGAAATTAATCGCAGTGAATCAATCTGTTGATTATAAGGGACTAATATCTGAACAGGATAACTGTGATTTTAATACATTCCTTAAACATAAACATCCCTGTTTCTTTGCTCCTAAAAAGGGCTTAGTTTTTGTTTGTATTCCTTCTAACTCGTTGTTCTTTGACTGCACAGCACAATGTTGCAGTTAGAGCTGTCAAGCATCCTGGAGCCGTAAGTATTTTTCAGACCACTCATTAACAAACAGACTTCCAATCTCAATATGCATTATCAAAATGAGATCTTTTCTCAACAGTTGACAATTATGTATTATACAGTTACATGCTTACAATTGGTGACATGGTATTGTTAGATTTTGGTACTGACTTTTAACAATGTGCTGCCTAATTACATTTTGTATTATATTCTGAGTGTATAGGAGTATTTTATTCGTGGCCCCACTTTATTCTGCAATTTGTTTCTCAATAAATGCAAAATAATAAAATCCCAAATCCTAGTGTGTAGAGTATTTTTATTGACCCAAGTGTTCTGCTAGTAAACACAACTTTGATGGTTTCATGAGTGAAAGTTTATTAGGCTGTGTTAGTTTTAAAATACAATTGCCAGGGGACCGATGGTGAAATAATTTCTTACAAGACAAACTTGGTTTTGGATGCTTTCCCGGCACAAGCACCACAACGAAAGCAAAATGGCTATCCTGAGTCATGACATTTTGCATTCATTCTTGCAGTGGCAAATGTTTAAACATTTAATGCTCTCTGCCACTTACACAGAAAGAAAACAAAAAGATAGCTTTGAAATGCCTGCTCCCTATTTGGTCTCTTCGGGGTAGTCCTCACAAATAAGTTAGTCAAATACCCTTCCTGTAGGTCCACCCAACTGGTAGATACAGACAGCCTGCCTGTCACGATAGTATCTAGACAGGGTCTTATCTAATGCCTTGAGTTGGTTCATATTTTCAAATTAATTTATCTTTATTTGGTTTTGTGGAGCTATCCCCAGACTCCATCACTGAGAGTGAGAGAATTAGGTCCAAATGGTCCTGACCACTCTAAAATTTGTGACCCATCCCAAGGAGAGACAGGAGCTCAGATCAAGCACCTGAGCTTAGGGGCTACTTTGGGCATTACTACCTCCAAAAAAAAAGGGTCTGTCCCGAAACGTCACAACATCAGCAACCAACATTTCAGATCTGGCAGTACATTTAGGGAAGTGCCACTTCCCAGGAGTCCTCTTGGGGGAAATCAGAAACTCAAACTTCAGGAGGTATGCAATGGGGCTGTTTTGAAACACCCCCTGCACATCAGGCCTCTGAGCTGCCCAACAATTACGCCACTATCATGACGCCTCCAGCTTTTAGAAACGGCACCTGCGCTCCTACAAATTTTCACATTAAGCAGCCAGGAGAAAAACTCACATCTGCCCCATACAGCAACAATGTCGCTCTTAACGCCCAAGGCTTTAGCTCCACTCCCTGCCAAGCAGCAGGACCAGGCTCATCGGCACCGGGGCAGATGCTGCTGCATGCCCTTGCAGGTCCACACAGGTGACACAGGTCTGTCAGCTCCTCACTGAGCCAGCATCCCTCCCGTGGGACCTCTCCTCCTCTCTATTATTTTGGGGTGAGGCATGGCTGGCGCAATACCTTTACTAAAAAGTTCCGGGTGTCTATAAGGCCCCTCAAAATAAAAGTTCAGGGGATTGCTAAGAGAGCATTCACTAGCAGTGTGCAGGGTAGGGGGGAAGAGCATCACTGAGGGAGGCAGGAGCTAGAGCTGTGCCGTTCCCCTGCCCACACACCATATTGTCTTCCTCCAGCAAAGCTACTCCAGAGGCTTTCTGTGATGCCAAACACGAGCGAGGAGGAGGGCAAAGAAAATAGCCTCGTGAAAACGTCCTGTCTGTTCATTTCCACAACCACTAGCGAGACGTTCTTTAAAATCGTACACATGTAAAAAGATCTAGAGGTTGCTGGTTAGTTTGTCATATATTTTTATAGGCTTTTCTGAATGGTTTTAGATTTGACATAGTAACTGACTGTTACTAGAAATAAACTGTAAGTCAATTCCATGCTTCCATAATTCACTGCCCAGGGTTGTTCAAAAAGATTTAGTGATACTTGTGATAGACAGCAAGCCTCTTGATGTTTTCATTTTCACTTAGTGCCTGTAATTCCTCAAACTTGCTGACCTCTACAGAACAGGATGGAAAAGGGCTCCAAAACTTCTTTGAAGGCACTCACTCACCAAAACAT
This sequence comes from Vanellus vanellus, assembly GCF_965231255.1. NCBI lineage: Eukaryota > Metazoa > Chordata > Aves > Charadriiformes > Charadriidae > Vanellus > Vanellus vanellus. The sequence goes on from NC_138907.1 coordinate 4,839,029, forward strand.
TCAAAACCATCTCATTTCACTGCTTTTCTTTTCAGGGCACAATCACCAATGTGGGAATAAAGCAATTGTTGTTGTTTTTAAGAAGGTGACTGCTATTATTATCTCCATGACTGATCGTGTGGTTTTAATCATTTATAATGGAACAAGTTAAAACCACCACACAACCCCCCCCAAAAAATGTATTTTTGTGACTCAGAATGTAAGTTCTCCTGACAGTTGCATATTGATATTTCTCTGACTGAGCGCCTTCGTTTTGAACTTTAGCCTTTCTATAGACATTTCCTTCTTTTCTCCAAAAGTTAACGGATGTATTTTAAAGGCTCCAGGTCTGGATGTAAAAATACACAAACAAATCTGTGCCTACAGGGCCTGCTTACCAGGAAGGCACAGGCTAACAAACATTTGAACATCCAAATACTTAGATACATTCACATTCCTGGCAATTGTGCATGAAACCCACGCAGGCACAGTACATACTCCTGCTCCGGGAAGCTTATGGCCACGAACTATTTAACTGCAATAGCAGGAAGAGGTAACAAGCAAAACTGCTGTTGCGGCTCCTCTTAATGCAGGGTTCCCGGGACAAAAGCACCTTGATAGTATCAGCACGGATCTGTCATTACAATTTAATTACCAACAACAGGCCACTGACATCTGAAACTGTTTATCAGATTCTGATCCTGAAGGTGGACCTGAGGCCACTTCTCCTTCCCCCAGAGAGTAATTTTTACCTCTGTTGAAAATGCCGTATGGTTAGCACCGAGCTGACATTGCACGTGGAAACACGGTCACTTGTTTTCTTTGCAGAAACAGAGACCTCTCTGATGGTGCTGAGCACCTCTGAGGGCTGTGGCCTTACCACCACCATGGAGCAGGTGGGAAGCAGCCAGGACCCACGCATAAGCAGGATTATTTTGCAATAACCAAAACCAACAAAAACCAAAGCATGGCAGCCTGGTTTCAAAGACAGGGAGTAGAAACAACTAGAGACGGAGCTTTCTTGGGGTATCTTTAAACAACAAGTTTGGAGACCACCTATGATTTTAACCAGATTGGATCAAACTACCTCCATCAAAACCCGACCCTGCAATGTTTGCAGTGGAGATCATTCTAAAAGCTGCAGGTATTTCACAACAGATGGACCATGATTCAGCTTTATACAGTCACCCACATAAATTATATCCCAAAAGTCTTCGCAGACAAAAAAAAAAAAAAAAAAAAACAAAAAAAAAAAGGACAAACCCCACACACATACCCCACAGAAAACTATTTCTCGCCAAAAAAAAAAAAAAATAGAATCATAGGAATTGCATTAATATATTTCAGTGCATTTGGACATCAGGTTATTAACCAAGGAAGGACGGGAAGGAAAAAAAATTGATTCAAATTTGGGCTTTGCATGAACCTCAACATCAGATGGACCATTCACCCCTATTTCTTTTCTTCTGTGCACTAACTATTTAAAATTATTTTTTCTCTTTTTATAGAAGAGAAAAAGAAATTGCAGGCTTTGCACGCCCAGCAGAGTGGGCAAAGATCTTTTAAAATCTGTAGAGCAAGCCAGTGGTTTGCTAAAAATCAATCAGATAACAGAAGCCAGCACTGCTGACACAAAGCCATTAGCTTTTATTTGGACATTTTCACATATTGTCTAAACTTTGTCTTTTGTCTAGAAGGTTTACACCACACACCCCTGTTTACTCACTCACAGAGGCACCCAGGAGCGGAGGTCAGTTGCGACTCAGAAAAAGGAGGGAAGGAGTAAATTACAAAAAGATGCACTGAAAATCTAACGTGCCTCCTGCACTTCTAGCTGGAGTGCAGAAAAAGCCCCTATGCACACAGACACATAAACAGAACGTACATTTTTTATGAATCGGGCCTTTAGTTTTAATTGCTTCTTACAGCATAGGCCAATTAAGGATGAGTTGGCAGGATGAGGATCTTTCCCAGCTAATTTGAAGCTAGGAGAGGTGGAGTTTGCTTGCCGGAGGCTCCCCGTTCACACATTTGGCCAAAAAAATGTGAATGTCATTAAACACCTCTAGTACAAATGCTCATTTTATATGGGCTGAAAAGTAAAAGCTGAAGACCAAAAAGTTCCCCTTTGGCCCCATCTCTCACTTTCAAATAAAATCAATTACAGCATCTCTATTTGTCTGAGCTTTGGAAAGATAAATACCAATAAATACAGATCCAGAATTGTACCTAGAGAAAGTCTTAGGTATGCAAGTCCTCTGAGAGCTCCCCTCCTTTTATCTATAATTGATCCTCTTCACCTTCAGAGTGTATCAAGGTCAAAGCTTAGTTAAGAATCCCTTTTAAAATATATCATAGACACTTTTCAGTATATGTTGTACATTTTGCAATGCATGGATGACTACAGAATCACAAATCCAAAGCACATTAATTGTAGAAGTAATCAGCCTAAGTGGTGAGTATGTATAGCTTACAGATGCTGTACAGGTAAAGGAGCATCTTCCAGACAAAGGTATCATTTTTTGTTAGTTTTTTTTTTTTTTTTTCCTCTGTACGACCACATTAAGCATTTTCAAACAAACATAATAAGCACCGAGGACTGAAATGGGCTTGCAAGCACTCACTACACTGGAGCCAGACACTGCCTTGTGAGACTCCTTGTAGCTGGATATAGGGAAACTCTGCACTCATAGTAACAGTGAAGGATTTTACCGTAGGGAACAAGAATGGGTCTTAGACCTGCCCCACTCACACTGCCCTGCTCCAGGCAAGGAGCTCCTTTGGCCCTTGTGTCCACCCTGTAAATTCATATTAACAGCGAACTACCAAACCGGACGGCAGCCAAGACGTGTAACAGAGAGTGAGCCCTCCCGCTTCACTATTATTAACCGACAGCCAGGCTGGGTCAGGAGTGAGTGCAGGCATCAGCCCCGGTCAGCCATCGCAGAGCGCGGCACAGCGTATTTCAAACAGGTAGGTGGTTCCCAGTCCCATTTCTAATGGACTGACAAATACTACTAGCGGCATCACTGCAGGATTTCTTAACAGAAGACAACACGCTGCACAAGAGGGAAGGTTAAATTGCATGTTCAAGCCAAATTAGAGCCTATCGAGCAAAGGTTCAGTACTGCATTGGAAGGAATAAAGGGGTCTCGCTTGCTGCTGGGTGGGGGCTTTTCAACTGAATTTTCTAGAAACTGAGAGTAAAAGATCTTTACAGTCCCTTCTAGTCTCAAAATCTATGCATCTAAGAGTCTAAAGAGCTTAAGCCTGATTTTCCAAAACATCTACAGCTCCTCAGCAAAAATCAAGGTAAATAGCATGGGTGGCATCTCCAAAGCAGGCCCCAGGTCTGCTCTGCTGTCTGATCCAACCCACTGCTCTGCTGCTGAATTCACTTAGGAACAATAAAGAAAATGAAAACTTGATAAAGAAAATGAAAACCTGGCAAAAGTGAACTGTGTAATCCTAAAATTAAAAAAAAAAAAAAAAAATAGAAAAAAAATTCCAGCTCATGATAAATATTATAATGAAGCCTCTAATTTTCCTAATGAAAGAATTAACTATCAAGATAAAAGTAAAATGATTTATTAGATTTTCAAACATCACAGAAATAAAATAGTAAATCAGTCTAGGCAGTAACTATTCCATCTCAGCTTGCAGTCGTTAACTCTTTGCCAGCTGTAAAGACATACTAACAACTCTGTTTAATTCCATAAACTTGTCTATAATCCAATACTAAACAATAATTACTACTGACTCATTAAACAGGAGTTGAAATATTTTCTTCAAAATGTGCCTGAAGACATAAGGAGAGGATGACCGAGAACCTGTCTGGAAGGGCTAAATTGCTTTCCAAAAAAAACCCTGAGGATTTCAAACTTCTGAAACTTTAAGGAGAGCACCTGGTTACTGCCAGCTCTGCTCCCCATCTCTCCTGCCTCCGTCCCCCTGCACTCATCCTGCCCTGGCAAAAATCAACTTGCTGTGTCCACAGTGATTTTAAATCCTGCAGCTCTCCAGCAGCTTCCCACTTATTAAAGCATAGAATACAGTGCTTGTTGCTAGACAAAGTCCCCCCCCACCCTCTTTTCTCACTAATGGCTCTTTTCACGATCTGCAGCAAGGATCATTTAATCTGTGAAGAATGGAAATTTCAGTGTTTGTATATCGTCAGTTATTACCTTTTATTTCTAAATTGTGTATTTGGAAGAGGAGGAAAGACTTAATGCCTTTATTTGCTGCGGAGCAAATGTTCAAGGATACTGCAGAAAGCAGTTTATCCTGGCATAATTTTAGATGCTGAAACTAGGAGGTGCTCCAAGCCCCTCAGCTGCCAGTCCCCTTGGCGCAGGCGCCCCCACAGCCATCCCGCACACCCCATAGCACTCGTTCCCGTTTCCCGCCCCTTGCAATCCCACTGATTGGGGGCAGATGGGTTATATGTTCACTCTTTGCATTTATCCCAATCACTCTTATCTATGCCAACAGTGATGGAGGCGCTTCAGAAGGCAAAAGCCAGGCAAGCCCCATTGCTGTGGCAAACAAGGCCCTCCACCTACCCCTTCATGCCAAGGAAAACTCCAGCAACACTGCCCCTTTGTGCTCCAATGCAACCAAACAAGGCAATCATGATGAAATACAGATGGGTGTAAAAAGGCAGAAATATAAAGAAAAAAAGTCTGCTCGCAGTAACATTTAAAGCTAGCTATATGTTAAGCCAGGAGATAGATGGTAAAGTCCTCTTGACTAGCTTATGAAATTCAGGCACAAGTAAAATCCAGGAGGCAGCACAAGTGCTGCCCTCACAATATTTAAGCCAATGAATGTAAAAAGAGGAATTGGAATATCAAAAATAATTATGTGAAAATAACAGTGTTTATTTTCCCAAGAGCTTGCCCACCTGCAAGTCCTGTTTTTGCCTATGTAATCCTGCATTTGTCTGAGCAAACTGCCTGATAGGGATAAAGCAGGACTCAGGTGTGCTTGTGCCAGAACTCAAATTCAGCCTGCAAGTTTCAGAGACCTCTGAATTATTATGGGAATTAATCAAGAGAGGAGTAGGAATTCAGCCTAAATGTTCATCCTTTGGTGACTTTAAGTTACAACTAGTATCATTATTTTACATCAAGCTTCTGAAAATTATTTAATTTTTTTCTCTGTTTCATGCCAAGGTCTTAATCTTTACTGCACTGGCAGAGAGAACGTTTTAAAGAATCATTTCCCGAGACACATTTAATACATTTCCAGTAAATTGTACATAAACCTGTCCAGCTGGCTGGGTCATTTAATCAGTGACACACCCACTGAGTGCAGGATGCCACCTGAGATTTACCTCAATGCTTTCAAAAACAAAACGATGATGGGATAAAGCTTTGCTAATGTGTGAGTGCGATGGGGAATACAATGATAACTGCCCACTAGGGAGTACAAGGATCTTTTTAAGTTTTGTTATGGGAAAGATTACATACCGGATTAGACAAAAGGGTTTTGAAGATCAGCACTGAAATTACACCGGCTTTAGGAAAAGCAGCATTAAAATGCTGGTTGACTATTTAAAACCACTTAAGAAACAGACAGTAAAGTTTATCAAGTGTTTTTGAGCTGTATCCTGCACTGCTTTCAGGGACTGCTAAACTTGCTTGGGAATGCAAACAAAAGTTTTCATGGGATGAGGGGTCTGAGCAGGATCCGCTATGTCAGAAGCAAAATACCAACAGTCCCTTGCTTACAGTCAGCTTTGCTGAAATTATACCACCAAAGAATGTTTAAGATCGGCCTTTTTTAATGGCTTCTGTTACGAATATGTTTGCTGAATGCAAGCCGGGGGAGGGGAGAGGGGAAAAAATGGATCTTTTCATTTTTCACAAGCTATTTCTGATAAAGAGTGCAGAGGAGGCAAAGCGCTGAGGAAAGATATCCTTCAGAAGCCAACCCAGGCAAAGGTGCACCACAGCAGGCTAGTTTGCCTCCAAATAAAAAATATATATATATATATATAAAAAAAATGACCTGTTTATGGTACAAACAACAGAATCCTTTCCCGTACGTAATCTTGTATGTTTACCAGCAACGTCACCAAGAGAGTATTAAGGGGGGCCCTGGTGCTTCTCCATGGGGAACCCACATGTCCCATCGGGAGATCAAGGTTTGGAGCATCACAGGGTTCCCACTCAATTATAGTTGTGGCTGTGCGAAACATTAGCACTTGGTGTCACTGAAGCCCTTAATGAGAAGTTGGGTGACAAGTTACAGCCCAGTTCCCTCCCTTTGTCCCTGCCACCACGTGCAGCTCCCTCCCCACCTCGTGCAGTTCTCAGAAGTTGAGACACCTTGGCATCCTCGTCGCTGTTCATCACTGCCATTTAAGTGAATTTAATAAAATTATTTTTCTAAACTGTTTTAGATGCCATATCTATAATCCATAAAATTTATTGTACCTTTATGTAGAATTATACTGGAGTTGAATATATAAATCAATTTATAAGGTCTAATGACATACAAATGCTTAAAAACTAAAGGCGATGTAGTAAATTCAAATTACCATTACAAATGTAAGCTTTGTAGTCAGTGTGTGACCCGCTAAGGATTATATTTAACTCCCCTGAGAGTGGTTTATCATAAAACTTTATACTTTTATTACAGTGAATTATTAACTCCTCCATGATGTGAGTCATTCCATGCTCTGACTATAGCTTTTTTAATGACACTATAATAGACATCTTGCTAATAGCAGTAGGATTGCTACCTCTGAGGTTAAAAAAAAAAAAAAAAGACAAAAAAGGAAGAAAAGAAGTGGGAAAAGAATTGAAAAGAAAAGATATGCAGGACAAATATATGAAAATGCATTTCCCAACAGAATAAAAAATAAGGACCTGTAATAAGATCCATTCGAGGCCAAACTTCGTAGAGGTGATTACAGTCTTCTGACGACACGGAAAACCAATAAGCTCGCCAGGCTGGTATCTGAAAATAACCAAAACATTTTACCATTAGAATACATAAAAATCTAGATGATTATGATCAGGAGGTTTTTTTTCTTTTATATGGAGAAAAATATTTTTTTCCTCCTGATACTACAGTTTAATCAAGTGACTTTAAGCCATCTTCATATAAATTACTTGAAAATCACTCCTCCTTCCAAGGAAGCTACCGCAGACTTTTCCCAATCAACATTTGCACTATACCCAGCAACATGCAATTTAATATCTGTATTTCCAGACCCTCCTTTGGTTGCTGGGACTGGTCCAAAATCCGGGAGATTTCTAAGCTTGGTGAGAGGACGACCCCAGACCCATGGCAAGTCCAGGGCTGACATCGTTATCAGAAAATAAATCCAAGGGAGGTGTTTTGCTTCACCTCTTTTTTTGTGTTTTATTGCAAATTTCAAAACAGGTCCGCCCAACCAGGAAATGTCACCAGGCTAGATGAATTTCTCTCTCCAAAACCCAAGCTCTGCTCCAATTACATTTCCAACAAAAAATGACTGGTTTTAAGATAAAGCTATACTATTTCTGACCAGATTTCCACATTTTGCAAGCACAAAGGATTTTTCCATATGTTTGAATATGATTTTTAAATGGCATGCGCGCATTTTTCCATATGAGAATTCTACCAAAAAGTGACTAACTGCAATCTGAAGCATGCCAAGTCACGTGGCGTTACACAAAAATGAACCTGAGGATATTTTTAAATGATCCTCAGAAAAAATAAAAATAGAAAATTCTCAGTTCTTGTATCTTCAAGATTTTTTAAATAATCGTTATTACTAAAACATAGCCAAAAAAATCAAGACGACAAGCTTCCTGTTTCTTCACAATCGTCATCGATCCATTGATAGCACTCATTCACTAGCAGCATGACCACTGAGAAACAGCAGGGAAATTAAAACTGGCAAAAGGGGGTCAGTCTACCTGTATAGCCAAAAAACCCCGTAACAGCATGGTTTGAAACAATAGTAATGCATTACAAGTTCTCCGGAAATTCAGGAGCTGCTCAGACCTCTCTATACGAGCATCTTCCATTTAATGAGTCTATTTGTGGCCTCTACTTTGACATAACTGCATTTGCTTCTCTTTTTGATGGAGGCAATGGTTACCACTGCTGTTACTGGACGCGCACTAGTGAAACATTAAAAGGTTGCACAAGGTTTTGCAGCAGTGCAAAACTGCATGGGGAGAACAACCTGAAGACAAGTAAGTCCTGCCCCACAGAAACACACCTAATTTATCTGCTTTTCCTGGAAGACAACCTTCATTTTCAGCCTCCCCATGGCTGCAGTGAGGGCTTTTGAGGCAGAGGGCTTGTAGCTTGTACAGGCCCTTTATACATTTTGGGTTTGACTAATTCTGTTTGTTTGTTTCTTTAGTAAGGGAGAGTTGAAGGTGAGTCGAAGGGAGAGTTGAAGGTGAGAAAGACAAAGCCTTTTTTTTGAGGAAGTTATTAGTATTCACAAAACCAGAGTAGATTACAGGTGAGCAGAAGATCTGACTATTTAAACAATTCCGTTCATTCACAATGATTTCTATCTGCATTCTCAGGAAAGACTTGATGTTTAGGTGTAAGCAAAAGGATTGCATTGCTGCACGCAGCTAGAAGCGATTTACCAAAACTCTGTCTGATTTTTAAAGAGTAGCTTTCTGCTTAGCAATTACTGTTCAGCCCCAGCTTTATGCCAGCAAGGACAGGCTGTGCCGTTTGCAACAGTGGCACATGTCCCTTTTCCTGCATGGATTTTCCCACCACCAAGAGAGAAATTTGCCTAAGCCTGGTGATAATTAAAAAAAAAAAAAAAACAAACAAACAACAAAAAACCCCACCAACCCTCTGCTCAGTCCCACTCCATCAGTAGTTTCTGGGCCAGAACTGAAATAAAGGAAAGTAAGTACACGTGTAAACTCAGCATGTGGAAAAGCAAAAAGTCTGCTGTTGCAACACTGGAAAACACAGGTTTTATGGGGCAGTTTAGTGCTGTGCTCCTGTTTGGGTTTTTGTCTCTCCAGTCTTTCTTTGTCAGCACTTATTTATTTAACTATAAAGTCTCCATTGAGGCTAAGGTTTGTTTACAAGTGGTTTCCAGCCCAGAGAGCAATTAAAAATTAGATTTACTACAGCTGTATAGAGTTGCAAGGGTCAATCACAATGACACCAGAGCAAACCCGCATGCCCACTGTGGATGTCACCACCGTGTGTGCTCACCCTTTCAGAGGCACGGCCAGGACACAGCACCGAAAACCACACCATTTCCTGGACACAGCCCTCCTGAAGGCAGGTCCTGTTTGTTCATCATAAAACCTGGTAATTAACCCAATTCATCCCCTCTAAGTACAGTGACCCAGGGTCCGGTCCTGAGCACCTCACCAGACAAACCTCTGTTTGTCTTCAAGGTAAAGGAGAAACACACACGCACGAAAGAGAGGTTTTTTGGTTTGGTGGGTTGTTTTTTTTTTGGCTCTTCCTGAGCCAATCAATCTTTTCGTAAAGGCACACAGCAAACTTGGGACAAACAAATGACCCACCTACCCTCCACTGCATTTGGTTTTAGGGTCATAAAGAAACTCCTTCATGGCATTTGCCTGAGTATATAATAGCTGGAAACTCAGGGGATATCAGGTCTCCTCTTCCATCTATGCAAGATTTACTTTGAGCTGTAAACATATTCAGATATCAGCATTCCTACTCATTTCACAGGTGATTAAAGGAAGAACAGAAACAAACTGCACCGTGAAGGATGGCACGGACCACTGTCACGTTCGCCCTTCAGTGGTGAGGCAGAGGCTGGTTTGCAGCAGGGTTTAGCAGGGTACCCTGGGGTAACTTGACTTCACATGTAGCTACCAATGTTACATGCTTAATGTTAGCTAAGGTGAATCCATGATTTATATTTCATTATCCTCCACTGCAAAAAAAGATCCAGTTCAGGGGCGATGTCTGTAACGCTTATGGTGGCAAACAAAAGAAATCACAGCAGAGTTCCTTTGCTGCAGACAGGTTAGTGGCCCAAGCAAGGGGCAGCTGCCTTTTGAGGAGCCTTGGTGAAAAATGCAATTTCTTCCAAGAAATCACAGGAAATGGTGAGGCTGGGCAGGCCAGCACCCCTGCAAGATGCTGTGAATGCTCCCGCAGAACCCAGGGGCTCAGGTTTGATTCCTTCTCCTTCACCATGCACAGCTATCATTCTCTTCTGACATCCCCTGTGTGTAAGATTGAAAAGAAACTCCACAAAGTCCCTGCCCTGCCATACAAGGTTGTGCCAATTTATAGAGTCAATCAAGACCACAAGAATTTGGGAGTTCAGTGATAACGCTCTTTCTGACAACCACATCTTGCTAACACGCCTCTCTGTCAAAATAGTGGCACTGCGCATTACTGAGCAAATTGCCAACTTTATGCTTTAACAGACATGGGTACAGCAACTTGATCAGGGTCCAGTGTTTTATAAGCTCTGTAACTCTGAACTCTTACTTTCGTGCATTTTAATGCTCAGCTCTAATGCTGCTCCTCAGTAGCTGCTGGTTTTCTTTTCCTTTTTTTAACATCTAAATGTCTTTGTTTCTGAGGAGATGGAGATGAAAGGAAAAAAATTAAGAAGTACAGTGAGTGATTTCACGTTCAAATAAAAGAGGTGCTGTACTTCAGGAAGTTATAAGCACCTGCAAACAGGAGTTTATAATGAAAATGCCTTTTCAACCATAACTATAGCGTCGCAGTAGTAATGCTATAATACAATAAACTATCCTATTAAATCTAAAGAGTTAGATTTAATAAGACAGTGGTTGTATATTAAATAAATGCTAAATTATTATTTAAAAATCTTTTTACTGAGGTTTAACAACTCTGTCTTATACTTGCTGCTTTATTACATCCAAATAAAACGCATGTACGAGAACACGTATTTAAACTATTGCATAAAGCACACCAAAACAAAGTTACAGATGCATTATTAAAATCTGGAAGGAACCCGGCCTTTGAAAGATGCAGTTCACACCTTTGGGTTAATGAGAACAAAGTCAGCAGAGTCGCTTACCAGATCTGAAATTGCCACGTGTGCCTACTAACGATGGCCGCGGTTGCTGAGCAGCACCCAACGTCCCCAAAGCACAGCAACGGGTTAGGCCGTGTGAGCTGCTACTTCTCTAAGCACATCTCTCTACTCAGCGGGGCTCTCAAGGAGCACACACAACTTAAAATCATATCCTTTTGGGCTGTGGTAGAAAGAAAGGTCAATTTGCATACAATAGACATTTGAGAAGTAGGGGTAGAAAGGAAGGGGACAAAAAATGTTGTATAGGCACGCAGAAATTTTAGCAGCTCATCTAATGCCATTAGGAAGCAAATACCTTTAGTGACAGAAATTTTATGCTGCTACTGTACCAAAATCCTTGAGGTCATTTAAGTCTGGGGGGGTGTGTTTGTTTATTTATTTGTTTTTAAGTTTGTAAATTCAAGTTTAATCAAGGTGGCCGAGAAAAGAGATTAACCATAAACTCTATTTCTGGCCAACAAGAGATGGAGGAAATGTTGCAGCAGGCAAGCAAAAATGCATTGCTGACAAATGACTCCATTTATAGTCCAGATTTCGGACACCTTGTCCTTAGTCACCAGTGACATCTAATTTGTCCCTAAAAAAACTAGCCCTTACATCTTTGTTACTTTAGGCTTTAGGTTAAGACGTGTGGATGTCCCTCATAAATCTGGTCTCCTATAGGGCCTGTCTCTTTCTAGTAGCTTCCCAGTTGACAAAAAAAAAAACCAACAAAAACCAAAACCCACCTCTACCCTTTCTTTTCCTTCCTGTTCCAAAGACTTCATCAGGAATAAAGAAATTGTCCTAAATTTAAACACATTAATCCCACGGCATTTGTGTGAAATAGGTTAGCCAGACTGAGAACAAAAGGGGAGAGCAGAAAGCTATAAAAAGCAAATGAAGGAGAGAAAAAAATATATCTACTGTACTTCACTGGCCAGAATCACTGTGGGTATATACCATACAGGGACATCCGTCAGCACTAATCAATACGTGTGGTGTTAGTCATGGATGATAAATTTGAAAGGGATTATAACTGTAAACAGTGATCAATAGAGACTTGCTGGAGGAGACAGAGAGGAAAAAACAACCTTAAAATGTTACACGGTTAATAAAGTAAGGGGTCAGTCTTAAACAAAACTCCAGTGAGACCCACTTATTTCCGAGCTGTTTCTACATGGAGGGGGAAGGAGGGGGAAAAAAAAAGCCCTACCGATTTTCATAAAGCAATTGCCACTAAAAGGGCACATTATTAATTTACGGCATATTTGCTGATCCCTCTGTTTCGAAGTCACATCCTCCATTAATGTTTGGTTGGAGATGTTTTGCTGGATATAAGCTGGCATCCCTGAGACCCCCAGAGAGAAGCTTGCTTTCCTCCTTTCTCTGCCCCCTTCCTCCTCCCCCTCCCTTTCCTTACCACTGACTTCACTATGGGCACATGAGTGATCAGAGCATTCACAACGGTGACATTCCCCTCCGCAAACAAATTCATCCAGGGCTTCAAGTAAAAAATGCAGAGAGCCTCTGCTGTTCACCCACAGATGAATGGAACTATCCGTCTTGTCACCAGGGGTCGTAGCAAGAGGTTACTGCGAGTATATACCTTGGCTTCTGTGCTGACGTTTGCAAGCAGCTCCCTTGCAAAAAATAAAATAAAATAAAATAAAAAATCCTGCCATATCAAGCACTTATCCAGTCCCTCTAGAACCCTTCTCAGATCATGTCTTTCCACACCTTTGGAGTCACAGCTCCAGGCTTGACATATATATTTTTTTTCTGCTGACCTTTTAGCGTCCTTTCTGCCACAGTGTGTAAACCATAAGCTGATATATGAAGGCAATTTTTAGTGGTGCCACTTGTATCTGAGTGATTGCACACGCTTTACGTTTCTGGCCTGCCACCCTTCCACCTTTTGAAGATCTCTCTATTTCTTTTAAAGGAACTGCAACAGAGGTGAAAGGAAGTTTAACTGCTTCAAGACTTTGATGGCCCAAGAGCACCTGTTTTGGGTTTTCAAGAAGATACGCTGCAGATTGGCTGACCAGTGCTTATGCTCAAACACTAAATCTTTCTGGTTTTGTATATAGACCTGCAGGGGTTGAAGGAGGGGAGAGGAAAGGCTGTGTAAAGCATTTCCCAAAATTTAAGCTGGCAGAGATCAGTGATCACAGCAGGGCAGCTTTGCAAATATGTTACCGATAAGCTCCAAAGATCTGGAGTTGCAGCCGTGGGTACTGCGGCTTACAGGGCATGGGCCTCTGAAGATTTTCATCGCCAGAGCAGGGGAATAATCTCCGCAAAGATTTGCAGCAGATGGCTTCACAGAGTAATTTTTTGTTGCCTCTTTGCCACTCCCTATGCTGGTCACACTGCTGGCAGCAAACGAGATGGCATCCACCCTTCCTTACAGATTTGCAGCACACCAAAATGGTAAACTCCCACACGGCTATAGAGGGGACACACACAAACACGAGCATTATAATGTTGCAACAGTCCCTTCCTAATTTACTAGTTAAATATGAAAGCAATGGCAAGCCAAGGAGGACCACCTCAAGGCCAAGATGACTCTCTTCAGAACGGTGGCTACATCCTCCAAGGCAGCAGGCACACCACCTTGCAAATGTGGAACCTCAAAACCGCACAGCATCCTAAAATGGGGTCACACTCTCAAGCAAAGGGTAAAGATGTGCTTCAAAGTCTGCAGAGTCCTTGTCACCAGCTACATATGCATGAATGGAGCCAGTACCTGGAGCTACTGAACTCACAAGATCCCAAATCAACAGCAAAACTAGGGAAAAGTCCATTTTTATCCTGACACTTCCTGTTCAAGAAGTGGTTACCTGGTGGGAGATGGAACAAGGAGCCAATCTGCCAGTGAACATGGTTGTAGAGAAAGTATTTGGGAAGTCTAAGGAAAAGTGTAATTCAGGAGAGATGAGGAAATTTGGAGAAGGGGAGAAGAAGGTGGTACCACCAAAGGGATATTGAGACTTTGGGAGGGGAACATGAAGTGGAGTAAAGAAAGTGGAAAGAGCAAGTTAGTAAGAGAAGGAGGAGAGTCCAAAGTGTGGAAAAAAACCCACACAAACCAACTTGAAAATTGTCATGAGAGCACTTCCAACAGAGCAAACCCAGACCATTTCCTGAATCACCTGGACACACAGCACCTATAAAGCAGGGAGGATTTGGTGCAGGATAAAGGTACAGAGTTAATGCCAAAAATCTATTACTTTTTAGCAGCAGAAGCAGAGGACCACATGGCTGCCTCCAAGTTGGGGATGGGAGGTTTCCAACCAAGCGAGTTGCCGTGTAGTTGCCATGGGCACAATTTGTGCTCAAGCTGTGCACAGAGGCCAGGATTTGGCTTGGAGCCCCTGGGTTAAACATTACCTTTACAACACACTGCACGGGTGCCTTTCCTAGGCAGGGGTTGATGGGACAAAATTCCAAGGGACCGCCTGATGCATCACCAGGAGAGACCCGCCCTTGGGTACCTGTGTGGGACATCACGTGTATTACACATACTATAATAAGGAAGGGAAAAGAAACCACCAGGCAGAGAACCAACAAAAAGCTTTGACTCTGTCCTCCTTGGGTCTGATCCAAAGTATGCTTTCATCACACAGTCATTGATTTAAGAGTCGGACTGAGCCCTTTCTTCCAATGGGAGCTGGATTCCCAGCTGCCCTTTTTTCAAATCCTGGCCTTGGCATACAGGGAGTGTAAATAATTTTCATTTCAATGAGGGCTGCAATTGTCCTGTATTTTAATGCCAGGACACTAAGAGTAGCTTCTCCTGCATGACGCTGGGAAACATCACCCATCTCACCTCCAAGGGCCCTCCCTCCCCCTCCGAGGCATCCCCTAGTACAGACTGGGTTAGCAAAGGGGCAAAGCCCTGGGGGCCAGGCAGGCATAAAGCTGCGGTTTCTGCGCAAGGTTGTAGACTCGCACTAGTGGTCTAGTGACCCTGATGATATTGATGACAATTAGTAGACAGAGATTAAAATGGAAATGAGGGAAGGATTCGTCTGTCACTTTATCCATCAGCTGTAGCTTGCCCCAGGCAACAGACACACACTGGGCTTTTTGTTTTGTTGTTATTCCCTTGTTCAGCTCAGTTGGTTTCAGCAGTTCGCTTAGTTGTTACTAAATTTTTCTTAAAACTGCTATAAAAAGGGTTTTTTTGTCAAATCTCTGCCACTGACAACTCACAGCACTGAGCGTGCAAACCATCCCTGGATGTGTCTGCTCTAGCTGCCTCCCTGATGCTGGGGGTGTCGAAGGGCTCCGCTTTCTTCTTCCTATTTCAGTAGCTTCTGTTTCTTTTGTTATTTTAATACTTAGGAAAGCAATTGGATTGCTAGGGCTAGAGCCTGAAGGTCTCCATTTAACTACAGACCCACTAACACTAAAGGCAATGGCAGTACTAAGTTATTATATGACTGCGACGTTCAGGCTGGGTGTAAGGAGACAGGGAGGAGGAGGTGAGGTGGCGTGTCCCGCTCTGTGAAACCTGTCCCATCCACCCTTCTTCTCACAAGACTGTAAATTGCCATTTCCTGCAATTGGATGACACATCCTCTGAATTTTTCCTGAAACTAATTTCTAAATCTGATGCCAACTCATATGTTCATCATGGGGACACAGGGAGGTTTTGTTTAATCCTAAAATGTCATAACTTGGGGGAGACAGAATTCTTGTGCAGTTGTTATAGAATTCTGGTTCACAACTACCAAACCATTTTAGTTCTGCAGTCCGCCCAAAAGTCTAGGAAAAAAAATCTTCCATTTGGGTTTGGAGTGGCATTAAAACATGCTCCTGAAGCTCTTACCTGGCTTGTAACACATAGCTGTCTTCATGGCACCAACACTTCCATCCCACTTTCTTGTCCTCTATTGTTGTAGACCCTCCGGCCAAAATAAATTTCCCAGGATGCACGTTTGCTACTTTTATCAACAAGACCCCACTCCAATGTTGTGTATAACCCATATGCAATAAATAATGAGCAAATACACAGACAGACAGCCACCCTCCCCCTGAAAAAAAGCGCAGATTCAGTATTCATAAAGTATTAGAGAGCAGGCTCACATCTGCCACAGTCTTTTCACGGCTTCTGCTGTCACCAGCTCTGCTGATTTGCTCCCGGGAAAAGCCCGGGCGCAGGCATGGCAGGAGCCGGGGAGCAGAGCTTGGATCCCCCCCTCCACCACCAGTGCAGCCCACACTCCAGGTCCCCAAGGGGCAGAGGCAAACAAATAGACAAGATGCCTCTGCTGCCGTCGGGGCACTGGCACAGAGACAGCTCCTTCCACTTAGCACACAGTCAGCAGCGATTAAGGGCTTCTCTTTAAGCTTAAAAAGACCATGCTTTGGCCCTGATCCTGCAATGGATGGATGAATGGTTGTCATTCACACAATTTCATTGCGGATCTTTTAAAAAAAATTGTTGGAAATTTGCAATTTCCCAATGGGAATGCAATCACTGTTATAGATTGAAATCTAGCTGGAAAGAGGGACTGGTCTGGGGTAACGCACCACGCAGCAGGTATTCTGATACACAACGAGAGAAGTAGGAATGATTTCTACCTCCATCCCCACATTTCCCAGTTGGGACTAAACCTGAACAACCTGATTTATTACACCTGCTTTTCACGTGGTTAGCTGCAAATGTTTCTCAGGTTTCTACTGCTGTTGATGGACTACTGACTAATCAAAAAGTCAGGAGTGCAAATTTGCAGTACTGGCTGCTAGCCAGTTTGCCCATAAAAGGTTTCCAAATGGTCACTGAGCCCTTAACCCTGATGAAAACAGCAACAAAGACACTGCCCCGAGCTCCTGCTCCTGCCATGGTCTCCCTCTTGCTTTGTCGCATGCAAACATCGTTGGTTTTTTTTTTAAAGAGCACAATTCCAGAACAGTGGAGTGGAGAGGCCATTCTACTCATTAAAAGCTACATGTGGGTGTGAATTATTTTATATCCTCCTCAGAAATTATCAGACCACCTCAGAAAATGATTAGTTTTCACATAAGGTGCCAGATCCTCTGGTCCATTTAGGCTGCTTTATGCCACTTTGATGGCTCAGCTCAGCCCTAAATAAAACAGGCTTAATTATCCTTAGGATTTCTCCTGCCTTGGGAAATCTCCAGGTAATGTGGAAATGCCACAGGGACTCCTACACCACCACAGCTATTAGCGGCGGAGCGCAGTGGCGGGGATATCCCCACGCCCCATTGATTTCCTGCTGCTGTGGCTATGGGCATCTGGCATAGATGAGGGCCACCCTCGGGCTAATGCTATTTATGCCAAGGAAAGGCCTGGGAGTGGGATGGCCCCAGGACTACCGCTTGAAAATAACCTTGCCAGTCCAAGTCTAAATCAAACGTGAAATACATATGGTCTGGTTGGAATGCCCCACTCCGAAAGTCCCCGTCTAATGGGAGAAAAGGGGCTTATCAGTATGGAAAACTTCTCCCCTAGTTTTCCAAAGCCCTCACTTGTGCAGGAATACAAGGGACATGGAGATATACACAGTCTCTGAATACGCATATCTTCCCAGAAAAAGAGCCTTGCCTGCCACTGCCACCCTGAACAGTCCCACTCTGAAAGCATGCCCAGCCCAGGGTGCTACTCTTACCCAGAGGCTACGCCAGAGGACTCCCCTGGCCCAATGAGCTAGTCAGCAGGGGGGGCCCCGCAGACACACCGGAGAAAAATACGGTCTTTCAAGGGCAAATATCAGTTCATCCTAAAGAAGGTGCCTCGTGGTGTCTGAGGGAAACACCATCACACACAGAAGTGGGTGACCAGCTGACAGGTTTGTGTTGTAGTCACTGATGTCTCCTCATATGTTACTACCTCGCGGCCATTTGGGGCAGGGTGGGTAGATTTGCAGATCTGTCACCTGCATACGTAGCAAAGACACAGAAAGAGAGAGGATGGACTTAGACGGGGGCACTGAACACAGCACACAGAATGGGGCCAGATCTCCTCGGCAGAATTCCACAGCCTCTTCCCAACACGTACCCCAGGTATTTTACTTCCATCATGAAGCCCAGACAGGGTTATTTGGGAGCTCACATTTCAGTTGCCTTTGTCTGCCTGCCTGCCTGAATCTGCAAACACCACTGCCGTAGAGCAGATCTGTGCCACATTCAGAAAGCTAGAATTTCTGCATCATGCTAAAGGAAAGCTGAGATTTTGACAAAACTGATGGGCAAGCTCCCCTCGCACTAGAGAAAGTTTCTTATGCACCATGGGCGAGTGGGCGAGGGAATTTGTTGAGACCTGTCGTAGCACCAACAAGAGCTAAAAAATCTTGCAGCAGCTACTGCCATCTGAGCCTGTCAAATTCCACTGCAAACAATATGTCACTCTGCTGGGGAGGCGGCGAACAATCTGAGGGTGAGAAAAAGGGATGTCTGAAGTATCCAAAAAACTCACTCCAAAGGTTTTAAAAAAGAAGAGAGCCCATCCATGCACACGCACATGCATGCACACACATGCACGTGGTGCCTCTGGCCAACAGGCGTTTGCTTGAAAACTAGAGCTTCCAGATTTTCATCAGTTAGTTTTTAAAGTATTATCAAGCCCCCTTGGTTTCAGTAGAGTAGGATACTATCAATATTGGCACACTTTTGTTAAATTCATGACCAGAGAGTTCAAATGCTGATGGAGCAGGCAGGCTGCACAGCTCCGCTCCTATCTTTCTGCCAAAGTTCAGGATAACAGGCTTTAGAAGGACCAAAGCTTTTTCTGACGAGACATTGGTTTAACTGGGCTCCGAATTGTATACCAGCAGAGGTAACATCCTTTGCTTTGCACTCTCCAGCGGATTTGGAGAGTCTCAAAGCAGTTGAGAAGAACAGGGATGAATGCAAACGTCAGAGCATGGGCTAATGGCCCCATGCTCAGGGGCATTTTCCTCTTCTTTCAAACTCTTTCTCCCCAAGAGCCACATATGTTGTCTTCCACACTTCTTTGCTGCCTCGCCATATGCTGTATTCCCAACAAGCTAAAGCTCATGAGCAACAAACCTACTCCTGTGGAGGTGCCCAGGAATGAGGCCAGGGCTGTGCAGGAGAGCAGAGAAGCCCCCTTGCACTGGCCTCTCACCAAGGGATTTAGTCAGCATGGTTTCCAAAGGGTCTTCCACTCTTTCCAGGCTGAAAGTTAACGGTTTTCCATTAACTGGGTTTTAACATCCCAAGGCTTTTCACCACCACATAGCCTTGCAAAAGCTACCATGGTAAAGGATATATTTTGGGACACATTCCCAAGAAACACAAAGCTGACAGTTCACATCTACATTACGATTTGCCCCTTCCAGCAAAGGAAAATCCACAGCCAAGGGAATATGACTTTTGACTTAAGTGCAGTGCTCTATATAAAATTTAGGGGGGAGGAGAGCGATATCCCTCCCACGATATCTGTTAACATTGTCTCTGGGAAGGGAGAGGCAAGCAACACAATTATGCAGCGGTGGTGCCAAAGTGAGTGAGAAATATCCTGGAAAACACACATTGAATTAAAACCTGAAAATCTAAGAAAAAAAAAAAAAAACCAGAAAATTAGAAACCTGTGGCCAATGAAAAACAGAACAGAAACAAAACAGATCAACAATTCACAGAGCAAAACAGCATACAAATTGGAACAATCAATATGAATAACAAGAAAACCAAAGCTACAGATCAAAACCTAAAGCACACTTGCTAAGTCTAAAATAACCACATTTCTCTCTGAAATGCAAGGCCAAAGCTGCTTCTTAAGGACAAATCATTGGTACTAATTACCTGCACAGGTTTGGAGAGCAAAAGCAGAACCTCAAGTTCTTTTAAGGGAGATGGATAGTTGAAAAAGACATCTTTTTTTTTGGTGTGCTAAAGCAAGGGCTTTTCTCTCCTCCCCATCCCCCCCCCCCCCCCCCGCGATTGTTTCATAACCCCAAATAGAGTCAAAATACTTCCCAACTCCCCCCAATAACTGAGTTGTAGTACTGACCTCTCATTATAAACTCACTTAAAAATTACACATTTGAAAATGATAAGAAAACTCCTGAAAACATTCCACTAATAAAACCAAACCATTTGCTATGAACACTGTATGTCTGAGCAGGCTAGATCTTCCTAGCCCATAACAAGATTCCCAGTTTCTCAGACAAGCACTAAACCTTCTTCTCTGTCGCCTATTTTAGTCACAGGAGCGCCTCTCCTCCCTTGTCAGGTACCATCTCACAGCCCCGTGGAGTCTTGTTAACTTTCTACCTTTTGTGCTTCTCACTGTTCAAAGATTTCTAAAACTGCACACAAGAAAGAACTGAAGGGAAACTTGTCAAGGCCGATCGGTCTAAAGTTGGACCTATCAACTGTGATTTGCTTTAGGAACAAACACAAGCGATAGCCTCTTGCCCCTTTTCTCTGACTGCCAGCAAAGAAAGGGGAATCTCTGAAAACAATCTAAACCCCATTTTCCCAAGCATCAGTTAGTCCAAGAACAAGTACATTGAACCTTCAATTTAATATCCCCCAAATTATTACATTGTTCCTTGTTTCATATAAATCTGATTTGTCCAGACATATTTCAGGTTTTCACAAGTTGATTTAGGTATGGTTTAAAAGAAATACAATGCTCTCTGCCATTTCAAAGGGATGAATATTTTTAATACTGAAATATATTCTCTGCAGCACGGGTCCAAATACAGTCATCACTTTGAAAGAGAAAGCAATGTGTATGCGAGAGGAGGAGAGGTGTGTAACTGGCTTCACAGCATCTGTGAGCAGCACCCTGAAAATAAAACTGTGAACAGCCCTTGGGACTCTCTCACCAGCGGTGTGTGTGCCCCTGGCTGCAGTAGGGACTCCCTTAGCAAAGGGATTATTGGTCACACCTCTTTCTGCTGAGCCTAACCCTGGAGGCTTTGCCTGCAGGCATCACTGATGCAGACAGAGATGAAAAAATACACAGGTAGGGACACACACTCACATACACCAAAAAAAAAAAAAAAAAAAATAAATTAAAAAAGAGAGGGAGAGAGAGAAAAAGCATAGGACACCTGGAGACTGGCCATGCCTCAGGAGGCCAGTGGGTGCCCCAGCCATCCAGCTGAAGGTCAGCAATTTTCATGTCACCCTGCCAAGTGCCTACTGGAAAGGCAGACAATGCAGAAAGGAATCCTATTAGGGAATAGGATGACGCCAAGCAATTCTCTTCTTCTCTATTTAATACACCCTTACTATTATGCTGGCATTTAAAGGAGCCCATGCACCACACCAGCATGTAAAGCCCAAACTCCGCAGCTCTCACGCATGTCAGATAGCCTCAGCCTAAAACGCACATAAACAACTCGAAGGCAGGTGAGGAGAAAAGCCTCCCCCTAATGCTTGTCTTATCCATACCATTCCACAGTTTACAACAATCCTGGTCGAAAAGGCAGAGCTCAGAATAGGAAGATGGAAGCCTGAGCTCATCACTGCTGTGTGTGGGCCACTACATACAGTCCTTCACCAGAGTCGTATCTGACCGGTGGCACCCACACAAACAGCCACTTAACAGAGAGTTAGTTGTTTTAACGATCACATTAAACAAAGCACAATTAGAGTTAACTTGCCCCTTTGTAATGTATTTGTCACCGATCTCATCCCTCTTTAGGTTGTTGTAGCTGGCGACAGCTCCATTTACCACTTGAAGAGAGCTCTTGGGAAGTCATCTTGCCGGGCTAACTGCGGGAGAATGGTATTTCAAAGGGACAGATAAAAAAAATCATTTTTTCCTCAACATTCATGCAGTGGATAACTCGGTAAGGGCCACTTCAGTTTGAAATTGCAAGCTCCATGTCTCCTCCTGCCTCGGAAGCTGTAAACAGGGGATACAGCGCAGGCTCCAGCACTCTCGGCGAGTCACATGCCTGATTGTGCTGATTATTTTGTCTCTGGTTTGGGTACAGGACTGAGTTTTGGAACCCTCGGACACGTCAGGTGAGAGACGCCTATTTTTTGGTTTCTTATGTGAAGGACTCCTGGCTCAAATCCTTGGGTCTTTTTAATCAGGCAGACTTGATTTACCCGTCTCGGGCCGGGGGGGGCCGGACGGGGGACAGGCTGGCACTAAGCAGCTCCCCTTAATCTATCCATCAGTTGCTAGGCGAACTCTGGGGCAGGCAGAAAGAACCAGCAAACAGAACAATTTCAGAGCAAGTTTGAAGAGGAGGCATCTGAGAAACTTCCATTTTCAGAGGACATCAAGGCAGCGCTGGCTGGCAGCAGGCGCATGGCTCTCCGCTGCAGTGGGTGGGCTCCATTTTCTCGTCTTCTGAAAAGATTTCTGCGGAACGATGTGCAAGTGGTAACGAAGCTAAAAGAAACAAAGCTGTGGTTTGGAAGTGCCATCACAGATGTAGCGAAGAATAAAGTGTAGCAGTTTTGAACAATCTTCCTTAGGGAAGCATAGATATTCCCTGCGGGAAAAAATGAAAATGGCTGCACAGGAACTAGACAAGGCAGAAAACTGGGGAAGTACTTAACCACTGATTTGGAACTTTACATGAAGGACCAAGAGAAGATTGTAGGGATAGACGGTGAGCGCATCCCTGTCTGTCAAGGAAGTTGTAGAAGATCGCTCTGCAGAGGTAGTCGGTTAAGTTGAGCAGGAGCAAGTATATAGATATGATCTTATAAGCTCCTCCTGTCCTATGAATGGAAAAAGTCAGAAAATTCTGCATACATAATCATTGCCTAGGCACATGGTGTGAGGGTTTTGGTTGTAGTGCAAAGTCACGTTGTTGAGAACAAAATTACAAAAGCATCCACTTACACAAAGGGATGAAATGATTTAATTGCTTATACGCTTCTGCTAGAAGTCAGATAGTAAACGAGAGGAGTCAGAATTGCTGATTTATAAGCATAAATTTGACTTGGTTGATATTACTGGGAAGACTCACATTATCAGAATGTAAAAATGAATAGTTAGAACCTAACTCAGAGGGCTCGAGCGGGCAAAAAGGAAAGGGCATGGTACACTCTCTTAAAATCTCATGACCTCTGCAAGTCTGTGCAAATCAGATGTAAAAGATGTCGACTGCTGGTAGGTCTGTGTTCTTACAAATAAACTAGAAGGCGGTGAGCTATTTGGTGCCTGTTACATGCCACCAAAACACCGCAAAAAACAGGATGACCAGCTTCTTTAAAGACTTATTTATCATGTGTTGGTAAAAAAAGCTGTGTTAACATATGGGACTTCAATCTGAATGGCATATGCTGGTGTTCTCAGGCTACCAGCACTGAAAAGTCCTCAGAATTAAAAAAACTACAGGCAGCCAATTTCCTAACTCGACCCAGCTTTGGTTGGACTGCCTAATGACAGATACAGAGGAACTGATCCCAGATGTAAAAATTAATGGTTACTAGAATGATCGTGACTTGATCGTATTTATTGTCAACATATAGAATCGAGTCCAAAGTAATGCATGTGTTTATGGGAGTTCTAGTCTGTACATTCACAAATATAGCCGCTGTTGAAAAAAATTCATTTTCACAACGCTGAAATAATTATGAGCAATATCAGCTACAGAGGAGCCTTTTCACGGTAATCAGAAAAGTCTTAAGAATACATTCCTAGATTTCAAAGGCCACAATTCCACAACCAAGCAAGAAATTGACAGTATTTAAAAATTACTTTTAGTGTAAAAGTAGACATAGAACGAAAACACATTTATTTCAACACAAAGAGCTAATGATATAAAGGAAAACTGATAATAACAATTATAAACCAAAAGCTAATAACTGTAGGAAATTGACAAAGGGAGCCAGAAAGGGAAAAAAGAGAAATCAATGAGGAAAGGATATCTGGGACTTTTAAAAGCATATTGAGAACAAAAATGTTGTCATCTGTTACTGGAGGAAAATAGTAAAAATGTAATAATAATGAGGAAAACATATAAGAATTCAATGAATACCTGTCTTCCATATTTGGGAAACAGATTTTATATGCATATTGTCTAAAAATAATGAATCACACTCAATCTCTGCAATGAGTCAAAGGAGTTTAAAACAAGCAGCTAGAAAAGAGATATTTTGAAGTCAGTTGGAAAATGTGCATCAAGAGTTTTCAAAGAATGGGCATGGAAGCTCTCCACTCAGCAGGGACTCGATGGGACTTACAGTACTCTGGAGGACCAAAGCAAAGTAACATTTCTCTAAAATTTAAAACAACCAGACAGAGTCCTCCAGGTACTGCAAGGACTGTCAGTCTGATCTTGGGTGCGGTAATGGGACAGTTAATTCAAGAATTAATGTGTTACAATACAAAAAGAGCAAATACAAATAGCTTCCAGCAGTGCAGGTTTACAGGAACTAGATTTCATTGTCCTGTTTTGTTTTTTTTTTTTTAACTGAGATCACAGATCGGGTTGATAAGGGTGATAATGTTGGTATGCTGCACTTAGCTTTTTGTAGGGTATGCGATCAGCTTCTCCATGCTGTTTTGACTCAGTAGGTAGATGATATAAACTAAACAAGGCACAAATTAAAATGGATTAAAACTGGCACCTTAGATTGAAAAATGTAACTGTGAATAGAAGTCTAAAATTGAGTAGGAATAAGTTTTGACTGGGCCAGCAGCACCAGTCCTTAGTCTTATGCTATTCAACATTTTAAATCAATGATTGAAAAAAAAAAAAAAAAAAAACAACCCCAGAATAAAATCATTATTAATAAAGTCTGCAGGTGACAGGGAGATTGCAGAAGAGCTAGATCAAAGAGCACACAAAGCACTCTGAAGCATTTGGCAAACTGTAAAGCAAACAATATGCACCTCAACAAAACACTGTCATCTAGCCAGGAACAAGGAGTGCCAACCACACTGTAAGACCACCACCCCTGCCCGGAGCAATGCCAAAATCACGGTTAGTATCAGCTGATCATAAAATCTCCCTGCAGCCTGGTAGCCACAAAGCCTAGCGCAGACCTCACATGAACAGAGAGGAGTTTCAAGGAGTAGAGAGGTTATCCTGCCTGTGCCTTTGGCAAAGGTGCAACTGCTACTGGAATACATGGACAGCCCCAGAGGCAAAAGTACAAGCAGGAAATCGGTTAATTGTAAAAGATTTAAAGAGAAAAAAGACTAGTGAAAGCACTAGAAAGCATGCCCTATTATCATGAACAATTCACGGACCTCCATCCCTACAGCTTATGAAAGAAAAAAAAAGGTGATGGAGGGTCTCAATCACAGTTTCACAGGTCACAAAAATCACACAATCACAGTGGCACAGGTCACAAAAAATAAATACCACAGGACACCTCCCTCCAGGAGACGTGGTTGTCAGAAAGACCCAAAGCTGGAAGCTGAAGCCAGAGAAAGTGCAGATTTCACAGAGAGTTAATTTATCATTGGAACTATTTACCGAAGCAATTGTGGTGCATTTCACAGCATAGGAGAATCTCAAAAACTGCAACTGGTTTGCGTTTCTAAAAGGTACAAAGTACTTGAAATGGCATAAATGCACTCAAAGACTTCTGACCTGTCCCCGTCTCTTTCCACGGTCAATGATTCATATCTCCTAACTTTCTTCTGGAGCCTTCCCCATGTTTCACACGCAGTATTTACCAGAATATTTAGCTCCTCCCTCTCTATTTTACTTACCACCTTCTTCTCACCTAAAAGCTGCAAAACATATTTATTTGGTTGCTGCCATGTAGATTACCATTTATTTCACATGCCCGCAGCACTAATTTTCGGAGACAGATTTCACTTATTTCTGTTCTTCAGAATAAATGGTGAGAAATGGCTAATTTGCTACATCACAACATTTTAGGAGGTGAAGATGACGGAAAAAAAACCCACCAGCTGTCTGGAAACTTAGGATGTAAATCCAGTCTTTGAATTTTAAGGGTTGTGTTTAAACACAAGGGAAGGAGGTACCACAGTGCTTAAATTTAAGCATATGCATATATTTTAGCAAGATCAGGAATTACAGAATTGAGCTTTTTTACCACCCTTAATTACAAGACACAATTTCCCAATTATTTTTTAAAAAAACCCCAGCTAATATCCATTTCGCATACACGCAATGAAACAGCCTTTGCAGCTATCTTTTGGAAAACGGAATATAATCCATTTTCCCCTTTTCCCCAGGTTCCGTTGATATTTTGTGCCAGACTCAAACTGACAGAATTTGTCAGCTACCAACTGGAGATGCTACCAGTTTCCAAATCAGGCGTTATGTGGGCCAACCAGTGGTCTGAAACCTACTGTAAACAGCCCCTATGCATAGAGCCAATATGGTAATTTGGGGAAGTGATTTAATATATTGGCTTCCGGTAGCAAGTCAGACCCCAGGCAAGGAAACACATTTAGAGGGAATTTGGCGTGACACTGAAATCGGGACGGTCAAGAGCAGTTTCCTCTCTGGGGAAGGAAAACCGGCAGCACAGAAGTGTCACTTCAGGCTTGAACAAGTTTCTACCAGCAGAACTTGTCAGGACACTGTCAGGCAGGAGCTGACAACCATAAATCAGTTTACGACCAAACGAACCGCCAAGCACGCTTGCTTTATAGGGAGAGGGTCTCCCAGTGACAACAGCCATCTAATGCTCCCTTACCCTAATAACTGCATAATGAAAATAAATCTGAGCAAGTACTCAGGAATGCCCTTTACCCCGCGTTGTTACACTGAGCTGGAGTAATGCCAGGGTTTGGGGTTTTTTTTTGTTGTTGTTCTAAAAAGGTTTTGCTCTGCAACCAATTTTGTTTTGTTAAAACAAACAGAGAGGCACTTGCTATTGATCTCCCTATTAAATAGTCCTGGTAAACATTTTGACTAGCTCTGCAAACTTAATACAGATGTTCGTTCTGCACAGATCACTACCGACAGCTGATACAGGGACTTTAATGCGTGTCCGTGGTGGGGGAAGACGGCAGCACAGACAGCGCTCAAAAGAGACGGAGCTGCAAAAATGAACAGCTTTCCGGCAGGTAAGCGTTGGCCTGTGCAGATACAGTACCAGTGCTCTCGGGTGTGCCTGTGTGCCTTCATCCCACCCGTGGGAGGGAAGGGGGGAGGTTTCCACTTCCGTACGGAGCAGCATTAAGCAGAAGAAAGCCCCTCAGCATGCGTTCGCCCACGACTGCCCTGATAAAAGGAGCTCTGTACAAGGGACTAAATGTGTCGGGGCTCTGTTCAGCAGAAATTCCGTTTCTGGAGGTGCCAGGAGCGGAGGATCCACAGGCTGCCACGCTTTGGCAACAAAAGAGGCTAAACCTGATTCACCAGATAAAATAAAATAACATAAAAATATAAAAGGGCCTCTCTGTTTGCTCCCGAAGGTCTCTCACACCTGGTCCTGGCGCCGGGCCGCCGCGGCAAACCAGCTTCCCTCCGCCTGTCCTCACGCCGGAGTCGCCCTCCGCCCAGGTGGCGCTGTTGGAGGTGAACCGATCGGCCTTTGGTGAAATAAAGCTGAATTTATAACTTCGTTTTTTGGAAGTGTTTTTGTTCCTCAGCACGCCCGAGGAAGCCGCCTCACCTCCTCACCACAGCTCCACTGCGCCTGATGGGGAGAGGGCGTGGCACCAGCTACCAGAGAAGCCCACCTCGGGGCGGGGGGGGGATCGCCTCTCCCAAAATCCACCCTTTTCCCAGATGGCTCATCAAATAACTGGGACGAACAGTCTCCCACCCGCAGTTATCTGTGGCCGTACTGGCTGTGGGTGCCCAGGCGTTGCCCACGCTGTGAAGAAAGGCGGGAGTTGGCCTGGCTCTGGGCATGGCCGGTTCCGGATGGTTCCAAGGGTTGCAGGAGCCCATCCCTCAGCCTCGCCAGAGGCTCCTCAGGGGAAAGGGGTTCCGGAGAGGGCAGAATGGTGCCCGGCAGCGAGGCCTGAGGGAAAAGCGTGAGGGGGACAAGTGTGAGGAACGGCCCTGTGAGCCCTGAGTGGAGAGGAGGAGGAGGAGAAGGAGGAAGAAGAGGAGGAGGAGACGGTGGTGCTCCAGGCCCGGGGCAGAGCGCACCGTGGCGGGGCAGGGGGAAGATGTGTGGTGAAAGGAGTGGCAGAGAGGGGCTGTTATGGACTGAGGGCAGCGCCACGTTCCACTCCTCCTGAGCTGCTCAGGGCAGGGGAGCAGTCAGACGTGAAGGGGTGAAGTCGAGCCTGGCACAAAGCAGGGTTTTGGGGAGGGAAGGTTTTTTTTTTTAATTGATCTTTGTTTCTCACTATCCAAATGTATTGCAATCAGTAACAAATTCATTTTCCCCACGTCAAGTCTATTTTGCCCATGATGCTGATTGGTAAGGGATCTCCCTGCCCAACAAGCTTTCCTGTCTCATTTTCTTCCCCCCCCCGTCCTGTTGAGGAGGGGGAGTGGGGGAGCGTCTGGCTGAGGCTCTGCCGGCCGGCCAAGGCCGGCGCACGACTGCTCGCCAGGGGTTACGATCAGCAAGCTATGGCATCAGTGTCGAGGACAGACAGACAAGACTTCAGAAGACCCACTGCAGTAGCACCCAGAAGATGACTGGAAAAGGACTGAGGCAAGACAAGACTATTCCCCTGCCCGAGACCCTCTCTCCTCTGAGAGGATCAGCATCTCCACAGTCTGGATATTACCTGCTGTTACGCTCAGACTGGAATTTGGGAAAGGAAAATACTTCCTTTGGGAAAGGAAAATACTGCCATACTTCTTAGGCTAGGGCTCAGCACCCTTCCCAAAGTAACCTGATGTCAGTTTCTTTGAGGTAATCAGACCTCCACACACACACAACCCCAAGAAATTTAAATGGGAAGTAATAAATAGGAAGTGATGAAAAGTAAACACCTGAAAAATAACTTTCCAGGTGCCCATTCTTGCTAAGATTCATGAAACTTTCTGAACACACAGATATTTGTACGAATAACCAAAGATTTCTCAAATAGCGGAGCTGGTTAAAATAACCTTGCAAAGAAGTGAAGAGCAAAGCCTTACTCATTCATTAATATATTTATGCATTTGTTTATTACTATGCAGCCAGCTTTAAACCCTACCCAGCAAGGGAGAGACTCTATACCTTATGCCTATGGGCCTCGTAATGCTTCCAGTGGGGATGGAAAAACTTCAAAAAAAGTTTGGCATTCAGATCCAGTTTCTCTGCTTATCTGCTGCTAATCCAAACTCTCCCAACATATCAAAAACGTTGAACCGGGCAGGAAACCACATGAGAACAGGTTTTCCTACAGGATTTCTGGCATTTCTACATTAGATTCCAGATGGAAACACCCATGAGAACAGCTTCTATCCTGGTATTTTTGGCACATACAGTTCCAATCCTATCCGGAAACCTGAATTGGGAAGGGAAAGAAAAAAAAACCCTCACAAAACAAAAAGCACCAACCGTTTGTCCCAGTATTTCAGAACCTGAAGAAAGGTTTATCATTTGAGCTGGGTTTTAATATTAGGCAGCAGGAGACAAATGTTCTAGATTTTACCTTTAGTGGTTTGTCTGTCCTTACTCCCAGTTTCATGCGTCCCCAAAAAGAAACACTAGAGTGTTCAACTAGCAAAACTAGAAATGACCATCCACCTCAACATAAACATGGATTTTACCCCTCAAAAAATTTGGGCTTCGCCCAAATTACTTTCCCCCTTTCTATGCACAAATGAATGTCACACACCAAAAAAGACAGGCATTCATTTAAACTTCTGGAATGAAGGATTTCAAAGGGGTTATCCATGGCTACAGCTGAAGTCAGGCTTTTTTGCCAGTCAGAGTGGATTTCTCTAAAAGGTGAATGAATTCACCATGTTTCCTGCGGTCCATTTCTGTTCACTTATCCAGCTTTGACACTGTCTAGATTGGCAGCCGCTTCAAAGACAATAACTTCAGCAATAACAACTTTGAGCAGAATCTTTGCAAAATTATATTCAGCCCTGCTCAGCGATTTTTGTTATCATAAGGGTTATTTGATATCAGCCTTTTTCTTATTTGTTTATTGTAATTGAAAGCCTATGTATTTTGTTCTTAATACTGTCCAATTTTTTCTCTCTGCCCGTTGCTTTTTGCACTGCTGCCCGCACTGGGAGAAAACAGAACATTCAAGACTGCGACATCAGTTAGTTCATTAGCAGCTCACCTCAATATCCTAACCCTTCTCTGTTTTAAAGATGAACGCAACATAAATCTACAGCAAAGGAGCTGAAGAAAAAGAACCCTGCTGCTTTGACTCAGATAACCCATTTCAAGCTGCATCCAGAGGTCTCAAAAACCCCAAATGATCCAAAATCTCTTTTCTTAAAGCCCCATGGATACATGCTCACATACAGCCGAATTCTGACACCTTCGGACCTTACTCCGTGAGTAATGCTATTGAAGAAGGTGCTGCTCTTCAATAAGAAATAAGGAAACAGCACCAGGGCCTCCTTTTTGCTCCCCAGCTATTGACTGCTGTAAGCTGGAAATGGTACCTTTGACCCCTTCTTGAAGTACAGAGGATTTGCTTGTGTTTATATTTTTTAACTTTTTTTTTTTTCCCCTGAAGAAATGCTGCCGCATCTACTCACATGTACATCAGTTCCCTCTACTGGCAGCATTAATTAAGCTATTCCTTTAATTCACCAGGTAGATCGTGGGTTTGGAAAGGAAGATGTGCTCCGCTTGGTGGGAATATGTGGGGCCATTACCCATAGGGTGTTATGCTCTTGCACGTTATAGCAGAAACATTAGTGCGCTGGTTCTAACTAGTGCACTAGCTCTTCTCTCTAGCTTTTTAAAACTCACTTTCCATGCTACAGTACAAGGCAGATACTTAACATTATCTTAACATATTTTTCTCCCTAACTGTGGCAGCAGGTCCGAAACTGAAGAGTAATGACTCCTGAAGCAGCTCAGGCAAACACATGCTGCATCAACCCTTAAGCTCTCTGTTTCATGGCTGGGCTGAGCATATAGCCTCTCCTCAAGCGGGGCAGCTCCTTCCTGAACTGGGGCAGCTCCTTCTAAGGGTTTGGATGGTTCATCAGGCTCCTTTTGCTCCTTCATGTACCCAGAGGCTACTCTAACGCAATGCTGTTTAAAAATGTGCTTAAAATCATTTGGCCATTCTTCTACCTTTTTTTTTTTTTTCCTTCCTGTAGCTAAAGTAGATTGATTTTGTCCTGCCACAGGTAATGTTTTCCTCCTGTGGTATCAGGGCAGAGGAAGAAGTCATTTGCTATATTTGGGTGCTTAAGGAAAACACAGAATGAAAGAGAATTGGTTGTCATTTAAAAAAATCAACAAGAACAACTGCCCCAAAGAGAACAAGATAAAAGATTTCCCCTCTGGACCCAAGCCGTCAGTATTTAGCAAAACCAGCAAAATTCTTTCCATTTTCTAAGCAAATGGTGGGTAGTACTATTTCATAGCTCTCTGCGGTTTTTCCAGTAGGTTCAGCAGCAATGTTGGGGATTTAAAACAGTTGCTTAAAATCTCCACTTAGGACCAAGCCAAATAAACCTGCACGAGTATAGTGACCAATAAAACCGTTCACGGAAACTGAGCTTTTCTAGTGCAAGTAGAAGTGGAAAGACAACAAAGAAATTGGTAGGACAAACAACAGCCTTTATACACCTGAATTTGCATATGCAAATGTGAGGGCATCGAGTTAAAGACCTATTCAGCACCTCAGTTTAAATATGCCTCTCACTTCTAACTGGCATGGATAAGATGCCCTCAATGCAGTTTCTTGGAATTTTCATAAAGTGTCCTTATTAGGGATTTTCTTTTCTTTTTTTCAGTCTAGGTCGTATTTCTAAAAGAGATTGTACAAAAATGTAGTATTTGACCCCAGTGTTCTGATTAAATGCATTACAGGACCTGCAGTCATATTTAGAAGAGGAAAAAACATTCTTGCTCACGCAGCTGTATGAGTTCGTGTTTGAGGAATAAAATTGTTTATTTCTGATTCTTCCAGGAGCTTTTACAGACTGATCAAGTGTCAAGACATGGTAGTTGACTCAAAGGTAACATAGATATTGCCTCATAATATCTTTAGGACCTGAATCAAATCTTGAGATACTTTGAAACTATGGGAGTATAATGAAAATACATTTCTTTCTTTGTATTATCCTTTGTAATGGGGAGCTTTATATTTCCTTTCTAGCAACTATGATGTACATTGTACTATCAAGGCATTTTTAGGGACCATTTACCTGAATACAATTTGTGTGTAAGGTGTCTGAGAGCCAACCTGGATTTATGCTTCCTGGTCCTTGTAATAAGTGAATAGATTTCTTTTTTCCCCATCAAAATAAATGTCAGAAAGTTCTTTGATTGTTCAATAAGGGAGAAAAACATCCTTTTTCAAATGAAAGAAATGGCTATGGGCTAGGTTTTGGTGTTGCTGGAAGCTCTGTTGAGCCCCGGCTCCAGAAGCAACGCATGCAAGGACACGCGTGCCCACAGGGTACGTCCCAACATCTCTCCCCCCAACAAGGAGGGCTCATCCACTGCCTGGTTTTGGTTGCCCACTGCGTTGCCCACTGAACTGGGGAAAGCCTTTGAGGTAACAGAGTGGCCTTTGCAAAGCGTGTTGGGACCCTGCCGCAAAAGCAGCTTCTTGGGAAGAACGTTTAGGCCTTTAAGAAAAAAAAAGACGATTGTAGCAATTTGCCTAAATCATACTTTCCCTTGGTATTTCTTGGACTCTGAAAATCCTAATGCAGTCCAGCTCTTCAGACGTGCTATGTTGGGATTTTTGTGCACACACCCAGACCCATCTGGATTCCCATACAGGTCAGGTATGCGGCATAAATAGCCCAAATTCAGCCGATCCGTGGCATTATTAGATTAGCTCCTATGTTCGTGCACACAGATACCCACGCATATACATTTCTGAAAAATTCTTTTAAAGAAAACCCAAATATTTGAAGATAACAAACTTCCCAAACTATGATATCAATTCCTGCTTCCTACCTTCTTTTCATGGTGAGTGACTGAGGTGATGTCTAACACGTGTCTACCCGAGGCAATATCTTTTTGGTATCATGCAGTGGAAATGGCAGAATCTGGCTCTTTAGTGACCATGATATCCAAAAATTGGATGCAGGAATTCACCTCTCTTTCATAGGTTAAATGAATATTCTGCGAGTATCGATTGTTCAGTTCTTCCAGTGGAAGATGAATGTGATCGGCATCGATAATCAGAAAAAATATCATCTACATACCTCTTATATGCAGATGGTGGCTGTTCAATACCAGTCGGCAGTACAGCTTCCTGGTGTGACAGGAAAATATCTACAGCAATTGAGGATTAACAGAGGCCGTTGCCACATCAGTGTTTTGTTTGTAATAGTTTCCATTCTATCAGAAATAACTGGTTGCACATTTCTGTGTCTGACATTAAAATTCACCATTGAAATCTCGCTCGGTAATAATAAAGCCCCTGCAAGAGTCTCTACAAACACACTAGACTCCAAATTAAAGAGCAAGTGTATTGTTAGGTTTTGCATGGATCTTTTCTGAATTAGTGCTAGGTGAACAATAAATAAAATTCCAGGAGAAGTTCCCCAAGCTGATATGCATTCAAGGTATTATCTTTGCTCTGTACTGTATGTGCTTCTGGGTGAAAAAATTCTAATTGCACTTCCATTCAAAAATCAACCGTGGGAATAAGGAATCATGCTCATTTTATGCACAGCAGCCTGAAGGCCTTATCCTTAAAACAAATTACAGCGCCTCCTATGCAACTCACACTCTGAAGCTAATTCTAACCCTAAAGCAAAACTCCAAAATTAAACTTTAATCTGTGATCTAAACAATTTTGTGTTTGTGATCAATCTTGGCGGGGTGGATTTTAATATATATATGTGTGTGTGTGTATGCGTGTGCGTGGGTGTGTGCGTGTGTGTACATATAAAAATATAAAACGCTAAGGTAATTGCTATCACAGACGAAGACAGAACATTAAATACGCTGCTCAGTAAGACTGAGATAAAAGACATAGAGCGAAGACAGGGAATAAAGCTGTTAAGCACACACTCCTATGTGTAACAGAGTCCTGGACTTGCAACCAGCGAAAGCTTAAATTCCACCACATGTATCATATTTACTACGTTCTGCCAAAGAAATAGGCAGTCTGCCATGCCATTAAAGCAATTACTCTTACCCTCTCAGATATGTAGAAATTAGATTCTGCTCCTTGAAATCATACGCTGGGGGAAGTAGAGAACAAGGAAGGGGGAGTACGAGGAGGAGAGGCGGAAAGGCATCGATTCCTCCCAGAAAGGAAAATCACCGCCTCGGCACGGAAAAGCTTTGGGCCAGCAAGAGTTAAAGGAGTTCGAAGTGTATGGTCTGTCTCTCCCCAACTTGGTGCAGTGACTCTGCATCCTGCAGGAACCTGTTCAGATGCTCTGATAAGTCAGACAGAATTCATGGGAGATTACCACACAGCTCCTGCCAAGCTGTGCTGCAGCGCGGGTAATAGATATGCTCCAGTACTAAATCCTAAAAGGCCCTGCTACATCTGTCAAGCATGCCCTGGAAAAGCACCCTCAGTTCAGATGTTATCACTGCTCTGCCTGCATCAGAAGATTTAGTGTCCACCCTGGAGGTTGCTTTTGCCGCACAGTTTTCAGGGGCAAAACAACAAGGAAGAAAGATGAGAGAAAAAAGGCAAATTATTCTTGCTTAAAGCAAAAGGAATAAAGTGATGTGCTTGCAGACTAGTTCAGCTTCTCACCCTGCATCCAGAAGGTCCCAAATCCCACATTAAGATGGTACTGATGTTCTAAGCTGATTAGCTCGGACGTGTTCGGCTCCCTGGACTGTGACACCATGAAGATGATCTTCTGTAGAGCCACTCTTTCCCAAGGAAAGCTGAACAACAAACCCAGCGGGGGGCCACAGGCGGTGGATTGAAGATGCCTGCCTTTGATAATTAACTTTAAAACTGGTTCCAGAAAAGCTGCTCTGACATAAAATGAACTTTGCAGAGCGCTGCTTATGAAACAATTGCTGCTCCTCCCATTATCCACATAAGCAGGGATTTGGTCAAAAATGGTTCTAATGTTATTTATCATTTTACACCAAACAAAAAATAGGTATATAAGGTAAATATATGCTTATGTAATCTGTATAAACAAACACACACAGACACCCCAAAAACCAACAGCCTTGGGAACAACTCCTTTCTTAATAGACTCCAAAATAGAGCCATGCATTTTAACCATCTGTCTCCTTACTCAAATCTGCAGGAAATATCAAAGTACAGCAGTGGCTCCTTTTTCACTAGGTGCACTCTCAGAGTTCAAGGGAGGAAAGCTACAATTTCCTGACCCAGCATATTGCATTTTAAACTTCTGTTTCCTGAAGATGATTTTAAGGGCAGATAAGCTCCAGCTATCGGGATGT
The DNA here is from genome assembly GCF_965231255.1 of Vanellus vanellus. Taxonomy (NCBI): domain Eukaryota; kingdom Metazoa; phylum Chordata; class Aves; order Charadriiformes; family Charadriidae; genus Vanellus; species Vanellus vanellus. The sequence continues at coordinate 4,874,391 of NC_138907.1, forward strand.
CAACAAGAAGAGCCGCAGGCTGTCATGTTTGTAGCTCCATACGGTGGCAGAGGCTGGATTGAGATGGGGCAAATGGGTGGGCACAGGGAAAGCCCATGATGGACATACACAGCGGTGTGCTCGGCTGTGCAAGGGGGACCATGGCAGAAACCTGGAGTTAACCTCAGTGTGGTGTCAGACAACTCCTCCTCTGGGCTTGCAGCTATCCACTACTCGGATGGATTCTGTCCCTCAGGAAAAAAAGATCAGAAAGGCAAGGCAGAGAGCAGGAAGGCCAGTAAGAGAAAGGATTTGAGGTGGACAATGCAAACGCATGGCTGGGGAAGGAGCCCTAGGCTTCAGGACAGCTGTCGGAGAGGACAAAGGGTGAATCCCAAAATGTCCCCATCTGGCAGAGCAACGAGCAGCTGCAGACGGGCAGCCCTGAAGGTGCACAGAGAAGCACGGTTACAGCAACAGAAAGCAAGAGCAAGCTCTTTCCCCAAAACAATAATTTCTTAGTAAATACATAGACATTTCTGGAAAAACTGCACTCCTTGCTACTCGGTCATCTGTCACAGTATTTGGATGGTTGTTCAAATCCATTAAAGACCTGTCACGGTATAAAGTTGCTGCCGCCAAACGCCTGCCGTAACCTGCGTGAACAACA